>NC_141992.1:101164287-101470579 GCF_049901715.1 Pseudonaja textilis
AAATACTAACAGCAAGAGATAGCAATGGAGTGAGAAAAAACTGTAGAGTGTAAGCCAGGATGCTGTTATTAAAGTATATTCCTCCTTTGGTACCTACAACCAAACCCCAGATAATCACACAATTACAATCTCAGGTGTTTTTATGCAGTTTCAATCACCTTTATACCTGGCAGTTTGTCCTTAGATCTACAAAAAGAATAGATGCCGAGTGACCACATTACAAACGTTCAAAAGATGGATAGCTTGCTTACATCGATGCTGACCCTCAAAAATAAGGAACCAGATTTGAATGTGAGTATGGGTTCAACCATACTTGCAAGGTAGAAGGAAGAGGAATAGTTAAAGAATACTTCTTATCATCCTTCTGTGTATCACAAGCCGATGCACAGAAGGTCCTGAGAAAAAAAGAGAGCAGTAGTTCCTTCAAATTCTTCAGAGCAGAGAAAAATCTTCCTTACCTTGGAGATGTACTCTTTTCCCCTAGTGTTTATTAAGAGCCTTCTGGTGTGGCCGACATTTGCCACAAGGAGAACCAAGCAAAGGGTCAGAGAGGGATGCCTTTTCTCTTCTCTCTGAAGGTTTAAATTTCTTTGGGAACAGATCAAAGAACCAATAGAGTTACTGGGTGGTTCCCGTCTGTTTTTTTTTTTTCCTTTCTGAGATGGATGGAGGTGGTTTGAGGGATGGAAAAAGGAATTAATGTTTCTGTTTCCCTTGTTAGAGCTGAATAAATTGGGCTGTGTGGTGCAAATGGATGGAGAGAAATACACGTGTGAGTTTACCCATTTAGGGTAGACCCAGGGGTTTGAGCTGACTCTGCCAAGAGGAGGCCTGGAATCGTATCTCTACTAAAGCATGGGCTTTCTGTGAAGCTATTGGCAAGATCCTGATTTTCATCCCATTTCATGGAATAATGACTCCAGTAGCCTACCTGAAAAAGCAGTTCTGAAGACACATAACTTAGCTATTGGGGTTATTTTGGCTCTTGAATCTAAGCCATAAGACATGGGCAACTTTTACTTCTAAATTAAACACACCATTTCTTTCTCAAGAAATTGGTGCCTTAAGCTAGACAATTGTAACATGGCATTAATCACTTTTAAATATCCAAGTTTCTTGCTTCAATTACTATTTCTTGAAATGGAGCTTTATGCTCTAGTGATACATAAGGTGACCTTGCACATCCTGGTTGTAGTCATTCACTGTCGAGTGAGATGGGGAATTGCCAGTAGCTTTTCCTGCCAGAAATGAACTGATTGGTCCAACTCTACAGGGAGAATGCATTTTCAAAGCTAATTTAATGGTAAGTTGCAAAGATTCACTTTAAGTTGCACCTGAAAACCCATTGACCGTGGCAGACATGTAATATGCTGGCTGACATATAGGCAGCTGCACCTAGAACCAGCTGAAGCTTCTCTCTTTAAAGACAGTTCCATGTAGAGCTTCCTGAAGTAGTCCATGTTGGTGGTGATCAGGGCATCAGCAACTTGTAGCTAGAAGTCTGTTGTTGTTTTTTTAAAAAAAGAAAAAACAAGGAAATTCAGTTGCCTCCTGAAAAAGTACCTTTGGGACTTGTAGCTTCACCTCAAGTAGGATCATAACCAGCCAGAACTTGGCAAAGGCCCCTTAGCCATGACTTCAAAGGTAGTATTCAGCAGGTTCTGACCAGTTCTGGAGAACCGGTAGCAAAAATTTTAAGTAGTTTGGAGAACCGGCAAATACCACCTCTGACTTGCCCTGCCCACATCTATTCTCTGCCTCCCAAGTCTCAGCTGATTGGCTGGGTCTTCTTTTGTTCACCTGCACAGAAAAATGAAGCTGGAAAGCAGGTTAGTGGGATGGTGTGGGAGTGGAGATTTTACAGTATCCTTCCCCTGCCATGCCCACCAAGCCACGCCCACCAAGTCTCGCCCACAGAACCAGTAGTAAATTTTTTTGAATCCCACTACTGCATGACTTCCAGTTGGTGTTTCAGCAGGAATCATGTATTGAGGAAGACCACCAAATTGTGGGCTTGCTCATTCAGGTGCTGCGCTCCATACCCCTGGAGATTTTATAAACAAACAATAACTCCATTTTGCTAGGATTTAATTCTAAACCCTAGAATTAAATGGATGTGTGTTTTCTCACATCCAGATCTTCACAGCCTGCAGGTCCAAGAGAAGACTTCAACAGCATCTCCAGTCAGGATACAGTATCATCAGTATACTGATTAAATTAAAGCAAACCATCAGAGGACTGTTAAGATAGGCAAATGGAGGCACAAAAGGAGGTCTTTTATTGCACTGCTAAATTATGACAGATGGTGATGAGGGTGGTGTTGGTAAGCCTTCACTCCACTCCACAACCCAAAAACAGCCACCCACAGTCAATGTAACACAGTCCCCCAGCTTAGTCCAATAGTCACCAGAACCGAGCCCCTAAACAGGAAATAATGTGAAGTCCGCAAACCAGATGCAGAGGTTGCAAAACAAGGTCTGTAAGCCACAATCCAAAGTCAGAGTCCTCAAAGCAAGGTACGCAAACCCAGAAGCTGAAACTTGAGTTGAAGTTCAGAAGTCAAGGATTCCAAAGGTCAGGAGAGTGAATCCTGAGACAAATGGTTGTTCCCAATGAAGGCATCCTCCCATTGACCTCTGGTTAAATCACCCCAACCAAGTGTTCCTTGTGAGGAAGGGCAGGGCAGCGTTCTCATGAGCAGCCTCTCAAACCTTCCCTGAGTTTCCCTCCGCTCCACTCTCCATGACCTCAGATCAGGTGGGAGAGGCAGCTAGTCCTCATCAGAGGGGAATCTATTGTCTCTCATCACCACTTCCTGTCTGCAGTAGATCCTTCCCTGCATTTATAAAGGCAGGAAGTTCCCTGTCCGATCAACTACTTCTCCCAAAGAAAGCATTGTCCTTTAGCCTTTCCAGATATTCCAGGGCAGGTGGTGTTATTCCCCTCGGATGGTCCTGGTTCCAACTCCTCCTCTGAACTAGAATCTGATTGGGGCATGGCAGGCAGGGGTGGGATTCAAAATTTTTAACCAGTTCTGTGGGCATGGCTTAGGTAGTGGACGTGGCTTGGTGGTCATGTTATTGGCTGGGCGTGGCCAATTCAATATCACTCACATCGAGTGTGAAAAATGGTTATAAGTCACTTTTTTCAGTGCCATTGTAACTTTGAATGGTCACTCCACACAAGCAAAGTACCAGCAAAGGAGGGGGGAAAATCTCCAGGGAAGTTCCTGAGACAGGAAGTCTAGTCCTGCCAAGAATGTAATAAAGGTTAACAAAGAGGCAGTTTATGTGAGCAACAACAGAATGTTTCCTTCTTGTCTTCCTTACAGGATTAGGCCAATAATTTCTTCTAACAACCGGTTGGATGTTAACAACCGGTTTCAGCGAACTGGTAGAATCCCACCACTGATGGCAGGATCCTTCTAAGAACTTTTTCCAATCTGCATGGTACCTCTTCCCTTAATCTACACACTTTTTGTGCAGCATAGCTTGGGGAGGATGCACAGGGGTGCACAAGAGGTGCTGTGAGGATCAAATAGGATATATGAGGGGGTGCCAGTCAAGAATGGTGCATGTGGATCACGGGTGTGTAAGACACGATGATCAGGTCATGTAGGATGCATGGTGAGGGCAGTACAGTTCAAGAAGAATGCATAGGGGTTGCAGGGGTTTGTGGGAGGTGCCATGCTGGTCAGGGTTTGGTGCATGGGAGTGGGGTGTGGGCTTGGAAGGATGCCCAGGAATATTTAGGAATGTGCAAGAGGTGCCATGTGGCATACAGGATGGCATACAGGATGAGGAGCAGCACAGATTGGGATTTGTGGGGATGCCCAACAGGTCCACATGGGGATGGTGAAAGAGTGCAGGATGCATGTTGGAGAAGGTACATGTGGTGGGGTGCAAGAGGTGAAGGCATGCATGGAAGGCACAAGTCAGAAAAAACACATGAGAGGCATCATGGTTTGGGGAAGATACATTGCTGGAGCACAGGTCAGGAAAACATGTACGAAACTGGCTTAACCAGGAAGAGGATACAGGAGTTCTTTTCTCCCCCTCACTCCCTCCTTTCCTCCTTGCCCTTTCTTCTCTTTCCAGCAGGAAGGTAAGTGGCTGCTGTTGGGTGTGGGAGGGAGGGATTGTGAGACTGGCTGGGAAACTGTTATGGAACTGACGTTCACATCACTTCAGCAGCAGCCCAGCAGCGCAACAACAGCCAGTAGTAAGGAAGCAGCTTTCCCAAATGTAATTCCTTCAAGTGTCATGGCTCTTGGATTTTGGACACATTCTGAAAGTTAACTCATTTAAGGTATTTTGGTTCAGAAATTGATATACCATTTTGCCCAGTTAAAAACATGACAAAAGTTTCTGTAATATATAGATAATAAATTCCAATAACTCACTGACTTTAACAGGGTTAAATTTAATGCACATATACAGTCAACTAAGAAATGGGTTATGCTAATTGCAAGTTCCTGTTGGGCCCAAATAAATGTTGCTTGATATGAAATCTTCTGTAAAATGATCGTGGATTCCATAGATCATCCTATGGATGGTCTTTCGCTATGAAAACAAGGATTTCACTTCAACTAACCATCTTGGTTCCCCCCATTTGTAGTATTGCAGATACTGAGCAGTAGCAGAGAGTCAAGACCATGGCAATATGTGCAAAGAAAGAGATGCAGTTGAATTCCAATGAAAGTCAGATGAAGAACAATTCATCTCAACTCATAAAATCTTCCCGGTTAGCTCTCAGGCATTTCTGTTTGAAAACCCAGTTTTCCCGAGCTTTTCATCCTAAAGGAATTACATTAGTTTAGAAAAGAATAAGGCTGTAATCACTGAATGGAGTAGGGCACACATTTGAGGAAATACATAAAAGGTCACACTGCAACACACTGTGAGAGGAGAGCATAACAAAAGATTATAAAACTATAAAGTTTTCCCATTCAATCAACTAGAATGAACTTCTGGAAACATATCAAAACGTATCAAAAAGGAATCCTTTATTGAGATGAGACAATTCATGTAGGGGTTAAAAGCAGCATCTAATGTCTCTCAGGATTACCAGGATAGATAAGGGAGTTTAGAACCCCTCCCCTTCTCTCAATGTGTATTTTGTGAAACAAAAGCCAGTATGTTTATTCCACCCCCACCCCTTCTGAAGGAACGATCTTTTTCACAGTTTCCCAAGCATACATCTCACTGGAATGTTTATGGTCCTCTCATCTCCTGGCTGTGCCTCTCAGAGGTGTTAGGTCCCGGCCATCTGGGATTCCTCTCTCCATTGTATCATGTGTGGGTTATACAAATTCAATATAAGATTGAATGTATTCAAATTACATCAAGAAAGGATTTCTTTATCAATCTCCCCCCGCTTTTCTTCTTCCACTGAAGAAATGACATATACGCAGATCTGACATCAAAGTTGACAGAAAGAAATTGTCTTCCTTTCACGTTGCTAGAATGAAATTGCCAGCAGGTGCAAAGCAGAGAAAAAAAAGATGCTTAGTCAGTGGAAAGGGCACAAAAATGAAGCTCTGCCACTGTCCCATTCAAGCCAGCTACTTTTTCAGAAGTGAATTCCTATTCTGATGACTGGTTTCATCCTCTACTTGGCCAAGCTTTCCCTCCCACAACACTTTTTCCCCTTCCACACTCACCACAATTATCAAGCCAAAAAGGGAGTAAAAAGACCCAAGCACCTCTCCACCAGCAATCAGCACCAAGATGAGCAACTTCAAAATTAACATCAGACCAACAATCCAGTAAACAATACCCAAATCAAGAAGCTGCCAAATAAATCCAACAGTAAACAGCCCAAGCAAAGAACCTCTAAGATCATCCCCACCAACACTGGCAGAGCAAGCCACTAGAATACTATAAACTGAAAGCAAACCCCATTCCTAATTAATAGTGATGATGATAGCTTGGGCAATCAAGCTATCATCAGTGATGATAGCTTGGGCATCTGCAAGAAAACAACCAAATTCAGACAGCACCAAGGACTCCTCAGAATATACAGCGTATAGAGTTTTGTTCCTCTTCAAGGCCAGGATGGAAGTCGTGTAATACTTCATAAAATGAAGGCATGAATATAATATACTTTACATACCTCTCTGAGTCCTTATGAAAAGGAAAAGAGACAATAAGACTCCTAAAGTTGTATATGGTCACCTAAAGGGCAACATTGCAGGAGGATCAGTTCCTGGGAGTAGATAACTCCAAGTAAGATCTCTGGCTATGTACACTGACTGATTACTTGCTTTATATAACTTACTCCTCCATAACTTTCTACTTGATAAATGACTGGCAGGGCTTTTGGAAGTCCAAGCTTCAGTTTTGTGAGACAAAAATATGGACAACTAGCCAACAATTTCAGTATTCACTGATTTGCAAGCTGCAAAAACTCTTTTGCTTATATTTTTACTGCAGAAATTAATACAGTATTTTACTACAATTCACCAGCCTCGCAATCAGTGCACATGACATGAGGAGGGAAAAAGTGAGGTGTTCAACAACTTGGTGGTAGTCCTGTTCTTCTCCCACATCTTAGAGTGCATCACTCCCCAAGTTGGGGCAGAACTAGATTGTTCGTGCTTAGAAATTTCCTGGGGAGAAGGAATTAGGGGAGAAGACCAGAAAGGAAAGAGGACAAGGCGAGCCAGTGGGAATCTACAGTTTGATGTGGAACCTGCACTCACACTGACGGGAAGATACTATGCCCCATTTATACAGAGTCCCGGCAGATGCCATGTGAGGTGCAAATCTTATTCAGGATTGTCCATTGCTGGCATAGTAATTCAAAGCCTGACACTTTTTTTGTGGGCTCAAAGTGACCAATTAGGCTTCCCATCGGGAATCAATGTTAAAATTGTTGGACAGATGTGATGCAAGTACCAGTGGACCATTCCTGGATCTGAGTCTTCTGGCTGGTAAATGTTTATGTGCACTGGTAGGAGTGAGTTGTTCGTGATTTTTCTGTATTCTCTCACTAGTGCAGGGATGACAAATTCAAGGCCCACAGGCCAGATCCGGTCCACAGGATCGATGATCTGGCCTGCGGGGCTGGGCCAGAAACAGCAAAGGACCGGCTTACGGAGCCTCTGCTGGTGAAAATGGAGGCCCGGCCCCCACCGTTTTCAGCCTGAATGGCCTCCTGCAGCCCTCTGCCAGCGAAAACAATGCTCGGGATGGGGGGGGCACAAAGCAGAGGGCTGCAGGAGGCTGTCCATGTGAAAAATGAGCACAGGAGGGCATGCACGCCCCTGCCCCGGCTCCATTTTCACTGGCAGAGGGCTGCAGGAGGCTGTCCAGGCTGAAAATGGGGAGGGGGGCACCCAAGCTCCATTTTCGCTGACAAAGGGCTATCAAAACAAACTAAAAAAATGTTTCTCCTTTTGCCTTTGAGCATGGAGAATGGACAGAAAAAGAGAAACTGAAAGACAAAGAAGATGAGAAGAGGGCAAGGAAAAATAAGGGAAGAGGGGAAGGAAGAATGAAAAGGGAAGGAAAAAGAAAAGGGATTATGTGAGGGAGGGTCTCAGGGAAGTCCTGCCTTAGCACTTGACCACAGGTGCCCCCGACATGAGTTCTGTCACACACCTCATGACCACGCATCCCCAGCAGCCCTCCAAGGTGAAACACAACCCTGATGAAAGCGAGTTTGACATACCTGCACTATTCTGTGGTTATTGCAAGCTATTTCTGCAGTCAGCTGCCTACAATTTGGCAGTTCAAATCCCACCAGGCTCAAGGTTGACTCAGCCTTCCATCCTTTCAAGGTGGGTAAAATGAGGACCCAGATTGTTGGGGGCAATATGCTGACTCTCTAAACCGCTTAGAGGGCTGTAAAGCACTGTGAAGCGGTATATAAGTCTAAGTGTTATTGCTATTCTTGGCTTTAATGAGGAAGTCCTGCAATCCATCATTTAATATTCCAAAATGATTGTGGTGTGGATTGATTTCTAAGTGGAACAAGGTCTTCTTTTGCACTCTTTGTTTTTTAAATGTAGATTATACCTTTGGAATTCAGCAAAATTCCCTTTTATTATACAAGTATGTCCAACCGCAGTCCACAAGGATCTTTGTTATACACATTTAACTATATTATGTATTTTATATGTGGCTCTAGACAATTCCTCTTCACTCAGGACAAAAGTTTGAACAACTAATATGGTATAAGGTCAGAGTTATAACTCTTGCCATATTCTTCCCATGTTGTTTATGTATTGAACTTGTGGTGGCTCACCAAGTCAATGAGATAGCAGCTTTCCTTAATTTTTTTCTTTTAAATTGTAAACATAGCTTTTAGGGACTGCTTGGTGCCATCTTCATAAGTTTAAGTTTTTTCTCTTAATTTGATGTATTTGCTGTACCTTTTAATGATTGGTACTGCTGTGTAAATAAATCATTACCCATTTATCATTTTGTAGAAAAATCATGGATATTTTTAAGACTAAGTACCGCATGATCATGAAGGACTGAGAACTATGAAATGCTGTATTTGTAAACTGAGTCATGGGCATAGAGATAGGGATTGAGAAAAAAGAGGGAGGCTAATGGAGAAAGCAAATGTGCTGTAATTATAGGAGACGACACTGATGTCGAGGAGGGAAATGACCACATTTGTGCTTTTTGTGAACATTCCATAGCATCATATTTTCCACTTGGAAGTCCATCCCACACGATTTTTATGAAAACTCCCATCCCAACCACCAGACCTCTGCGGTGTTTAGAAATCCATACTTGAGGCTTTTGTAATTTCTACTAGCAACTAAATTCAGTATAAAGGCATTTATTTGCACTGACATCATCACTGGGATGAAATCCCTGTACATCGTAACCTATCATAATAAGTATTTTCTTCTCATATTCCACGAAGATGCTTCAAAGAATTTCCTAGATTTATGTATGTAAAGGATAAATATGTAATAATTTATTCTGGAATTTAATGTGTCTAGTAAGAGAGATACAGATTTCACATATTTTCCAAGTTAAATCAGATTTATTCAAGTTTGGAGATTAATTTAGAAGAACTGATGTTAGATCCCAGTTTGTAACCTTCTTCTTTCTCACTGATTTAGCTATTCAAATTAAAATTTGCTTTATTTAAAGGATGTGGCGATTTATCCCACAAAGTTATCCTAGGCAGCTGACAACTAATAAAAATAGAATTATAATACAATAAGTACAGAATCAGAGAAATAATTCTGGTTGGCGGTGCCAGAAGGGCCTTATCTGCTGTGGCTCCTTCTCGAAACATTTTACCCCGCGGTATGATCAGTTCCCACCCTTCTGACCTTCCATAAGGGCCTGAAGTCCTGGCTCTGCAAGATGGCTTGGGTCCCCTGTGGGGAGCACAACATTGGACTTGGTTGATGAATTAAGAAGCAATCCCACCCCTTCCTTCCTGTACATCCTACTCCCTCCCGCCCCATCTTTAACTGTAATTCCATTTTGATTGTAATTTTCATTCTTGTTTTAAAATCTCTTGTAATTTTGAGGATTTTAATATTATAAGCCACCCAGTCATTTTGAAACAAATGGGCTGCAAATAAATTTAAATAAATGGATGGATATCAACCCTTACCAGATACCAAAGCAACTATAGTATTAACCTTCTGACTAAACTCTTATCCTATCTGTGTTTAGAGCCAGGTCTTTATGGTTCTCCATAAATAAGTACTCAGAGTGCTCAGAACTGATAGCGTTAGAAGGCTCCCATCTGGAAACATCTAGAGATGGGTTTTTTTTATAATCCCTGCGCCTCAAAGTCAAGAAGGCTATTAACTCAAATTTTAAACAAAACTAAAGTTTTGATCCTTACGCTAGTATTGGGTGAAGGGAGGATATTTTACAATTAGGAAGAGGATGTGTAACAAGACTTAAAACAATTTTTCAAAACCTGTGTTGAAAATCTTCTTCAACCTGTCCCAGTTAACATGGCAATTAATAAAGATCTTAGGAAACAATTTTAGGAGAAGCTCAGAGGAGATGATAGGTCATGGCTAAATATTTAATACTGAAATGAAGATTTCATAGAAGGAATTCTGCATTACAGATGGAAATAAACTTTTGTAGAAGAACCCATGAAACCATGATGAAAATCAGGAGAAACCTTGGCTCAGAGTCTAGGAGTTCTGTTGTCTATGCATATTCAAAGTATTGAAAATAATTAAAAATATTTTAATGTCTTATACTAAAATGATTTTGGAAGTATAAGTGAGGTATGATGGCATTGCAGCAATTGAAGTATGCAATTGGTTCAAAAGAACATAGCAATGCAAAAGAAACTTGCAAAATGTTAAGAACATCTACACTTGCTTAGAAACGCAAAGGAATTATTTTACAAATGTTGAAGGCATCTAGGTCAGGGCTGTCAAACTCCTGGCCTGCAGGCCAGATGCATCACATGCTGGCCACATCCCCTACCCAGGTTAGTGAAGGAGGAAAAGTCGCAATATGTCATGTGACACCGTGATAAGTTTAACACCCCTGATCTAGGTTAAAGTATGGAAAGAAATCCATAACAATCCTATTGCTGGTATCATACTACCCAAACTAATTTGCCAATCATTCAAAGAGATATAAAGTAGTAGGCACAAATTACACTGCTATTTCCTGGGAGTTCCAGTGCATTTCTTCCCCTTTATCTAACTATGGAACACACATATTCCAGCAACTTCTTTTATTTATAAAATTAATTTGCTCTCCATCTCGTATCCAATGTCTTTGGGTGGAGTCCAGAGTCTTACCTACTTTGTCTTCAAGTCATTGTCTTGTGTGCCTTCCCCTTTATCAACTATTTTGCCATGGATTTTTTCTATGGAGTAATCTGTCACACACTTTACCAACTATTATGCCAGAGCTGCAATCAGTGACTTAATGTTATCTATTAGCCACTTTAGGATGGTGTATGTCCCTTAGCTCAGCTGTTGTCCCTCATTTGGATAGAAGGAAGATGCCACAGGATTCTCTCCTGGGAATAGTATTCTTTGCATTTTTATTAATGATCTAAGTAGTAGATGGAAGAAATGCTTACCAAGTTTGCCAGTATAGATGGAATTTGGGGAAACAGTAACAACACAGACAACAAAACGATATGCAGAATGGTTTTAGGAGATGAGGGAAATGGATATTTCATGAAAATAAAAACTTGTACATTTTAGGGTGGGGGGAAATCAAGCACCCAGATATTGAAGCTTAGTAATGTTATGTGTGAAAACATCCTGGAATATAATTGGATCACTAATTGAATCTCAGCCACATGACATACCTGCAAAAAAGACAAACACAATTTTAAGATGCATCAATACAACCATTGTTTTCAAATGATAAAGTAGAAGCTGAACATCTATCTGTTGCAGATTCCTTAACCTAAATTCCTGAACCGAATTGGTTGGGCCTGATGACCTAACTTATGATTTTGTGATTTAATGATTCTATTTTTGGCAGTGATGGAATTGAAATGATTGCACCTTCTAAAAATTCCCTCTTACATGTGAATAAGCACTACTTCAGCTGTGTGAAGTCTAAAAGTCAGAAAACCGAGATTGTTAGTTAGGACAAGGCTGATATAACAGCACTTTTTTCAGTCACTAGCACCCCCTAAAGTACATTTTGATATTAGAGCCACAAGACTTATTGGAAAGAAGCAAATGTTCTGCTTTGGAAAAACTTGTTCTACTATTGCAAAATATAATTAGCTGAAAAGGGAAGGAAGTAACGTTTCATATATATTTAAATGTAGGTGGCTGAACAGACCTTGACAGCAGAATAACAAGGAGCTGGTTAATCACTTCTCTGAACACTCAAAGGCATCGGTTTCATTCAAATGATTGCAGTTATAGTTCTAGATTTTTTTTCTTCTTTTCAAAACGATGGGATGCTGCTGTTGCAATCTGAAGTAGCTCATGATCTCTGATGGCCACTGCAGAAACCAAGGCTTTCTCAGCCTCCTGGGATGATCCTAAAGATATCACTTCATCTTCTTTCCAGAGGAACTGCAGGCAATACAACAAAGAGTTTTACTGACATGTAAAAGCTATTCAATTGTTATCATATCCATTTTTGTGAACATAATCCATTTGATCAGATGCCTGAAATTTAATCCGAGAAATGCACTTAACAAGTGACAACAAGGGGTGGAAAGGAAATGGAAAAGAGAATAGAGAAAAATAATCTTCAGCCAACAAAAACAAAAAAGCAGTTAAATGTGACATAGTTTCTTACACATAATAGGTAGCCATGTTAAGAATTGTAAAGTCTCGGCCTTAGTTTTAGCTACGGGAAACAGTATCCTGAAGAACTCAAATCACCACTAATTTTTAATTAGTTATATTGCAATTTGTCTTACTGCTGGCTCATCTGATCTTCCCAGCTATAAAAAATCTTACTAGACTTATCATTTTAAAGTTTATAGTTAGTTTAATATAATTATTGTGTTAATGTAATTATATTTCTCTAGTTAAATTCCATTTATGCATTTTATTAGTACATTGCTTTAACAATTATATGACTCTAGAATTGCTTAATAAATCTAGCTTCTTGGGTTAATGCAAAAAACACCCTGGATGATTCTTGAAAAGTAGACACCCACATTTAGTTCACCAGTGCGGTTGAATTTTGTGAATTCAGCCGCACTGAGATTTGTTATGGATTGGTCTCTCAATAAAAGCTTCCAAAGAAACAAGCCTTTCAGCCTGTTGCAACGAAATAAGTCCCGAAACATCTGAACTACCCCGCAGCAATCTTACACGCAATTATTTGGGAACGCAAAACGGGCCCAATCTAGCCTTAAGAATGTAATTTAATCCTATCTCTATTTGTGCAAGGTGTGTGTAGGTAGATTACATATATACACTCATACACATGCATATATTACTTTGCACACACGGAGAAATTCTATAGAAATAGTAAACGCTCCTACAGTCACCTTTAAAAAAGCTCAATTCATAACACTCATAGTTTGTTAAATTTTGCCGCCCATTCCCACAAACCTACGCTCCCAGCTTCCGCTCACCCCTCTTCCTCCCCTTCACGCATTTTCCGCATTTTCACGCCCTGGCGGAGTTAACTCCCAGGGTCGTGCTGCCGTGTTGCGAGTAACGCATGCGTAGTTCAAATAGCGTCCCTATAGGGAAAGATGGCGGGAGTGGTTTTGATGCTGCGTTCGGCGTTTCGGCAGGTTAGAGTCGCGTCCGGTCCTTTTCTCTCTCGATTCCTCCCTTAACCTGCTGTGCTCAACTTCGGTTTCTGCCCAGTGCTTCCCCCCCGCCAGCCAACAGTCGCTCCGAGATAAGCCAGGAATTTGGGGGAGGGGGTGGGAATGGAAGACTACGCAAGAAGAGCCTTGCCCTGCCGACCTCCCGAGTGTCCTGCGGCGGATTCGTGTTGCCTGCCCCTTTTCGTTTTTTTTAAAGTTCTTCTATCTTGCTCATATTATGGCACTCTGCTGGAACTTCTGAAAGCAACCTGGTTAATTGTTCTCACTGTTAGGAAATTTCTCCTTAGTTCTAGATTGCTTCTCTCTAGTTAGTTAGTTTCCATCCATTGTTTCTTATCTTGCCTTCTTGTGTTTTGAAAAATAGAGTGACCAGGATTATTACTTTGCTTTTTAAAAATATTTTAAACATTAATACTTGGCATCAGTTGAAATTTAAACAGGCATACCCATTTACCTGAAGAAAAGCTGATTGTAATTTCTTTTTATTAGTTCTTCCCCATGCCATGTGCTGGTCAAACAAGAGGTTATTATGTGGACTGGAGGATGGTACGTGATGTTAAGAGAAGGAAAATGGCTTTTGATTATGCAGATCAGAGACTGCGGCTGAATTGCCTTAGGAAAAATAAAATTTTGCCTAAAGAACTCCAGGTAAGAATATTATTTTTGTCAAGGTATTATGAAATGGAACAAGAAAACTTGTTTAAAAATGTATCCTATATGCTTGACTTTGGACAATTAATAAGACCAAAATTAACAATAGCATTAACACCATCAAGTGTTTAATATAACCATGATCAAGAAACAAGCGATATCAGAGCCCCAGGCTTGATGGCAAACCTAAGCTTGTAATATCTTGTGAAAGGCCAGCAGGACTGAGGCAAGTTCTCCAGTGGGATGTTGTTCTAGGAGCCAGGCACCACAGCAGCATCTCTTCCTGGGCCCTACCAGACGGTAGTCTCTTGCAGATAGGTTTCAGAAAATGCTTCTCTTGCTGGATCCAACATGACGGATAGTCATCTGTGCATCTTACACTAAATATATGTTCTATAATAATAATTTATAATATATAATTCTTTTACACTAATTGTATTTATTGGGAACGTGATATTGTGCCAATGTGTTAAAGAATTTCAAATGATATAAAATAGTTTGTGCTCAGACAGTTAAATTTTAATTCTTTTTAAATTTTAAAAACTTATTTTTCTGCTTTAATTTTAATTGCTAGTATCTTTTTAATAGTCTGAGTGCTGAAGAATTTATGCTTTTGAGTTGTGGTGCTGGAGAAGATTCTTGAGAGTCCCTTGGACTGCAAGGAGATCAGATTAGTCAATCCTAAAAGAAATCAACCCTGACTGTTCTTTTGAAGGTCGATACTGAAGCTGAAACTCAAAAACTGTGGCCACCTAATGAGGAAGGTTGGGAATGTTGGGAAAGATTGAAGGCAAAAAGAGAAGGGGACGGTTGGGTGAAATGAGAACATCCTTTTTAATGTGTTTTTTTTCTATTTAAGATACTTTAAAGTTGATATGTGTAGGCTATGAAAAATGCAAAATGTATTTTTGTTGAGTCCGTGTAATTAGAAAAATCCATGCAAAAAAAATCTAATTATTCAGAGATATCGTGGATATCTTAGTTGAGAAACAATAGTTCCACTTCCAATCTAATTCTTATTGGAGTGGTTAACTAGTAGAAGGATTACAGGACCTCATATGAAGAATTTAGTGCATTTATTCAGGGAAGAGAAGAGATAAAAATCCTGTGATCCCAGATTCCCTACCATGTCAGTTTAGGATTGGCAGTTCCAGTTGAAAACAATCTTTGAGATTCTTCACTCACACTTCATGTGACATAATTGTATACATCTTTCTATCTTAAGTATAGAAGGGGAATTTTATATTTTTAAAAAACTTGTTCCAGGAAATTACCGATAAGGAGATAGCTGATCTGCCCCGAGATAGTTGCCCTGTGCGGATCCACAATCGATGTGTTCTGACATCCCGACCTAGAGGTGTAAAAAAGAGATGGAGGCTCAGCCGAATTGTCTTCCGTCATCTGGCTGACCATGCCCAGCTCTCTGGGATACAGAGGGCAATGTGGTGACCTACAAGCAAGTAATCTCTTCAAACGTGACAAAACTGAATCCTAATTGAAAATTCCTGGACATGGTGTGCAAGAATGAGAGATTAAGTATGTTGACAAGGATATCAGTCTGATATTATGAAGATGTGAACCTACTCTTGCAACTCAGAAGACATGCAAAATAAACTGTCACAGATTTGACTCTGATTCATTTCTTGCATTTGAAGTAGTTTTTTAACTTTATCATTTTTTGAAAAACAACACTGCACGTTATAGCCTAGTTTGTATATCGTAACTATTTATAATAATTTCTTGACTAACATAAAAACAAGACTTCAGAAAAGATAAGAGTGTTCTAGACAGAGTATAATAGTATATGCCTGGCCCAAAATCAGTGTTTAGAAAAATGGGGAATTAAAGTAGAAAATACAAGTTGAAAGCAATGTATAATTCATCCAATGCCTGCTCTGCTCAGTTTGTGCACATCCCCGCTGAATAGACATCTAGTCCATTTGAACTCCTCCTCCAGCAAGGGAGAATCCTCACTGGTTTTAGGCAGACTGTTCCATTGCTTAGCAACTGTTACTGCCAGAAAAATATTCCCTACCAACATTCTACTTTAAAATTGTTGATCTTTTGCCTGCTTTTAGTGTGACACTCATAAATATTTGTAGACCTTTATGAAATCTTCCCCCCAATCTTCCCTTTTTCAATATAACACACCTTAACTGTTCTTCATAGGGATTGGCTCAACCTTATTCTCAAAGCATTCCTATGAATATGTTCCAGCTCCTTTTTTGTCCCTTTTATTGTAGTGTTCAGAAGTGTTCTATTTGCAGTTCAACCAATAATGACATTATTTGTCCTGAAACCTGGAGTGAATCTCTTGGTCTACTGTTGGTGGTCCCTGATAGCTAGATTTTTCTCAGGTGCAGTGCCAAATGAGGCCATAGAATCCAACTCTTAGGTAGAGGCCATCTAATCCAAATTGTCATTGTCCCTTTTGAACTATGATGCCTGCAGCTGAGCACAATACTCCAAGTGAGACATGACGTGGCCAGAGTAGTGTCTATAATCTGGACTCAGGGCATTTATTAATGTACCCCAAGATAGCAATTTGCTTTTCTAACAACTAGATCACGCTGATGGCTTTTATATATGGGCATTCAGGTTTTTTTCACATGTATTCGCACCTAATCAAGTCTCATGATTTTATATTTCTGCCTTACATTTTTCCTATTCATATAAAGAAATTTATGTTTTGCATGTTAAATTCCATCCTTAGGCCTGCTGTGGAAAAACCTCTCTTTTTGAAATTTCTATCTAAAATATAGCCACTCCTTCCAATTTTGTGTCATTTCCAAATTTTGTAAGTGTTTTTCAACTTCCTCCTGGTGAGTGATGAAAATGTAAAAAAACAGCAGAGGTCCAGGATGGAGCCTTATAGCATTCCACTCAATGCTTCTCCAAACTGCTATAGTCATTAATCACTTTTGAGTGCAATCATTCAGCCTACTGTGAGTTCATCTAACAGCTGCATTTAGCTTATAATATCTTACCTTTTTAATGAAGGGGAACGTCATGAGGCATTCTCTCAAAAGGTTTTGCCAAGGTCTATGTACCACTGTCTTTGATACACTAAAGTAGTAATCACAAGAGATACTCTAGTACAGTGGTCACCAACCAGTGGACCGGGGACCACTGGTGGTCCGTGAGAAAATTTTGGTGGTCTGCCAAGAAACGGCACCCCCAAAGCAATCCAGGCTGCGGGAGAATACAAGGCTGCACTGCCCACATGGCCAGTGGGAACACAAGGATTGCATCACTTGCATTGTGAATAACACCAGGTAGCGAGGAGGGGGAAAAGGGCGGGGGGAACTTACCCCACTCATCCCTTGTCCCTCTCCTGGCCACCGGGCTGCTTCTTTCCGCTTCTTCTGCTTTGGCTGCACATAAGGAAAGCAGCAAAAGTATTTCTCTCCCCCAAACTCCGCTAGAAATGAGTCTTTCAGACCCTGCAACACATCTTGCTCCAAGAGGCTGCGCCAGTGTGACAAGTCTCACAAAGATTCATTTCTGGTGGAATTTGGGGGAAAGACTTCTGCTGCTTTCCTTGCATGAAGCCAAAAGTCTCACTCTTCCCCGAGAACAGAGCTGGAGACTGTATCCTGCAATCCCAAATAAAGAATGATCGATCGGTAGGAAAACAGGATAGGGAATTTTCCTGCAGACTTTGGGATTTTCCCAGGGTCTCTGGTCCGCGGGATTTAAGTTTGGTGGTCCCTGAGGTCCAAAAGGTTGGTGACCCCTGCTCTAGTACAACTTGTGACAAACCCATGCTGGTTCCTGTTAATTGTACCCTATCTAGCCAAGCACTCATAAACGTGCTGCAAGACCTTACCAGTATAGATGTCAAGCTGGTCTAATTTATTGATTTCTCCTTCGCCCTGCATGTCATTTTAGACAGTTGTGTGTGTATCAGTGCTGGCTTCATCAGATTTTTATTTTCTCATAGGAATTGAATATCATAGGAATTGAATATTTTTATTATCTCATTTCATAGCTTTTCCCATTCTTCCTGAATACATCACAAGGATTTTAAACCATTAGAGGAATCAACCTAGCTTCCCACCATGTTTGTCAAAATCGGTTCTTTTGAAGATTGGTGCTACAGATTTGACATTTCTCAGTTTTCTTTCTTAGTTCCTCCTACCCAACTCACCCTTCTTCTCAGCCACTGGCACTGATATATAGGTCAAAATGAAAGCATACATATGAATCTTCTCATCAGATAGGAAATCAGTCATATAATGTAGCTGATTTTTGTGTAGCAACAATCAAAATTTGTGAACAGCAAATATGCTGAAAAATCTTTTATTAATCATTGTCATTAAGCTGAACTCTTCCTCAAATTAAAACCACCCATCAGTTTCTCAGCCTAATAACATTGCAGTTAATACTGCTTTTAGAACATAAAAATCTGAGAAAGATCAATTGATCACCTAGCTTCATATCTAAGCATACCACTTAATTGTGATGCAATACAATTTCCTAAGCTCTTAATTCTCAAAAAACTGAAGGTTTCCTTTCTAGGCTAATCTCATCCGAGGAATCAGTTTTTCAACTTTTATCTGGGAGACTGGAATCATTTACCTACAGTTATTCATCATTGTGTACTTGAATATATACCAGTCTGGGAATTGCCAAGACATGCTGGAAGGACAAACATTTAAGGAGACGGAAGTTTTAGAGCATATTTTATTTCCCATCTCCAATCTGAAACATACATTTTGCTGTCTTTGCTTTGAAGATGGTTATATAAAAAGCACATGTTATCTGAACAGAATATTGCAGCAGAACCGCCATACATAAAATATAGATTAAATTAGCAAGCACAATCTTCAACTCTTGTTCAAATGTCTAATGGCAAATCATCTTTAGACTGCTTTTCTCGGCTCTCCACCCATGCTTTATTAATTGTTCTCTTCATCTCATCATCTCCTTCTGCATACATCTTTTTCAGTAGATTCATCAGTCCTTCACTGGGGTCAGATGTATCATAGGAAGCTTTCCTAAAGGATGTACATGGACAGGAAATTATACTGTTATGTACTGAGTTTGGTACGTTCTATAACAAGAGCCAAATATTTAACATTGTAATCATATGGTCTGTGATTTATCTATCATACGTATCATCATCTATGTGTGTGTGGGTATGTATGTATTATTTTGAGAGTGGGCATCAGAATTTCATTTTTAATGTATACCAGTGTGTTCACAGAAAAAAGTGACAAGAAAGCTTATCTTAAGCACCTTTGCCTGATACTGAAATTGATATTTGCAAAAATAATTTGATTAAAACAAATATCATGGAATAAAATACAAAGCCTGTGTTTTTTTTCAGTGCCTAATTTGTTTCTTCTCGCAAATGCAATAGCCCTAGAGATCTAGTAATATACATTCATTCATATTCATTTGGTAAGACTAAAAAGTTAAGTTCATTAAACTATTTTCTGTACATTGTAATATACCAAAAGCTGTGAAATGATAATTTGAACAATGATAATTTAAATAATGTCTATTATAGTTTTCATTTAGGAGCGCAATTCCAAGATGTCATCATCACTGATATTCAATATAATATGCAGTATAAAAATTGCCTGGTATAAAAGGTTTGGTTTTTTTAGTTAACATGTTTCAGCAACTGGCCATAAAATGCAATTTCTATAAAAATCTAGATTATTCTTTTCCCATAAAGTTTCTTAAGATCCATAGTGAGCACGAACAGGATAAGTATAACTTCTTTAAATCTATTAAACTTTCATGTGCTACATGGATTAAAGGAATCTTGGTTTGTTGAATTTTAGCTTTATAACTTACTCTTTTTCCTTAGTCTCTTTTTCAACCTGCGTTAGGCACTCCCATTTTGCTTCTTGCTGCTTCTTACATAATATCAAGATCATATCTGTTTTGATCTGTAAGGAGGACGAAAGCAGAGTTCAAAATAATGCAAGAAGCCAGAATTAGCAGAAAGAAACTTATTTGGATTATTTTCAAAATCCAATGTAGATATATTATTTAAAATAACAAACTTACTTTTGTAAACTAATCTTGTAGAATATTTTTTTAAAACCCAGAGTTTAAGAAGTTTAAATGCTATTCACGAAATTCAAAACCCCAGGTTACTTATTTTCCCAAGATTCCCTTCTATATCTGTTACTGCTTTAATAATTGCAACATGAAAGCTATGAGTCTCCATATATGATGGCACTGGATTGATAAAGTTGTTCTAGGCAGAAGAGATTTCCTATTTTCAAATCTGAGACTATATTTTCTAAAAACTCTGAACCTGGATGTGACACGAATGATTTTAGAGGGTTTTTTACACCTTTTCTAGGTAAAGAAAACTCTGCCAGGGGAAGCAGTGCTCCAAGATAAGATTCACCAGTTCACTCAGAATTAGGCCTATGATATTTAGTAGCTCTTACTCAGGACTAAGAAAAATAGAGATTCTTTTGGGGAATAAGAACTGCAAGGACAATTGCCTATCGATCTACCAAAGTAAAAGACCACCTAGTGATAAAGCTAATTTATAGGAAAACACCAGAAAGCAAAAACCAACTTAAAAGCAGAGTTTGCTTCATTCTAAAAGCTTGGTTTCTTTAACCATTATTCATTGAATAAACGACAAATGCCAAGCTCACATGCCATGTTAAGTCAAAACCAAACAAAATATATTATGAATAAATGTAATGAGTAGAAAGCCAGTCAAAGCATTTGTATGATGAGTATTACCATTGACTACATCAGATATACTAACCTTCCATGAGCTGCTTTTAGCTAAGATTGGTTTCAGAAGGTTGTTGAACGTCATTGTATAATTTTTGTTATTTAAATTTTTCACCAGCAGATGAAATGAACTAAGAAGATAAGAAAATAAATCAGAATTCTCTATAAACAACCATATCAAATAAATATCAAGAAGCCACCCTAATAGGAAAAAGGGAGAAAAAGCTGTAGGTTTGTTTGGGCCTAAAATTTAATATAGTTGAGTGTTTGAAAAAGTTTTGTTAAATATGGATGAATAAGACCCAGGCAAGGATTGCATTGCTTTAAGATGTCAACTTGAGTGGCAGCCACACATTTAAGCTGTTATATATAATGGATCTATCAGAAATAAACTAAAAACAGTTTGATACCTAGTATCAAAGGGGACACAATCCTGGTCTTGAACAGAATTCTCTCATTTCTTCTGGTCTTGCATAATGGCACTCATGTAACCAACAGTGATCAAGATTATTTTAACTGAACAGTGGAACAAAAATAAAAATTGGTCCTATAGCTAAGCTGCTAGGATAGTTGATCAGTTGCTATTAGTGGGACTCCTTTACCATGTTGCATGATGCTGGCTTTGTGGGTATTTTAGCCATGATTATGACTCTCCTGGCATTGTGGGCAAATATCTTAACCATGGTTATCACTAGACTAAGCTTTGTTTAATGAGCCAGTATACCTTTGAAAGATGGTCTTTTTTCCTTTTTATAAAGCTTGTATAAGCATATAAAGCAGTAGGTATAACATGCTACCATTTCTAATGGTAAAACCATAACTTGGGAATAGCAATCATCTCTTCTTTCTATATAAGAAGAGAGCTCATTTTCCTCACCACTTTTAGACTCTGTGAAAGCCAGCAGCCACAGCAAGAACAACAGACGCTGCTTACACCTTCTATCAAAAACAAAACCTACCTTTCTGTAAAGTGCACCTGAACATTCTCAGCTGGCAGATGTTGAACACCACTTAATGTGACATAGATTTTCACAAATTTATCAGACTGATCCCATGCTAAAGGAATGAAAAGAAAGCATTCTGGATATTAAAAAGGGAATACTGATTTTAAATAAATAATATTTCATTGTTTATTTTATGTAACAATTATTAGATTTGTATGCCATACATCCATAGATCTTGTGTCTAAATCAAGTTCATTTTAATTCTGGAAAAATTTTAAAAAATATTAGGCATGAAAATAAAGATTAGAAAGATAATGACCCACACAAATAGAATGATGCAAAACTTTGAAGAGATCATGTCTTTCAATTGAGGTCCTTTCAAGGTTACTTTACAAAATGAATTGCAGCGCAGAATCTATTAAAAAAAAATCAAAGAAAACATTTTGAAAATCCTCAACAGTCTTCTATGCACTTCATTGTCTCAAATTGAATAGCTCCTTCCATCACATTTAAACAGGCTCTGTGGAGCAATCCTGTTCTTCACATACTTATCAGAAAGCATGTTGTTTATATACCTGCATGTAACAATTTTCACATTTGAGCTGATGATTTAATTAGCCAGTCAATATAGTCAAGGCATACAGTGAGCTGCGCTGGCTTGCAGAAGATTTCAAGGTTCAAATCAAAGAATTTAGCATTTCTAAGGAGTAACATCAAAACGAATAAATTCCTCACATGATTATATTTCTGTAGGACACTTTCATTTTGGAAGACCTTCCAGTTATCTCCTTTTCCCACACTGAAACTATCAAAAGTAGATTCATGGATGGGTCACAGTACTGACAACCTATTCACTCATACACTTCACCCTTTACAAATCCTTACAAACTGGACAAGGTCGATTTCATATTTACAAGAAAGGAGATAAAATGGGTCCAGAAAATTATTACACAACTGGTCACTTAAACATAATAAGTCAATCATAATCCAGTCATCTTTATTAGACATAACCCAACTGGCTGATGCAGGACAACATTCAGCCACTGTGCTGAATGCTCTCCACCCTCTACTGGAAAAATATTCTAGCCATTCTATAACATTTATCGATTTAAAGGCAGCATTTGATTCAATACCTAGAAATAGGGTACGGATAAACCTGACATCTAAAGTTGATTATGAAGACTGCATATCTCAATGGAGGTTAGATATGCCTCTAATATTTCAGTTACTTTTCTGTCGTAAAGTAATTCAGTTACTTTTTCTGTCCTAAATCCCATTTAAAAAGGATTTAAGATTACCAGCTTGCTTCAATTTTTATATCCACTCTGTATTTCAAAGCTCTGACAAAAACAAAATTCCATTCTCCAAAACTGGTTTCAGTTCTCTTTTAAAGTGAGAAAATAACCCTATCTACCACACAATTAGGCCATTTCCTCATACAAATAGTTACAAAGCCTTGTCATCAGCTTTGCCCAAACAAAAGTAGTGGTTTTCATTTGTAAGATTTGCAAGTTGGAAGACAATTTTTTAATACAGAACCCATCAAGGTATTTAAATATTTGGAAGTATCTTCTAAACATAAGCTTTTTTGTGTGTGGGGGGGGGAGCCAATAATGCTATCATACATCTGGCTTTTAAGATTACCAAATTATTTTTGAATTTGCCAACAGCACAGGCAGGAATTAATGTTCTTGCTGCTATAACTATAGAGTAAAAGTTACAACCTACCTTTTCTATGACATGCAGTATTCTCACTACAGAGACCCAAGACTTCAAAAATCCAGTCTAAATTCCTAAGAACATTTTGGGATCTTTTCAACTCCAACTATGTTCAGAATTTAGTCAAGCTTTTTCTGACAACTATTTTTTTCCTGAACAATAATTCTTCTAATTACTTACTTCTTCTAATCATGTTCTTAGAACTGATCTTCAGAAATACCTGTGTACCACTCATTTACATGTGATACTGATTTTCTTGACTTTTTGTTCCACATAAGTAGACATCAGACTGTGCTTTCTATGCTAATGTCAAGAAAATTCACTAATTTCCCAAGTTAGCATTAGCATAGCATGTATGATGGTTTCCAATGGGAAAAACTGAGTCACACATTTTAGTTTGAGGTGTAGATTTAATATCACTCCTATCTAATCTGTACTGGATTCAATACAAATAGCTGATTTATCTTCAAAAAGGATTTTGTAATCATTGTTAATCTCAATCAAATCACCCCTGGATTGAAATGTAGGTTTGATTCAAGTTTCTAAAGTATTCTTTTCTCTTTCCCGACTTTCTTTCCAATAGGACATTTAAGCTAATTTTCTAAAGGGCAAAGGAAGAACATTTTTTTTTTGGATAAAATGATACAAATAAGTATTTTTCTTCTCTCCCTTTGCTTCTGAATAATTTAGTATTAGATTTTCAATAGGAAAATATTTATAGCTATGGACATATATCAGGGTGGATTTGATTTAAATCAAGTCAATTTAAATCACTAGTAAAAAGGCTTGATTTAAATCAACTCAGTTTAAATCATAATTTTTAAAGAGCAACTGTCATCTTTGTCCTGCAGCAGCTCCTCCTCTGACCGGCTGTTGTCTCACCCATAGTCACAGTCACTTTAATGGGATGGTTGGTAATACGGCAATGACACAACAAGGTGAAGGACATAGTGGGAAGCAGGTGAGTGGATGCCTGCTAACAGGCGTTGTTATGATGGATCTGAAATGACAGGTACTCTTTAAATGTAAGGACTCATTCTTGATGATAATTAGAATCTTTATTTGCAAACAAAATGAAGGTTTTCTATTTAGCTTGCAGAGTTTGGATTGTTGAGTTTACCAAAAATGTATTACTCCAAGAGCATTTTATTAAATTTGATAAAAATAAAAAATCCAATTTAAATTTTAAAAAATCCAATTTAAACTTTTAAAAATCCATTATTTTACTTTAAAAAATGATTTTAATCCACCCTGTCATAAATGCTCATTTCTAAATAAAAATATGTGCATACTAAACTCAGAAATATGCATTATATATTCATGGTTTTTGCTTCATTCATTCTACATTTACTAGTCAGAGAGAGGGAAAAGCTAATACTGGAAACAAACTTGAATTGTATGACTGTTTTTAAAACAACAGGAATTAACAGCTCCATGAAGCCAAATACTACAAAGAATTGTTTTCATTTACTTCTATGTTCACAAAATACACTATATTATACCTAATCCTACCTATAACATATGCAATGCTCCTGTAGACATATGCAACCAACTTTTTCAATGTGTGCTAGCTTGTGAAATAAATGCTGGATACTGGAAGTTATAGATGTAACAAGTTTATACAGCTTTTTGTAGTACTCTGATGGCTATAATATTTCCTTCTACTGCATTCTGTCATGAGATAAAATAAATCCATTCCTACCATAATTGTTGATTTTCACTGTATATCCAGTAAGTGTTGGTTTTTCTTCTTCAGATCCTTCAGCTTTTAGCTTGAGTGGCTGAAAATTCTTGATTTCCCTCTCTATTTTGTTTTTTTCTGCCAGCAGAAAGTCACATATTCTCTTTCTTGTTGCCGTTTTCAAAAGCCCCTTCACTTCTTCCAAATCTTTTTGTAGCTGCACAGAATACATTGAGTATACAAATTAATTAGCATTACTATCAAATATTCTATCAACATCTGCTTGAAGGGCAAATTTATATAAAGTTAATAATAAAAATCAAACCAAAGGATAAAACTAGGCTACTGACATTTAGAAAGAGTTACAAGAGCATTCTAGTTGCTTAAATGGAGCACAGCCACTTTGGCCATTGTCCTGTAACGAGAGAATTTACCCACAGAATGAAGAGATTGACTATGGCAAGGAGATGAAGTGGTTTAAGCTCACCTAAAATCTGAACTAGAGAGCCATTTTAGTAGAATAGAATAGAATTAGAATTAGAATAGAATTCTTTTATTGGCCAAGTGTGATTGGACACACAAGGAATTTGTCTTGGTGTAAATACTCTCAGTATACATAAAGAAAAGGTACATTTGTTAAGAATCAATAATCATAACATACAACACTTAATGATAGTCATAGGGTACAATAAGCAATCAAATCCTAGGAAACAGTCAATATAGATCATAAGGAGACAAGTGGCAAAATTATAGTCATACAGTCACAATGGGGAGGGGATGGGTGATAAGGAGAGAGATGATTAATAGTAGTGCAGACTTTGTAAATAGTTGAACAGTGTTGAGGGAATTATTTGTTTAGCAGAGTGATGGCTTTCGGGGGAAAACTCCCCTTGTGCCTAATTGTTCTGGTGTGCAGTGCTCTATAGCGTCGTTTTGAGGGAAGGAGTTGAAACAGTTTGTGTCCGGGATGTGTGGTGAAGCGGTTAAGACACCAGGCTGACTTTAGACACAAAACCACCTGGGTGACTCTTTCAGCCCCAGGAAGGAGGCGCTGGCCAATCACTTCAGAAAAACCTTACCAAGGAAACTGCAGGGCCTTGTCTAGGCAGTTGGCCAGGTGTCAAGACTGACTGACGGGTGGGGGAGTTAATAAGAATAATTATTCTGAACTAGAAACACTCTGGTTCTATCACCTATATAAATCAATATAAATTCTCGTGGGTCTACCTCTACGCAAGACCATCCTTCCGCTGCCTTCTCTAGCACCCCAAGCCCTGGTAATAATGCCCGCCCCTAAACCCAACCTCCAAGACAACCGGGCTCCGCCACGACGCCCACGCCCCCGCCAGCAAAGGGTTGCTGCTGCTCCCCACCCCGCCAGCTCGGATCTGGGGACAGAACCACCACCCACCCTTCCCCCGTCTCCCGTCTCCTTCTCACCTCTTCCATGTCTGCGCCGAGGACCGGCTTATTTGATGGTGAGCTTTTATTCCGGGTCAGGCGCAGGCGCAGAAATTCCCCTCTCGAACTTTCCCGACGATTCTGCCCGGCCTCCCGGAGTCGTCAGTATTTGTCTGCTCGCCCAGCCAATGACGGAAGCAGAAGAAACGCGAATTTAACAACGTAGAGCTAGAAAAGTAAACGTAAATCTGTCTCTTTCTTGTAGAGCTTCCGGGTTGATTGAAATGGGGGGGGGGGAGAGAGGTGGCGGGGGGTTAAACGGGTAATAGAGGTGAAGTCTGAAGAATCCTGTCTTGCTTCCAATACACACAACACATACCTTGGACTACCGCGCTCAAGAAGCTAAGCAGGCCAAGGGTGTTCCATCCAGCGTTTGCAAGAAAAGATGAACTTCACCCTGGGCTTGCCTGTTCAAGTGTGCTTATGCCTTTAAAAATGTGCACGTCTTTTCCTGTTTTCTCGTCCCTTCCTTTGGCAAGCATTGATGGGGGGGGGGTCTCTCACACACACACGCACGCACACTCACATACGTGTATGGGACCATTCATTTTGTAATCACTTGCTATTGTTTGTTTTCCTTTAGTTTTACCTGATCTACCAGGAAGGGCTAGTTTGCAGACAGCCTGCAAGTGGCTATTACACCCAGTGCAGCTAGCGAGCACACCAGGTTACACAAGAGATTGCAACCAGCACAGACGCCTCCACTCTGCTTTTTTCAGTTGTAAATATGTAAACCAATGGCAGACACGCTCTTTTGGGTCTTTAGACCCCTTTAGATTTCAGGATAGGATCACTAAGATTAAAAGATATTATTTGACCATAAGTCCATGGCTACACCACCATTTCTTTTCTTTAAAAAAGCTTCCTGGGGACACCCAAAGAGGCATCTTCACAGAAAACCTTGTTTTATATTTATTCCAAACTCTTAGAATGACTAATAAAATGATTAAAGTCAACATTTACTTTAACCTTGCCATACAGTAAATAGCTGTGCCATCCGAATCTGAATTCATTGCCCTCTAAGTCAATGAAGTAACCTCTTTTTGTGAAGATTCACCCACTCTTTTAGCCAGACCAAACAACAAGCATCAAAATATAATTTCAAATCTGGTAAACCCAAACCTCCTTTTTCCTTACCACCTTCCAGTAGTTTATATCTAATTCTTGGATATATTTCCCCTTGCCATTTGGGGTTTTGGCAGTTTTTAAAATAAACAGAAAATAATGCTTATTAAGAATATGACCTCTCAAGATAGTGACATATTAACTAAAACCAGGTTTTAAGGTTGAGGAAAAAATGAACTACTTGGGGGTTATATTGGCAAATACAAATCTATTTCAAAATAACTATGTGCCTCTTTGGAATGATACCAAAAAAGGATTTACTGAGATGGGATAAACTACAATTATCATTACTGGATAGAATTTCTATAATTAAGACTAATGTTTTACCAAAGATTGGGGGGGGGTTTCAGACATTTCCAATATTCTTGTAATTGATACACCATTTAAACAATGGTAAAGGAATATTTTAAAGTTTTATATGGCATCAGCTTCCAGCGATCTCTACGCAATTATGCCACAATATCCCACAGCCAAGCATCCTCACACAAGAGCAGATTACAGATGCTCATAGCACCAAATCAGCAACCATCAGCAGTGCAGCCCCATTGCCTGCGCAAAGGCTGAAGCAGCCAAGAATTAAGCCTCCTTTGCCAAGCATGTCATGTAATTAAAGATAGAGCAAGCATGTCTGGAAGTGGCAAGGGAGAAGCTCGCCATAGAAAGAGAAGCAGCAACTAACATGGCAGAGACAGAATCAGCTACAGACCCTGACAAGGAGTGCAGTGTCCACAGTGCCCTGTGCTAGGCTCAGAATAAGGGGAGCAAGATCCTATGCAGCGCACTTCAGAATAAGAGATCAGTGGAAGACATCCTGTCACCACAGGAATCAAAGGGTGTTGTCACAAGAATCATCCACATATCATTAGAATTAGTGTAGGAAGTTAACCCAGAACTTCAGAGCAACAAACAAAACGATGCTCACCCTATATGAAGCAGAGGCCACCTACTTTTTTATACATCACAGGTCTCAAGCATCATACTAATGCCAGGACACTGCCTCTTCTCCTCAACAGGATGGCACAAGCTGGCCTAAAGCAGAAGTGTCAGGCATGTATGATAACACACTGCACTCATACTACAGCAGCATGTCACCATCTTACCCATCCGCAAACCAATTTACCTCAGACCTTGCCAAGTTCCTTGCTAAACATGGTGTAATCATCAAAGGATAGGGGAGGTTCAACGATTAGCCAGTTACAGAGCTTGGTGACCATCCTTCTAAAGTACAATAAGGGGACTAGACTTATCATACACTGTGGAGATGGACCTCTTAATCCAATGGCTTGAGAAAGATTCTGCTCAGCACGCTAGGAGGATCAGGAATGTTAACATAAAATGCCCAGAAACCGGTCTTAAGATGATCTGGGAGAGTGTTACAGCTCAGCAGAGGCAATTGAGGCAGTTTAAGAAGGCTGAGGATTTCCCTAAGATAACCAGCAGGGGGTACCAAAAGTTCAGAGAACTAAATGATTTGTTGCAAGAGTTACAAGCTGCCAAAACAAAGTGTGGTGACCTGCCAGGCTTCTCTTGGACACAACCAGGGGAATTAGCCCCATAGTCTAGAAGGTCCCTCCTGACCTACAACAAAAGTGGGATACTCATAAGTTCAAGCATAATACAAAATCCAAGCTGCCATTTCCACCACTGAGTGTATTTGCAGACTTTCTCTCAGAAAACAAAGGTCATGAATGATCCCAGTTTTGACCTCACACTGGCATACATTGAACCTCCTGACTCCAAGCTGAACAGATCAGTGGCAGTGCATAAGACTAATGTCTCCTCATCAGATTATCTTTACAGGTACACCAAACTCCTCTTGCCCAGAGGGCAAAAGCAGAGATCCTGAGCAGCTGTGCCCTCTACAAAAAAGCCGCATCCTTTCCTGAGATGTAGAACCTTCAGAGAGAAGCCTGTAGAGGACTGCAAAGACTTCCTAAAAGAAAATGACATCTGCCTCAGGTGCTATCACCCATGTCATACTTTGCCAAGGACTGTAATGTCAGTGTATCATGCACAGAGTGCAAAAGTACAGACCATAGCACTGCCTGCATCCCAGCCCAGTTTCTTGGACCGACAAGACAGCTGACAACAGAGCAGAAGAACATTGTTTCAAACACGGCCAGTAATCTCCTCTCAGTGTATGGAGGTATGCAAATATCTTGTAGGCAGCAGGTTTTCTCAAAAATCTGTCTAATGTGAGTGTACCCAGAAGACCAGAGGAACAAGGCCATCAAGATGTATGGGATTCTAGATGATCAAAGCATTAAGTCTCTAGCCAAGTCCACCTCCTTTTTGACATGTTCGGCATCAAAGGTCCTAGCCCCCCTTACTCCTGCAGGACCTGTGCAGGCATTGCTGAGACGGCAGGGAGGAGAGTACTGCCTTCAACGTAGAATCCATAGATGGACATACTTGCCTACCCTTGCCTACCTTAATTGAGTGCAAGCAGATTCCAGATTACTGGGCAAAAATTCCCATGCCAGATACAGCAATGCACCAATCTCATCTGAGATGCATAGCCCATCTCCTACCAGAATATGACGAGCAAGCCCAGATAACCCTGTTCCTTACTCTCAGAAACTTTGGTGGGTCATCATAGGGGACATCTGTCTGGGAGACATACGCAAACCCACTTCAGATAGCACCATGTTCACCAGCACAGTAGATAAAGGACACCCTTTTCACTTCCAACCATGCCACAACCACTTCCTCATAAGAGACCTGCCAAATAGCATCCATGTGCCCTGCCCCTTCACAGGCCTAGACTGCAACAGTGACCAAGACCATCTAGGGTGCACTGTCTGTGGCAGAACAAAGGAAAACCAACAGGTGGCAATGTCTCTGGAGGACAGAAGAACAAGGAGTAGTAAAAAGACAGGCAAATCATTGGGTTGTACCCCTCCAAGAGAGACCCCAAAGACAGTGCCTGCCAACAAGGAACAAGTGTTTAAGCGGTTTGCCTCCGGTGTGTTTCTGAGAAAACCAGAAACGAGGGATTACTTCTTTGCCTTCATGGGAAAGATACTTGAAAACGATCATGCTGAATTAGCACCTGCACTTAAAGACAATGAGGAATATTGGTATCTCCCATATTTTTGGGCATACCACCCTAAGAAAACAGGCTAGATTTGAGTAGTGTTTGACTCCAGTTGTAGGTAAGATGTGTGTCAGTCCTATCCCAGCTTGGACATTTAGAGAAGAAAAACTCTTGATTCCATTTTTTAAAAAAGATATGCTTTTACTAAGGCCAAATGTTTACAGCATAAGGAAAGGCAGATCTGACTATTCTGGTATAAATTTAGTAATTTTCTCTTCTCCCAGGATCTCCCCCCTTGGTCATCTGGACAGTGTCCAATAGCATTCAAATTAGGTGTTTTAGTACCAGGTTTGGTACCTCTTTGGTGGGTGTTTGCATTCCATTCTCATGCTTTTGTCCTTGGATCTCTCAACCAGTGTCTTTGATTGGTACCTCTGGTTCTTCCTCTTATGGAAGGATGCCATCAATGCCAGGCAAAGCTAATTGCGGTGTGATGGCAGATCTGACAATGTTGCTAAATGACATCCTTCTCTCAGGCCCAGTCCTTAATAACAGACTCACAGGAGTCCTATTCTACTTCCATAAAGATTCTGTCACATTCATGGCAGATATCCACTGCTTCCTCATTAAATAGGAACAAGGAATTTCTTGAGGTTCTGATTCAGAGACAACGACCCTTCTAAAACACTGCAGAATACTGCATGAGGATGCATATCTTTGGCAACAACCCTTCCCCTGCAACTATTTATGGGCTCAGACAGCTAAGGAAGGTAACCCAGTTTATGGGCCAGACATCAGACACTTTGTAGAGAAAGACTTTTATGTATTGCCCCAAATCATTGCCTTCTAATGAAGCAGCAATTGGTCTCCTTAAGAGAACATAGGAGATGCTTGCCTGTTCAGACTTAAGGCTCCGCAAAATTGCTTCCAACAGCAGAGAATTGATGGAGGCCTTTCCCTCTCAAAACCACTCTAGACTTGGATTCCAATTCTCAAAAGGTGGGATGATCTTAAGATTCCTCTGAGTCAAACTTCATTAATGCATTGCCAATCTCCCAGTATCACTAATGCAACACTGCAATACAAGCATTTGAACTGGGCCTCAGGAACTATCTAAAAGGGGCTCTAAAATTCCTTAGGATCCAGAGGTGTTTTTTTTTTTTAGATCACCACAGCCAATAATTTTAATTAATTCACACTTATTTCTAAACCTTAAAGCGGTTGGATTATAACATGGATATTTCATGATCATGTAGAAATCAAAACAGATTGTGTTGCCGTGATTGTTTTCTGTGGCACTCAATCTTGTATTAGACAAGCAGATTCTAGCTTGGCATTGAGCACCTTGAGATAAAGCCAGCAACAGTTAACTGGCAATAGCAGTTCCTTTACCAGACATGGGGAAGGCAAACTTTATGCTACTCCTTAGAGTTCATATTTGCAAATTATGTATATAACAAAGAAGCACAGAACCAGCATAGTTAAACTTTATTTTACAGAACTGACTAAAAGTCTATTGCATTAATTTGGATTAAAATGAATAGAACCTTGGAACGTTTTTCATAGCATGAAAACCAAATACACAACTAATAGTCATTTGATGGTGATGTTAACCTGCAAGATATTATGCACATTATATATAATTTTTAAAAATCCATCAATTTAAGCAATTTGATTCTCCATGAAATAAGCAATTTTATAAACATTTTATGTTCAATTCAAAAATGTAACAAATGCTTTTTTGCACTTTAGAAAGATACAAAACAAGTATGATTTCCAGAGAGACACAGGAAACGTTTCAAAAATTGCTCTACCAATCATAAATTAGCTTTTCTTTATGCATTTTGGACACATTTTACCATGAATACTTTCTGTCTCTTGTAGAAACCCTATTAATATTAATGGGAACAGTGCAAGAGCACCAAAGGTGCCATCACCCATTAAAATTTACCTATTTTATTTTGTTCATTTTAAAGGTCACTGCTCATAAAAACTTTTTTTAGATTAAGACCATAATCTGCAGATTGGCAAAGGGTATGGTATTGGGGTGGGGAGAGTAGTGGCAATATATAAGTAAATTTTGGAAATCTCAAAGGCAACATATAAAAAGAAATATGGTTTTACTGCATGTTCTTATTTAGTAACTCCCCACCCCCCCTTTTTTTTAGAATTTCTGTTTTCCCACTTACATTGTTAATATAGCCTGAGAGTCAAATCTTAAAATAACAGCTGCATTTTTTGCCAGGAGGAGTGAGAGATGTGAAGTTGTTCTGAGACACCAGCAAACCGTGACATTCTGACAAATTACCTTGCTCTTTTCTTCTTTTGGAAGATTTAAAAAATATAAATAATTTTAGCAACATATGGAACAAGTAGTTCTAAATTATTATCCATGTTTCAACATCTAGGCCTACAAAAATTACATGTCAAATATGAAAGAATTGAGATGGGGCTTCCATCAAGGCAGCTGGGAAGAGTATTCCACATGAAACAGAACCTTTATAGAACTTCCCTCTGAAAGGGACACATTAAAACAAATGAAAGACACAGAAGGAATTGGTTTCCCAGCTGGGTCCCCTGCCTCCCCCTTTGAACAAGTTCTCTGGAAGAACCACCAAGGGGCTTCAGCTGATTTAGTCCATTGTGCTCTTTTGCATGGGGTGCAGCTGGAACTATGTGCTGCCTTCTTTAGGTGACGATGAGAGTTGAGGCTGCTGTAGAGGCTGTGTGCCTGTTGCTGTTTTGATAGAGTTCAAGGTTTTGCTGAACCAAGAGTTTTTGGCAGTTTGAATTTCACTCATCAGTGCTCCTCTCTGGTGTTCCAGTTCCTAAGGAAAGAGATGAATTAAGTGCTGACAAAAGAGTGGCTTTATATAGCAGAGTAATCTGAGTTGGCATAAAGAACAAATGTAAGTAAAAATGTCATGCCTAACATAGGCCCCTCTTGATTCAAGTGGATTGCAGCTCCCATTATCATTCTCTGTTGACCACACTGGCTAGGGATGATGAGAGTTCCAAATTCAGGGTGAATTTCAGCAAATGCTATCTCTCACCTCAACCTATCTCACAAGACTATTGAGGCGAGAAGATAAACAGAAAAGAAATCCTTACATTTTACTTTGAAGTACTAAATGACCAAATAAGTAACATTGTCAGGTCTATTACCGTAATCACTTTAGCCTGCTTTGCTTCACGGGCATCCTGCCATAAAACACAGGGAGCGGGGAGAATGGGGATGTAGGGAGGAGGATTGATAGGACGGCAGGAACCAGAAGTGCCAATCCGGAAGAGACTAGCAGATCCAAGAACATGAGAATGGAATGGGAAAGTCCACCAAAGAGGTGCCAAATCCTGAAGCTGTTACCAAAACACCTAGTTTGAATACTCTTGGACACTAGTCAAGGAAATAGGGTCCCAGAAAAGAAGAAAAGGCAGGTTTTGCATGTGAATAGTCAGATCCAGCTTTTCTTATGCTGTAACCACTTGGCTGGGAATGGGTCAACTTGCCAGAGCTACATTGCCATGGGACAAGTCGCTGTGAGACAATTTAACAATTTTATTATTTTAAATAAATTAAAAAATATTTTAATTTTTGCCATTCACATTGCATTTGACCCCTCCTTTTGCATCCTTTCTTTAATGATTCTATTCCACCATTTCTTTGACATTAGCGTAACTCTTTATCCCGCAGCGAGAAATCCTGCATGAGTTGGCCATGGCAAGTTGTCCCACAGCAAATTGTCATAGACCCCATTTGGTTTTAGTAAAACTATACTTTTCACTACAAATGCAGTCAAGGGTCTTTCTTGCCTAAGTAGGCAAGCTGGGACAAACCTGACAGATATATTCTAGCTGGATATAGAACCTGACAGATACATTCTGTATTCAAAGTAAAAACACGTCCCAAATAGATAAACTGTATGGCAAAAAACTAGAGGCCATTGCTGCTACAGTATCAAGACTCGCTTCTGTGGTTTCAGAACTAAGCAAAGCTAGTACTCCTAATGGACCAACTGATAGTCCAAGCTTGTTAATCAAATTTAATTAATCAATAATCAATAATCAAACTGGATTATTTAATTAATCAATAATCAAACTGGAAATCAAATTTTCACCCCTCAAAATTTCCACCAAATTTAAGTGAGCACAAGCTTCTAATGCTGATACAAAAATTAATGCAGTATTACTTTGTTTTTATTTGATTTATTTGTTAAAAGATTCTGTCTACATATTACATAATGAAATAAATATATTTCCATTTCATAAAATATCTTCATCTTTTCTCAAATTTGTTGTGTTTTTCATAGGGGGTCCACAACAAAACCTACAGACATTTTAAGTGGTTAGAATGCAGTATTGCAGGCTAATTCAGTTCACTTGCCAGGTGTTCAACCCTGACCAGCTGAAGTCTTCCATCCTTCCAAAGTCAGTAAAATAAGGATCCAGATTGTCAGGGGCAATATGCTGACTCTAAGCCACTTAGAGTGGCACTATGAAGAGGCATATAAGTCTAAAATGCTATTGCTATTGGCTACCTTATCACAGGAGGCCTACAAATACCATTTTGTTAATGAAGGCTTTGACGAGGACAGCCATTAACTTTCAAATGCCTTCATGCAGGAGAAAAAAAATTCTTTGCATACTGAAGGATGCAATGACAATTGATACATTTAACATTGTAAGAAAATACTTCTAAAATCTCATTACCTGTATTTTGCATTTGGCTTCCACAAGTTGCAGCTTAGTCTGTGCCAAGTCCAGTTCCATCTCTCGCAGTTGTTTCTTAAGGGCATCTTTCTCATCATCTGTGTCTTCTCCTGACCTTTCTTTAACAGCAGGCACTTTTAATGTTCCTTCTTTACTGAAAATTTCACTACAATGTTTGCAAGTCATCACCTTTCCCTAAAATAGCCAATTACATGAGCATGATACAAAAAGAAAAACAGAAATGTCCAGCTGTATTCACTATATCAGTTTGATATTCAGGTGACTGATCACTGAGCAAATAAAATCATGTTGGCCTGTGTTCTTCTCAGCCAAGAATATTATCTAATATGACATGTCAAGAGTAAATCTATTACAGACTATGAGTATAATATAAGGAATGGAGGGTTAGTGACCTAGGATTTTTTTTTTCCTCATTCCGTTATAATAAGATTTTCTGGAGTTTTTATTTTAGAAATGTTCCCAATCCACACTTTGAAAAGGAAAAATATATAACATACTAGTGTATATGGAATGTGAAAGCAAAGAGTTGTGGTTATCACTGTGTCAAGAAGCAACACTTGAATAAGGAGAAGTATCTGCAAACCAGGCCAGACAAAATAAACTAATAGATTTTGTTCATGTTGCTCCTTGACAGGAGAACAGCATATTCACTGAAACTGCAGCAGTATTGCCACTTCATATTTTCTAAAGAGTAGGCCTATAAGGAGCCTCTGTGGCGCAGTGGTTAGAGTGCAGTACTGCAAGCTACTTCTGCAGTCAGCTGCCTACAATTTGGCAGTTCAAATCCCACCAGGCTCAAGGTTGACCCATCCCTCCATCCTTCCGAGTGGGTAAAATGAGGATCCAAATTGTTGGGGGCAATATGCTGATTCTGTAAACTGCTTAGAGAGGGCTGTAAAGCACTATATAAAGTGGTACATAAGTCTAAGTGCTATTGTTATATGCTATTGGGGAAATGACCGAATAATGAAGCATCCTATACTGTGCCTCAGTAAGTGGAAAAAGGCAGTTAGGAGAGAGAGCAGGTAAACTGTAGCACAACTGAACAAGAAAAGGAGATAGGTGAAAATGTTCAAAGCAGAGTTAGCACCTGATCCACTGCTAGCTCTTCTTCCCCACTGATCTTGGGATATATTTTATGTTATTTTTCAACAGCTGCTCCAGTTGGCCTGCTATCCTACGCAGTTTGGATTGCAGGTGCAAAATGCAAGACAAAATTAGGGCCTGCACTGAATGGAGATCTGTTCCCATTTCCTTTTTTGTGATATGTCTTAGTCTAGTTTTTGTTAGAACTTGCTAACAAAGAATGTAATTTGTATTGTACTGTGTGCCAATTTGATGGACATCCCTTAGCCATGATTCAGGAAGTAAGATTAATTGTTCAATAAACCTGTGTATTATTGATATGTTCAGTAATGTTTTGGAAAACATTATGACAGGGAATAACATAAAATTATAGTGATTCTACTGTTTGAACCAGGTATTTTCATTCGTTTTTTAAATTCCTGTTTATTCTGATGACTAGTAATGTCTGCTGACTACTCCCACATCTCTTTTCCAGATCCTTGGATTTTGTGTTTTTTTTTCCTTTGTAATCATTGTCAACTGTACTTGGAAGGTTGTTTCTAGAACCCCATGAGATTCTTCTAAGTATCTGTGATGGTTATGTAACAATTTGGCCTTGGTTTTTTGAGTAATTTTTTAAAAATTAATTTTACATGGTAGTTTTGATGAAAAGGCTGCACCAGACTAGACATATTAGCATTCCTTTGATTGAAAGGTTGCACAGGATACAAGAACATGTCTCCCTTGCAGTAAGTCCACTGTACAAGAAAATTTCTTAGGCCAATACCTGTACAACTCCTTAATCTTTACTGGTAATAGATAACTTTAACCATTAACAATTTTGTTTCAGCCTGTGAAATTGCCTGTTCCTCCTGCCTATCACTAACAGTATGAATTTAATGTGAGGCATTATAAGCTGAGAGAAATCAATTCTTACCTTTACAACTTCAAGTTCTTCTTTACTGGCTACTTGTTGTCTTTCTAGTCTGCTACTCAACTGGGAACAAATCTAAAAAAAGGTGGAGTATTTTAAATGGGATATCCTTTTCAAAGAAATTTCAAAAATTAACCATTCTTTAATAAAATAACAACATATTTAAAATGAATCAGTATATTAGTTCCTTACAGTGTATCAACTCTGTCATTCACATCCAATTGAATGGTATTTCTAAGATTATTAAAACTAAGATACCACAACTATTGGTATGAGAATCATGATTAGCAATCTATAACATGTTTATTGCAAGTTTTAAACATGGAGAAAGCATGTTTGTTAACTAGACTTTGCTGTTTGATGGCTAAGAAGTAAATTTTAACTTGCAAATAGATTGAGGTTTGTCCTGAGAATTAACACCTATGCGTTAGTATTTTCAGTTAAAATTACTGAAATACAAACTCTAACAAAATATGCATTAGGGATTCTACAGAAATAAAACCCTAAATATATTATCATGGTAAAAATAAACACATCATAAATGAAATAAAAAAATATATGCTACAGTTTGAAACCAAAATAAAGCTAGTGCTGGACAAGATCTCTCAGGCTTACACTTTTTAAAATGTTATTTGAGAGGTCAGTGGACACATTGCTAATCTTCATTCTACTTTTAAATTCCAAATATTGGTTGATTTCATGTCAGGAACTGCATCTCTTAAAGATCCAAAGATTCCATGTACCTCTGACACTGTTAAAGCACCTAGGTCATACCATTTCAAACTTTTACCTAGAAATTAATATACTTAACAGAATCGTACCTCTCCAAATTATATAAACTTAAAAGAGAACTGAAAACTCAACACCCAACCCTCCACAAACCAACATAATTACTTGTTTGTATTCTGCAATGATTGCACTTGTCTTCTTTATTTCAGATTCCGCCTTCTCCAACTGCTTTCTGAACATCTCCTTCAGCTGCATAAAGAAAAAAAATCAATTAACACTAATATTAGTCAAACAAATAAAAAATCTAGGTAACTAAAAAAATAACTGAACAATTTTGAAATATACTATTTGTTTAAAAAAGCTACTATTCTATACTACCATTTCATATCTTTGGTATGTTGCTGAAAGTCTTTGAATTGCAGCAGGATAGAAATGTAGACATAAATAAATAAAACTGAAAATGCTGAGCTATAATTTATTTTAGGAGATTAAATTACCCATTTAATTCCTAGAATAACAAAATATTGCTATCCTTTAATTAAAAGTCAACTGGATTTTCATGACATAAAAGTGTGCCTTATAGTGAAATTCCTGAACTGGAATTTAAGAGATAAGGTAACCTTTATTGCTATTTTTTACTGTGAGCATACTGGCACACATTAAAAATGAAATTCTGTTGCCCGCTTTCAAGAAGTTATTGACTTGAGGATTTCACAAAATTTTTAATCCTGCAGTTAAACTAATTCCAGTGTGTTGAATATCTAGAGTGATGAACTGGCTATTAATTAACTGCAGTTAATTTTAAAAAACGCTTTGAAACATGATTTCTTATACTGACATATATAAATAGTGTTGACTCTGATTTCTCATTCAAGAGATGCAAGAATTCAAGGATAGATAACAAAAGGAACAAGTAGGAGATGACCAAGCTGAGCCGAACCAGTTTGGAAACGAAACCCCCATAAGAGACCTAAGTTCAGCACCTCTTGAAGTCTGTTGGCTCTTATCTGGCACCTATCCACCTTAAACATTAGCAGTTCAGATTCTTGGATATAAATAATATGAATCAGTAATATTTTTGAACTCTACTCTGGCTCCTGACTTCTTGCACTGACAGAACACATAGCTTAAGCATCTTAATGCTCTTGCTAGTCACGCTAATTTGTTTCCTAATATGACTTAAAATCTGTCCAACGAGTTTAGGAATTATTTCTATTTCTTTGAATATTAGTGATATTCAAAGATCAAAGATCTTAAGAAAATGTTGTTCTATGTAACTGAAACAAGAATAATATACACTAAACATTTAAGAGAATCAAAATCTCTTTACAGTAAGAGAGTGGTACTTTCTTTGTCATTTTCTCTTTGGTATAATCCCATGAATCAATGGAACTCATTTTACCTGCGCTGTTTCTTCTTCCTGTTTTCGCTTCTCCTCTTCAGTTTCCACTAGTTTTTGTTTGGTCAGGAGCAGTTCCTTATTCAAAACATCTGCCTTATCTTCAGCCTGGAATTTCAGAGTGACATGGACTGAACAATGAGATCCCCTTAGTTAGCATGGGCAGTGCAGGCAAAGGTCCATAAATAAGATATGGACATAGGTGCAACCGGGGTCTATCCCTCCCCCAAATTCTGGAACTCAGGGATTGTAAACAATTCTCTGTGATACATATATCTATATTGAAATATTCAAAGCCAACACTTCCAATCCAATTATTTTTATCATTCTGCCAGTAGTTAACATATGGAGCAATTATTTATGTAGCATCCAAACCTAACACTTAATTCTGCTTTAATTTTTTTTAAATTAAGCTATAAAGTTATCAATTCTGTAAAACTTTTCAACTTTTTAATATTATATGTATTGGCTACTATTATTACTGAATAGTAAATGATTATTAACAAAAAAACTATTATATTAAAAATCTGTGTAGTAGAGGGAAAAAAGAAAAATAATAATCCTATATTAAATCCTCTAGATAATAAAGACAAAAGGCCCCTAGAAAATAAGCGGGGTGGGGGTGGGGAGAAAATAATACTAAAAACAACCCTCAGCAACATTATATTTAATTCTAGTTTAAACAAGAACCATTTTAAATAAGAAATCAAACTACTGAGAACTACCTTATATGATGCTCTTTAATGTAATCATTACAATTTCACCTTTAAACACATCTAGACCATTTCAAATCATATTTTACAGTCTTCCTTTCCATTGCTCAAAGCTATTTCAGAGGCAGAGATCTGACAATATCTGTTTAGCTAATGTTTTTATTCTGGAACATAACCATTCGTACCTAATCATATTTTCCCCAGGTTGATAAATCCAAAATTCTCCTTTGACATATTCCAGGGATTTTGGATTATGATTAAACAGGGCATTAACATATTTGACCTTTAACGGCCATCCAAGACCCTTGTTCAGCATAGTGATAATTTTTAACCATAAAGAATTAAAAGAGGGCCTACATAAATCTTTCAAATTTATGTCCAGCATAGAAACAATGAGAACCAAATTTTTTAAAGCATTTCTTTGAATATAACTCTAAATGTTTTTCGCTCAAGTAATTAAGCTTTTAGGTTGTAAGAAATTACTAATTTTACTAAAGGCAGAAACTATTAATTGGGAAATATAGAATACCTCAGTACTCTATTCCAAATGTCTTTCATATTATCCAAACTTATTTTTCTAAGGCCTTCTACATTATATTTAATGTCTCTAGAATTTCCATGAAGACACGAGTAAAAAATGTAAATAACAAGCTTTTGTACTGTGTTGCTATTCTGTATTTTTAGATAAACTATATTCCTTTTGTAAAATCTCAAAAGTTGTAAGAGTTTTGTTATTTAATAGTAGAATAAAAATAATAATCCTGTTTTTAAAAAATACATTCTCAACCCTTTTTAAAGAATAGTGTTCCAAAATCCTAATTTCTCATAAGAAAAAATATCAAATTTGAGTTTTCTGATAATAAGACGTACATATAATCAACTGTCTTTAATACTAAAAGAAGAACTGAAATTCTATCGTAATTTGAATTCTATCGTAATTCTCCAGGATTGCAACAGTAGTAACTGTCTAGTTGAACCCATCAAGTACTCTTGTTTATACTTCTAACTCAATTTCCACACATAATCAATGCCATATATTAAGGGATAATTATGTTTTTTATTTTGGTTTATTTATTTCTCTTTTATCATTGGACTCTGATTTCCACAGAAATTTAGTTATAAAGGAAGGCTTCATACCTGGTCCAAGTCATTTCGTAGAGCAATTTTGCTTGTTACAAGTTCATGAGCAAGGTCATCGTTCTCTTGCTCAAGTCGCATGCTGGCTTCCTGAAGCCTGCGATTTTCCCTCTGCAGAAAAAGAAGAACCAACAAACAGAAAGAGAGAAAAAAGAAGAGAAGATGTATCCATTTAGAAATGTTGCTAATTTATTGCATCCATCAAAAACTAAGCAATTAATGATATAATGATACACTATTCATCAGTCAATCAGATTAAGCTCAGGTACTCAATGTCATCTCAATATTGTATTCTATATATAAATGTCATCTTTCATAATTATTTCCTTAGATCATGCAAAACATTAGTTTTATCTTGAATATAAAAAGCATTTCATCCCTGACATATTTTTCCTTGCCGTAAGAAATACCCACAAATAAGGAATATCGTTGACAGTTTACTATGTTCCCCCTTGCCTTATTCATTGCTTTTACCCTCTTTTTAGGTTTTTAGACATTGTTTTAGTTTTTTAAAAAATTATAGTATATTTCTTAGTTTTTTATATGTAATTTTATTTCATTGCATTATTTTTTGTTTTGTATCCTATTTTCCTTATGCTGGTTTAAGAATCTGATTTGATACTGAAGTTGAATTAATAATATCTAAAACATGCTTAAATAAAGTGTTTTTCTGTCTTTTCAGCAGGACTCATGACATAAGATTTTGAAGCTGCTAGCTTAACTCAATCTTGTCTTCAAAATGCTACTTTCATTACTTCTACCATCTTGATCTGTTAGAGTCATAGAAGCAGGAATCAAGACCATATACATGCAATCTCTTAAGCAGGAACAAATGTAAAAACGAATCAGGTTTGCTTGAGATATAGATGGCAACAAGAATTATATGTCTACCTATTCAAAGTAAAAAGCAAAATATTATTAAAGATGATGAATTTACACAAAAGGGGTATATGCAGATTATTCGATTGTAACCTTGGAACTGATCATGACAAAATATAGATATGTGCATGGTTATACATAAAATAGGAAACATATTTTGTTTCGAGGTCAGAACAAAATAGCCCCAGTCAAGTGTTCTGTGTTCTGAGGATGGAACAGACTTTGAATGTACCACATTTTCTCCATCTTAAAAAAAAAAAAAATCAAGGAAGAGATGCCCCTCATGCCCATAGTGGTCTGAAAACTTTCCCCTACTCTTTTAAAATTTTCCATTGCAAATAGAAACAACATGAAAGCATTTTGGCCTAGCTTCTTGCCAAAAGCCACACATGGTGGTACTGGGCCTGTTCCAGTTTAGAAGGCTGCTGCAATTAATGTCTGACTCTTGCCTGAGCTAGGTTCCTAGGGAGAAAGGTGCACTATAAAACAGAAAGGTATCTCCTCCCTCCTTTTTCCACAGCAAAAAATCCACATACAAAAATTGAACACACACATTCACTGCACTATTGTAGCCACTTCCAGGTTCTGAAAAAAATTGTCAGCAAAAATTGCGCGTAAATAATTTTGACTGCTATAATAGAAAAAATGCTTCTTTTCAAAATCAGAAACAATAGTGTAGATGAGTAGTATATATATATATATATATATATATATATATATATATATATATATATATATATATATATATATATATATATATATACATACACATACACATAAAACAAAGCCCAGTAAATCAACCCAACAGAAAATCCTTAATTTTTGAAAGTTCAACATGAATATACAAGAGTTATGAGTGCATGCATTAATACATACATATTTGAACTAGCAAAATGCAACCAACAATGCATTTTTAAAATGCACCTTGAAGCTATGTATCAACAAAATAAATGTCAAAGTTTAACCAAATGAACAGTGAAGACATTGTGAAAAGACTTTAAGTTGGTTTGCTAAGCTTTGGTGTGCATGTATAGTGTATGTGCATTCTGTGCATTTCCTCATGTCTTGTTGACTTTGACTTCAATCTTTATAATTGAAAAAAACATTTCTGTTTATAATATAAGACATATGCCCCCAAAAAGTTACAAACCCATTCCAATATGCTACCATGTTAGTTCTTCTATGTAGAATGGATAACAACTGTTTCAACATTAGCAACACTTATGTGTGAAAACACTGCGGTTCATGCAGATAATATACAATTGGCTTTACCTGCCTTATTTTATCTCCAATGAACTGCTTCTTTATGAGGGGACATTGGCATTCTGTTGATGGCGTTCATAAACTCTAATTTCCCTACAGCGAAGAGTGTCTTTAAAAAACCAATTTACTTACCTATTTGACAGACAATGGCATAAGGTTGCAATGATCCTCTTCTCCTTTTCTCTGGCCTGGAATTTGTTCTGCTGCGATCCAGAAAACTGCCTCCATATACATGTGCTTTGAATGGTATGGGGCCTCTTCAGAGTCACTGCACCTTGACTGATTGGGACCTAGCAACATCCTTATGGGCTGTGCATGAAGGAGGGGGTGAGAGTGGGTGGGAGAACTTGAGAGAAAGCTGGCAAAATATCATCTTAACTTAGGTGGGGCAATAAATAGATAGGCCCCAGTACAGATTACTCAGGAGATCCCTGACTGGAATCTCTTTGTAATGTATATCACACAGGGAAAGAAGCTGGAGCTTGCCCTAATATGAAATAAATATATGCTTTAGAGAGGCAGGTCAGCTGCTATCAACTTTTTTCAGGTACGGTAATCCAAAATGGGCAGTTTTTTATCTTCTTCAAGCTCACGTGGTTTGGCTTCTGTTCTTTTGGCAATGTAGCAAAGATGAGGTTGGTATGCTTGGACATGCCAAGAAAATTCCCAGGCTGGAAACAGTCCTGCCTGCTACTACTACTATTAAGCCTCTCTTCTCTTGGATATAGCCTTTTCTCCCTTACTCCTTCTGAACTTCATCTTCAACAAGGAGCTTTGTCTACCAGGAGAGATATCCATTCTTGATCAACCTTTCTTCGCTTTTGGGTCAATTCCTGGAATTACTCAAAGTTTTTCTTTAAAAAAGAACTGACAGCAAAAACTGACTCATGCTGTATATCATAAGAATAGAAACAGCTTCAATTATTTCTCTACTCCTGGGGATTAAAGAGACTTGCATTCAAGTGCTGAAAGGTTTATCAGCCATAATATACATAATTTCCAATCTGATGTCTCTGGACCATCTTGTTTGCTCACAAATGACTGTTTCACTTACTACTGTTTCCTGTTGCTGCCACTGGTAGCTGGATAGTTTTCTATCAAGAGATAGTGTAGTAAATCCTTGCACAGTGCAGGTTTAGGATTTAATTACTTCTTAGGCACCTTCCATGATTCTAGGACATAGAAGATGTCCAAAAAGGTGCTTAAGTATTCATGATGTTGAAAAAATGTTGGTGTCCTCACCTATTGCAACAGTTCAGAAGCATAACATGGGTGTCATGCCCCTGAATCTGATTCAGAGGGGGAGGCCGAGAAGCTGACAGGGAGTGGGAGTGTGGCTCTGTTGGCTGTGGAAGAAACTGAGAAGGGCAAAGGCTAGCCGAGCAGAGCAGGGGAGAGGGAATTCGGAGGAAGACCCAGGCCCACCCCGTCTTCATCCTAGAGCACGCAGGCAGGAACGGAGAAGGGAGCAATGTGAGTTACGTGGCTTACGGGGAAGGAAAGGGCCCTGATTCCCTTCATTAGCTGCAGCCGGGAACACAATGTTTAAAAAAGGGAAGCTGTGCACAACAAGGTTGTTGGTAGCAGATCGTGAATTATCTGGTATCATCGAGGCTTATCTGGGTTCCTGGCGTCTTCCCAACTGTGTGTGTGTTTTGCTGGGCTTTCAAGTCTGCAATTTCTTCTCCTGCCCTGTCAAGTTAATTACTGCAGCGTGGTTTTTGTGGATTTTTATTTATAGTTTGTATGTACTTTGTTTTCGGACTGAATTTCCTCCACTTAAAGACTGTTCCTGGGAGGGTTTTTTCTCCAGTCAAAAGTAACCTGGACATTGGGGGCAAAGCTGGAGATATTAAAGGGACACTTCTTGCTTATTTGACTGTGTTGCCTTTGTGCCACGCCCCAGGTCATCACAATGGGTCTTAAAACTGCAAGCTTAAAGTGCAGCCCTATTACCCCATCCGATGGTCCCTCCCCCACTTTGCTGATGATAATCTACTGATTCATCTGCATCACCTCTATCACTATTTGTGATCTTCATTCACGGGGTAGGATAACTCCTCATTCCCTGTCCCTCAAACTCAGCTTCTGGCCTTCTAAAGGAAGGTAGAGGTACTCACTATGAGTAGTGGTATCCACTATGATGACAATTGATCCCATTATTTCTGCTGCAAAAAGTATTACCAATTGGCCTTTTATCTGATTATAACTTCTAAGTCATTGATTTTTTTAAAAAGTTAGGATTTCATGAAGGTTTATATAGCCCCCATCTAACTATAAATTTATTATTCCACACCCACCTGAATAAATAGGGGTAGAGTGAGTAAAAGAGATATGTCTAAAGAAGATAAATTTAAAAATAGAGAAGGGTGATATCTGTCTTATATCCAGCACACAATATTGCTTTAAAGTTCACCACTAGGGTAAAATGCCCAAAGTTGCTTCAACAGTGAAATGAATGGATGGGTGGGTGGGTGGGGTGGATGGATGGATGGAGGAGGGAGAAGGAGGGAGGGAGAGAGAGTGGAGGGAGGGATGGGGGATTGAGGCAGGCAGGCAGGCAGGCAAACAGGAAAACAGATACTTACTGGTGAAGCAAACAATAGTAGCAGTCTTAGAACTGCTTCTGGTCAATTGAAGGGCAGTTGAACTCATCCTCCTTCCCCATTGGCAGAGCAAAGTCCCTCATGGCTCTTTAGCCCTCAAGATTCTTATAAGGAATTCTACTCTGCCTTAGCATTCCATCACCAGAACATCCCACCCAGTCTAAGCCAACAAATGCAGATACACAACTGGCTAGACATGGAAAAATATTATAATAATCACAAAACCCAACATTGAATTGCAGAGCAAGGAGCAACACTGAGCATGTCAATATGTTGCTCAAAACGGGCAAGTATTGTTCTGAGTACAGTATGTTTTGTGCAAAGCTCGAAACAAAACTCTTGCAACCTATGTGTTTGAATTCGAGTTTGGAATACTTGAAAAGGCTGTTTCAAGCACAAAATGTTTTGCACATCCTAATGCTTGGTAGAATACAGAAAAACTATTGGGTTAAGTCAAAAGATTTATATATACATTCTTATTAAACATGATTTTAACCTAGAAAAATATTATTCTGATGTTTAGCAGTATATCATTGCTCAATTACAATTTAAATATAATGGAGGTGCATATATTAAAGGTGAAAGTATTACCCAAGTGATAAGGGATTTTCCGTATTTAATTAAAGTAATGTCTTTCGTTTTTATTTATTTTTCAAATACACATTGAAAAGAAAATAAGTATGTGATACATATAATTAAAAAAAACAAAATATGGCAGATAGTGAGCAAATCTCAAACAATAAATCTAAATATCATATGGCTAATGTATTCTAATACACAATTAAAATCTTAAAATATTGTAAGACATTTTATACAGTTTCTAGTCAGAACATATCTCTATTGAACTTTAAAAATACTGTCAATACATTTAAAATCAATAAGAAAAAAAAGAAAAACTATAAATAATAAAGAATACATTTGTAACATATGATAAATTATAAGAAAACTTTGTCAAATTAAAATATGTTATTTCTAGAAATGATTTCCAAATAAAATTGAGTTCTGCATCAGATTTACTTCTTTAATATGAAGTAATTCTAAATATTAAAGCAAAGACCCATTTTTTGGTTAAGTATATTTGATGGTGGAAAACAAAATTTTTGTCAGTTAAAAAACACACAGACTCAGCAAAACCAGCACCATGAAATACTTATCTGAAAACTCAGAAATCAAAGACAAGAGCAGATGGTGTTTAAGGTGGACACAGCTAATCTTAGGATTCTTTACAACTACTTCTGTTACAAATTACAAATAAAGGGCAGTAAAGCCATTCCGAGAATGTTCAAAAGTATGTTAAGTCTTTAAAGCAATATTGAAACTAAACCTCTTCACATACAGATAGTCCTCAATTTATGACCACAATTTCCATTGCTAAGCAAGATAGTCACTGAGTTTTGCCCCATTTCATGATCTTTCTTGCTACAGTTGTTCAGGGAATCACCACAGTTGTTATCTTAGTAACATGGTTCTTAAGTGACTCTGGCTTCCACATTAACTTTGCTTGCAAAAAGATCACAAAATGACCCTGGGTCACTGCGACCATCATAAATACATGCCAGTTGTCAAGTGTCCAAATTTTGATCCCGTTATTATTGGGATGCTGCAATAGTCATTAGGTTTTGGTAAAAAACAGTCACAAGTCACTCTTTTCAGTGCGATTGTAACTTCAAAAGTTCACTAAACAAATGGTTCTAAGTCGAGTACTATCTGTATGCACAAATTCTGTATTTCAACCACAAGACTTGAAGTTTTCAGTTCCTTCAAAAAAAAAAAACCGGAATAATGGAGAAGTTGGCAATTCTCTTGCCTTGTGTTTTTATAAATTTGCAAATCTTCTATTGCTTAATTTTCTATTTCTGAAGACTATCTGACAAAAATGTGAATAATTCATTAAAGCCCGCAAGCTCTGAAGGCATCCAGCCGGATGAGAGTTGAGTCCATATTCTTTATTAAGTAAGTGCTTTCCAAAAAGCTTCAGTGTTTGCAAAGCAGATAGCACAATGTGAGCATGAGATTTCTGGCTCTGCATTTACAGACAAGTGGGCAAGCAAGCTGTGCAGTAGGAATTGCAATGTCCTCCTTCTTGTAATAAGAGTGTGCCAAATTTCAAAGGAAGTATGTTTGATATATTTAGTAAGTGGTTTTTAAAAAGCCTATGTATCCAATCTTTTCTTAGCTTATTAAAGTCTTTTCTTCTGGAGATGAAAAAGAAAGGTCTTGTATACCAGACTTCTCAACAAGAAAGAAGTCTTTCAATAATAGATTTAACTTTTTAAAAAACAGTAATTAAAAATCACTTTAGTTCTGAAAAGCAGCAACATTCTCAGAGGGAAAGGCAGTTAAAGCATCTCAAGGAATAAGCAGACTGATTTTGTTGCCTCTGGGGAAGGTAACTTTGAAAGAACTTATTTGTTAAAACTGCTATACAGAAGATAACTTTTGTGCACTGCATTATACCAGCCAAACTTAAGATAAATATGTAAACAGAAGCACTTTTTCCACTACTATATTATATTATCTGCATTCTAACAATAAAGATTGTAACATCCAAATACAGTGCCTCAGGGCTCTGCATCACCAACTGGAAAGAGAATCCTCAACTATAAATTAACAAGGAGGAGGATGCATTTCCAAAGACAAAAAAAAAATCAACAACATTCAGTCAAATAAAACTTACCTCCAGCACAGTCACAAAGGAACTACCGTTTTCAATCATGGATAAAAAGTTGAGAAACAAAAAGAGAAGCAATCCAATGAAATTTAAAGGCAAATCAACAATAATTGGGAAGGGAACAAAACCCCACGTTGAGAATTCTGCATGGAGGTCCAGGGCTTAGTTTTTGAAAGATAGCTTATTTCCTATTATGGCCTATTAAAGCAAATGTTGGATTGAAAGGAGGAAGCTCAGACTTGGAAGGAAGGTTCTAACTCACCAAACTGTCAGCACTACCCAGAATGAAGAATAAACAACTACAGCAATTGGTCAATTTGATGCAAGTAGATTTCACTACTGCTTGTGTGTCTCATCTTTCACCAAAATACATACAATGTGTCTTTTTCAGTGGAAAAAAAATCCTACTTGAAATGTAGAAGAGCTTTTGATACTAGTTAGTTTGGAATTTTAAAGTTTAACGCCCAAATGAAAAAAATTAAATGCAAACTACTTTAGCCTTTATGGGCTAAAAGACTTCATATTTTCCACTGGGTTTTCTGGTGCTATAGGCAATTTAAAAATACAGACTGAGTTATTAATACAAGTCACAGTTATATGAATATGTAAGAATATATAGCCACTAGTTTTTCTACTTCTCTGCCTCTGCTGTTGAAATAGATCGACTAAAGTCTTGCCAGATAGAAGTTAATTCTGCATTCCTAATTCCAAACACATTAGCCAAAAGAAAGTTTCATGAAATTGGGACTTATTACTAATAAACTGTAACTGAGCTTCATCAAAGACATTTACCACAAAAACGCTATATATACATAACCCTTTCTCTTATTAATATGATGTACCAACAGCAACTTATAGGTGGGACATGCCTAATCCTCCTGCCTTCTGCTTTCCACAGAACAACCCTGTGAAGGGGATTGAGCTGAGAGGGCGCGACTGGCCAAGGGTGGGACTAAAGTTCTTGGTCTCCTGGTTTCTTTTCTAGACCTGTGCCTTCACCACTACACAAAACTGCCTCTCTCTGATTTTTCTTAATGGATCAAATAAGTGTGCCGCCTGTATTTTCTACCTTTGGTAATACGTAATATTCAAAGTCTATGAGCTCTTAAAACTCCTAAGACTATCAAGACTTTGAAGGCAGCATCAAAGATCTTGCTGTCTGCCTAAAGAAAAATCTAGCAGTGTTGCAAATTATCTTTACTACTCACTGTTGTAATAATTGCTTAACAAACTGCAGTCCTTCTGAATAATGAAGTTTCTATTAATATGAAGAAACAACTAGGTTTGGAAAATGTTTTTTTGGGGGAAAAGCTTTGAAAAGTGATTTAGTTATTCAGGACATATGCTTTGTATTCAAAATTATACTATTTAGTAAGCTATTTCAATAACATCTAACCAGCTAAATTAGTAAAATATAGATTAACATAAGCAAAGGTATTTCAAGGCAACCTCTCCTCTATCATATATTTGCACTCTTCAAACTAAACAATAAAAAGGTGGTAAGAGAACACATTCATCATTGAAAGCTGAACTTTAAAAAATATGCACATACATGCATTACTGAATAAATATGAAATCTCATTTGAATTAAATTCAAAACACAATAACTGCATTGACATCTCCAATATTCAGTCCATACAGGTTGTCCAAAACAGGGTCATAATGGGCACTTAAGTACAACAATTATCTTCAATGTATATGATAAAGTGGACCACAGTTCAAAAAAATGTATGCCACATTCATTAGACTACTACACTAAGAGATTAACAGTTACTCCTCTAGCAACTATAATTATGACAGAGAATGAAAACCAGAGTGAAGTAAAGTGAACACCAAAAAAACAAACAAATTCAGTGAAATATCTATACATCCGTCCATCCACACCAAACACTGGCTCTCTTATGAATGGGATACCCGCAATTCAGGCATTATTACGAAAGTTGAATGCTAATAATCCAGGGGATGTTTTTTCAATGCTAGTGAAATACAGACATTTCAGAGGAAGACACAACTGACACAGGAACACAGCATTGAACTATCATTAAGTGTCGTACCTTATGATTCTTGACTCTTGACAAATGTATCTTTTCTTTTATGTATACTGAGAGTATTTACACCAAGACAAATTCCTTGTGTGTCCAATCACACTTGGCCAATATTCTATTCTATTCTATTCTATTCTATTCTATTCTATTCTATTCTATTCTATTCTATTCTATTCTATATCCAGTTCAGTAAATCTATAATGATTATCTCTCCACAATTTCTGACAAGAGTTTTTCCTACAACTGTGACAGACCCTCCAAACTGCCACCTGTTATTACTTAGGATCAGTAATATATATTTAAATATTCTTATTTTCTCTTAATGTCTCATGATGTAGAAAAGTAAAGAAAACAAGCTTGTGTTCACATTTTTTCTTAATATTTTCTTCCAATGGCATAGTGCAAGAATTCAACAAGGCAGTGTGGAACTAGGGACTCTTTCATTCAGTGATACATCAAGAGAGAAGAGTAATGCTCAGCTAGAATAGAATAAAATAATATATATATATATATATATATATATATATATATATATATATAGAGAGAGAGAGAGAGAGAGAGAGAGAGAGAGAGAGAGAGAGAGATGTATATATGTATGTATACGTATACATACACACACACACACACACACACACACACACACATATATATATATATTAAAGAATTCTAACCTATAAATAATTCTATAAAGAGAGACGGGTAATAAAAAGCTATAACAAGGCTGTACGTATTTGTTGTGAATATATTATCAGTCAGGAAACAGCGGGCTTTTTTTTAGCATAATCAGTGAGTAAGCATGAATACATGCAGCACACTGAGTCCTTAATATTTTTGCAGTTAACAAAAGGATTCGCAGTATCATAAATGTATCCAACATTCTTTGAATGAAGCAGTCTTCGATACTGAGAAACATCTCTTTTGATCATCCTTTAATCCTTAAGTAACAATGAGGAGATATTTTTCCTCCATTTCCAAATTCCTCCTGTTTGGTTCTCCAAAGTTGCTTTTGGGGAGCAGGCAACAGGTTTCACTTGATTATACTGAATCCTAACAACATCAAGGAAATAGTTGTGAGCAGAATTATTTCTTTCTACTTCTACTAATAATCTGGACTCTCCCACTTAACGAATGTCAGTGGATGAGACGGATTGAAAAGAGCCAGTGTGTAGAGCCACTCAATCTCAATTCCATTTCAGTGTTGACAAGACTGAAGCTATGCAAGGACGACTCATTGTTTAGAATTGCCACTGACTGAACTCTCTGACTGGTCCCTGAGTAAAATCTATATATTCTCAAGCTACAAAAGACTTCTAGAGAGCAAGCTGTGCTGTCTTTCACTGTGTAGCCATCATATTAGAAGAGATATTTGATTTGCTGAAGCACAAGAAAACCAGAGTTGGTACTACAGATACAATGAATGTTGAGAGAAATGGTAAGAATACAATTATGTTGATTTGCAGACCAGGACTTTTTGCGGACCATGAGGTAATGTGAATTAAGTACCAGTTGAGTAAATATCACAAATAATAATATATTCATTCTGAATTGGCAAAGCTTTTAAAAATGGAAAAAAAGATATTTCCTGCAGTAAAAAACACCAATGATGTCCTTTTTTAAAAAAAAAAAAAAACCAAGCCAAATTCATTTGAAATTCCACTGAATTGCATTCCTTTGGATGAATTCAGCCTGTCCCTTCATGCCAGAGGTCCAGCCAAGTGCTATCTTAAAAATCAACAATTTATCCTCTCATTGAAATAGAGGCCACAGAGCTAGGTCCAGAGCTGCCCTCCCTGCTGCTAGGACATCATCCCTGCCCAAGTTGCTAGATTCTGCTGCCAAACTGGCAATAAAGTCCCCAAAGCTATGAATACTGGTGGATTTTCAATCTGCTGAGTGGTGGCATTGAGTCCAGGACAGCTCAGGAGGTTGTGGATACCATGGCAACCATGGATCTCTCCCAAATCCTCAACAGCCCAACAACATACTGTAGCTGCATGTTGATCTGACTTTTGTTTTGAGGCAGTCGTGATATAATCTGTAGTACAGAACTTTAATATCAGCCCGTAGCCATGGACAGATAATTCTAACTATTTGAAAGATAAAATCAAAAAGATCTAATACTTGTTGAAAGTGGGGGTGATGCCTTCCACCTTGGTAGTCCTTGAAATCAGCTATCTTATATAACTGCTAGCAAGCCTCTTGCCATCAATAAGAGTCTAAAATCAAATATTTTAAAAGAAAATAATTTGGTTTCAGAATTGCAACATTGTCATATTTGAATGCCTTGGCTAAAACAATGAATCATTCTTTTGAATATAGAATGTAGAATATAGAATATATTTAACCCTGAATGTTTGAAGTCACAATTTTAAATCTTCAATTCTTAATTCATTCCTCCTTTTCCTTTTCATTCTATATAGAATCTCACTCTCACAGAATTCAACAGTTACAGGGCCTCAATACATCAACGTTCAATTTGAGGGACAAAAAACTAAGTTATATGTGGATGCAGATCTAAACCTTAAAATTATATAAATTTACATTATGTAACGTGAACATCATATACACATTATTTTAAGCTAGAATTCAAATTTGGTTTAGATCAATGCAGTATAATAATTAAAAATCCAATTATTTTCCAGATTACTCAACATTTGGTTTATCTTGTTTAAAAAGAATTGGTATAAATTTGGATATTTCTTAAAAAAATGTCTACCAGTCTAAGCCCCAAATAGATATCACGTGTAACAATACTTACAAAAGTTCAAGAAACATGAAAGTTATTTGACCTATTAGTAATTTTACACAGTGCAATTGTTCAGTCCTAATACTTAATAAAACCCATTTCAACAACTCAGTGGTTCAAATACATTACCTCAATAATCCTTACAACATCCCTGTAAGGTAGGCTAGAAGTATCATTCATATATATATACATATACACATACATACATACATACATACATACATATATATATATATATGAATGAATGAATGAATGAATGAATGAATGAATATATAACATATGCCAACTGAGTGGAAGAACAGGTTAGTGGTAGAAATATTATTCAAACTTCCATTTCAGGTTGCCATTTTATTCCATGCAACTAGTTATGAGAATTCAGAGCAAAAATGTAACAAAATGGATAAAACTAGAGTTCCACTTTACTAAGGAATTCTGTTTTGTTCTTGCTTGAAAGCAACATAACATCGAAATGTGGTTCAATAAAATGAATTATTTCACCACCTGTGTCTCAGTCTATGAGATTGAGAGTGTTATAAATATTACAAAATCACCAAGAGTATTTGCACCATAGAGGAAAAAGTCATTCATTCAGTGCAGCCAGTCAATTTTGGAAGCATTTGCCTTTCAAAATGTGTCTAAGTTAATGAACCACACATAACTTTGTCTAACACATAATTCTTTGCCTCCTTTGCATGTCAGTAGAAGAGAATCCCTCATTCTTTTTCAGCATCCCATGCAGTTTCCCAGAAGTATAACCTACAAACATATAAACTGAGAAAACAAAAACATTATATGTTGTTCTTAAATAAAATAAATTTAATGGCTTCAAGTAAAATATAAAATTTAACAATAAACTATCTGAAATAAGTCTCTTGAAATGTGCCACAAAAGGCACTGTGAACTCACTGGCCAGAACTCTCCTTTCAGCTTGCAAAGGCAATCTCTTTCTGTTCTAATGGAAAGTATCTGAGCACATGGCAACCCATTCATTACCTTGTATCGATCCAAAGGGTCTTCCTGCTGCAGCTGATTCTCCCTCATCATTTGATATTCTCTCTCATATTTCTTCAGTTTCTTTGTAGGCACCTGTAGGTTAATAAAAATAAATAACAAAAAGAGGTACTGTTAAGGTTAACATTCTAGGTGAAAAACTACTCTAACAAGACATAGGAGGGACTAAGAAAAGTAGGAGCTATTGTGTACTGATTATCAGCAAAGTAGTCACTTGGTCTTACAAAGAACTGCCAGCAGATTTCAAATGAAAGTAGATATGTTACTTCTTCGCAACAAGGCTACAGTGTTCTAATTATAAGGCTAAAAGTGGGGAATATAACTCAATTCACAATGGAACATTATGATTTCTATTACTATAGGAAAAAATAATCATACTTCCTGCTGCTAAGAGCAGCAACTAAGTACCCATCTCAAAATAAGACGGACTGGGATTCTTGGTGGGAAGGTGTCTTTATAACTGGCACTAATTTGGGATTTGGGACAAAGTGTATGATTATAACTAAGAAAGTTACTTTGAAAAACAAGTGGTTTCCATCAATATGAATTTGAAATTCCAGTTGCACCTCCTACAAAGGCCCATAATATTTTGTGTGGGAGTAGTGCATTTTCCATTATAATATAAACAACCGAACCTAAAATATAATTGTTCTAATTACAGATATACAGTGGGAGTAGGACACAATGAGGCCACAAAAATGTACACATCATGACAGTATAAGGAGCAATCAACGATATGAAGATAGGAAAAAATTAATGAGAAATAGGACATACTTCAGCAAATGGAAATTGTAGCCCTGCTGTACACACGTAACAGGGGTCTAGAACAATTTGCCACAGCCAACTTGCCATAGGACAACTTGCTGTAGAAAATTTTAATGTGATTTCATGTGGGATAACTCAACGTCATTGACAAAAATGGAAATAACGTTGAAGAAATAGTAACAGATAACATCATGTTGAGTTATCCTGTATGGAATTTTCTGTGGCAATTTGCCTCATGGCGACTTGGCCACAGCCAGTTATCCCACAGCAAGTTGGCCATGAATGGCTATCGAGAGTTGGCCAACACAAATTATCCCATTCTGCACAACAATGTGATATGTTGAACTATATACAGAGTAAAGTAATGGGACAATGATAGTTGTTGATATAATAACATAGAAGTATTTGGTACTAGTGCCAGGTATTAAAAATATGAAGATAAGCTGAATCTAAGAAAGTAAAAGGCAATGAGGCTGGCCAGAAAAGATCAGTCTGCATAGAGAAAACAGTGTGAATGTTCAGACTGAGATATTCATGAGGCCTCAGTGCAATAGTAGCACCAAATGTGTCCTACAAAGTCATCTGGCTGTTAAAGGAAAAGGATAATTGACTATCAATTAAATCTCCTAATGGAACACCTGCTGTTTTCTCCTCTGACTAGCTGCTTCCTTAGAGCAGGAATGTTGATTTAGACATTTATCAAAACGAGTTCTCTTGATGGGAGGTCTGTAAACAGAGTTTTAAACCTTGTGCTGCAAGTGAAGAACTCCCAAAACCTGAACTTGAAAAAATTCAGCTTTTATACAAATCAGATAACATAAATGAAATGACACAGAAAACAGTTAACCCAGATAACCCCAGCCCAGCATAATTTTGGCAAGAAAGTTTAATGAAAATCCTATTTTCACAAATTTCATTGAAAGCAAAATAAATGTCTTTATTTCTCACATATACCCCAACAGAGATACACACAATCCCTTTTTCTTTGCGTCCTTGGCTCAAAACCTATCACTCAAAAGCCGGATTTTGCAATAATAGAAGCAAAGCTCACCAGAATGCTTTCTATTCTTTTTCTATTTTCCACTTGGGGACACAGCATATTTGTAGCACAGTGAGGTTGCTAGGATACCTCTCTGTGAGTGTCTGTCTTGTATTCTCTGCTGCTTTATCACTATCTCTGATCAACAGAAGCATCAGTAAATACAGGGAGGAAAGCATAAAATGAGGAAGAAACAAACTACCATTAAAGCAAATAATATGGTATATGAGATGGGGGGGTGTAATCTATAGCATTAATTGGCTGCTAAATAAAATAACCATATGTTTTAATAGCTTTTTATGAATGATACTAGATAAAAATGAGAATGACGCAAATATGTGCAAATATCAATTGGTGGTTATACATGTAATTATGGTACAGCTTTTTCAGAGGAATGCTAGCTTTAGAATTGGTTATAGTGAAACAACAAATATATTTTAAAAATATTTTCCATAAGGTACTGCCTATGGTATCTTACTGGATTTGGGAATGACTGAGTAGAAAGGAATCTTGAAGTAATGATTGACAGCTCAATGGAAATTTCAATCCCATATTTGGCTGCTTAAATAGGACAAATTCCTATAACAGGAATTATTAGGAAATGAATGGAAAATAAAACAACCCAAGTAATAACATGAATTGGCAAAGTAATCATACTTTGCAATATTGCACACCAGAAAGTGGTTAACCTAGAAAAAGAAAAGATAAATTTAAATACTGAAACAACTAGAGCCAATATTTTAGGATAAAAGACTATAGCAATTGGTGTTTTCAGTGAAAGATGATGAGGCAGGTCAGGCATACTATGAAATATGTGAAATGATCAAATGCTCAGACAGAAATTACTTTTGGTTTCCATCTCACAATCCTAGAACATGGAGCCTTTAGGGCATTCAGGCAAACATGTCTTTTTTTTTTCTTTTGCACAATGTATAAAAACAAAATTATCTGCTATCAGATGTGATGGATATCCCTTTAGATAATTTACAAAAAGAAATTCACTGAAAAAGGAAATAACTATGGCCTGTCTAAATGACAATATATTGTCTTCTGGATCATAAGTAGCATATATGAAATTCTGGATTCTGGGAAGCAATAGTAAAAGAAAGGATCCCACTCTATGCCTGTGAGCTTCCCAAATGCATCCGTTTGGTGCTATGTATTCCAGAGCAGCAAAAACCTTTTTTTAAAAAAAATTCGTATTATTGAAAATGCCTACTTCTTCTTCTTACATTCAAAGTTATTGGTGTAACAAAAAAAAGAAGCCTATGGAAATTCTCAATCATCCAGTCATGGTTGTCCCAAAGGTGTTTTTTCAAGAGGCAACTGGACTTTCTGGTTTTTCTTTAAAGACATTTCACTTCTCATCCAAGAAGCTTCTTCAGTTCTGACTGGATGCTGGGGAATGGAATCAAAGAAAAACCAGAAAGTCCAGTTGCCTCTTGAAAAAACACCTTTGGGACAAGAAAAGAAGTTACAAACAATTATTTTGTGCTATTATAGCAATACATTCTCACAATGTAGTATTAAAGCATTATTTTTGTTAAGATTCCTTTTATTAGTCATTATTTTAATATTTCTAAAATCAGTCAGAAAAAGCATTTTAGTACTATACGAAGATTAATTTTTAAAAAGTGATAAAATAAGACCCTGTACACTCACTAGCTTAACAGAGCCTGTCTTTCAGAAACAGATCAAAGAACAGCATTAGGAACCTATATTTGTCACCAAAGTCATTCTTTCGCTTTGTTCCAAAATCAGATTCTTTGAGATAAGAAAAAAAACAAAAACCTACTTATCTCTTTAGTTATATGTTGCTGAATGTTCCAATAAAAAAGAACAAAACAAATAATTCATTGGAGAAATGTTAATTAATACAAATCCTCTCCATTATTTATTTTAGAATGGAATTTTGATCCAACATTTTTTTTAATTGATTTTTTTTAATCTACAGAAAAATGCATAATCACCTATATTCACAGTGTTTTTTTAAGTATAGACCCTTTGCATTATTTCCATTATCCTATTAAAATATTTAGTTTTAGAAGTTATTTCATGTTTAGAATGAAACACAAGAAACAGAGACTAGCTTGAACAAAATACCTTGTCCATTCACATAAAGAATGATTATATTTTGAATAAATTAGATCTCCCACAGGGTGATGTACAAAATATAATTTATTTCTGAGACAGTAGAATGGGCCCAGGAAACACCTGTGAAACGTCCCATGCTGCCTGATGGATGGGGTCTTTGATATTACAAAGGGCTGAATATCAAGCAAGATTAAATGGGTAATTTATAATACATACATACATACATAGCATGTTCGATAGTAAAAATCAAATTCCAGAACATTTTTATAGAAGGTATTTTATTTTATATTTTGATGTTTTATAAAATAACCATTGCTTCATTTCCCTTGTTGCTGATATATTTTCCTGTGTTCTATACTATCACTGGTATTCATGCTGATTTTTATTTTTAAATGGTATTTAAGGAACCAAATGGAATTCTTTTATTGAAATTTGTACTAAGAATTTTTCTGCTATTATATTCTAAGAATATAAGAGATTTTCAAGTAATTTTTCTTCACAGACTGAGGCAATTGACAAAGGCTGCAAGGGTTTACAGTTCTTATTAAGCTAAGATTTACCATGGTGCTTTTATAGAAATAAAACTATTTCATTTTTTAAAAATTTCTCTGCTTATATTTAATTGCTCCATCTGGTTAATTCCATCTGGACTATTAAAAACAAGTGTTTACACATCTATATTCATATCTGAATGAAGAATCAGAATACATTTATGGTAACATATTTTGTACAGAAATTAAACAGCAGATTAGATGTTAGGTTTTCTGAGTTAAATAGCTGAGAATGAAGGGTGGAAAACATTGGAATCCAAAATAGGAGTTATATTTTTAATTCTTCAGTTTTAATTATGAATGTTGATCTTTTTGGCATTTGCTTATATCTCCCTGTTCATAGTTCTATCTCAGAATATCAGGCTATCCACCAAATGCATATGCAAAAATATCTACTTGACATGCAAAAATGCTCATTTACTGCTAAAAGCGGCCTTTATCCCGAAGGCCAAAACAATTAACTAACAAATAATTTTATTAAACTATTACACAAAAGGAAAAGATACAGGTTTGTATTCCACTTGGTAGTTAAGAATAAATTAAATTTATTTGAAAGCACTCTAGTATAGTTTGTTTTTTTAGGTAGTAAATATTTTGTGTAAAGCATTACAGTGAAATTTGTGGTGAATGGAGATTTTGTAAAGTAGTTAAAGGTTTAATCTGCCTCAGGACACTACTAGCTATAAAAACTGTGGCTTATTCAGCAATATACTTGCCCAAACAGAATGTGCTTAAATCATGATTACTATATACTGGATTATTCAGTATAAATTCTGTGCAGCTAGATATTTGTACAGATAAATTAAAGATTAACATTCCCAACATTCTCAAAACTCAGATTCTATAGAACCAACACAATAGCCAGACTTAATGCTCCAATGAAACTTTAAGTACCACAGAGAAACATGAATTTATTTAAAGCCAACATTTTTCTATGAAATTCACCTCCAATCTCTATTGTCAAGTGAAACAAAATAAAACACACAAACCACATGTAACATAATCACTCACATTCTTTTTTGTACCATATATAAACACAAACAAATAGAAATATGGGGTGGAGAAGTCTTCTTTTGTGTGTGCGCAATAAGCTCACTAGTCCTACAGGTTAAGCAGCGTGAGGTTAAATAATTAAACTAGATACAGTAATATTCATGTAGGAGCACTACAGGTGAACTGGACAACCAAATTCATGGGTGTTCAGAATTGCACACAAGAAAGAATCTGAAAGATTTCAAAACAATGTCTCAATCCAGAAACTGTTAAAATAGTGAAAGCTGAAAAACACAGAGGAACAAGGATTTTTTCATGTTACATACATTAAAAATAAATTGGAGCAAATCATATTTCATAATGTAAACACCTACCACATATCTAGGTTTGCTGATTGCCACCAGGCTGGCTAGAAAATCTTCATCATACAGCTGGCTAAAGACATGAGAATCGTAGGCCATCACAATGGAAATTTCTTCCATCATGTTGTCAGCAAAAACTGTTAGCAGTGACCAGTAATAGGACGAAGAATTAGCTCAGTTCAGCTTAGCTTGATATGACTTTTGCACAGCAGCCACCTGAAGTGATTAGGCAGGGAGTGTCACTGAAGAAAGAAACAAACCAAAAAAAAAAAAAAAAAAAAAAACGAGGGGAAAAGGAAAAAGAAAGAAAAGCTCCCACAGCCAATGAGAACAGTTCCTGGATGCTGCTTTTTCCTTTGGGAGTTTTCTTGGTCTCTATGGGCCACAGATAGTTGAAACACCTGTTCATATGTCCATATGGTAACAGTCTTTCCTTAAGTTTTCTTCAACCATAAAAAGTAATCTTCCAACAGAAAAGTAACTCCAAAAGAAGCTGAGAGAAAGAGGAACAGTTCAGTCCCCAGTGAAGAGCTCCTATGTTCTCACAAAGCTTTCTTTAAATGCGGTATTTAATCACACTAGATTCCTTTTAGTGGAGGAGTCAGATTTCTCAAGGTTTTATGCCTTTTCCAAAGATTTGCACAGTAGACACGAATAGCATTCTGTCATGATTGGGATTTTTCTGTATTTTGGAAAGAATCTGTATTTGCATGGTTGGATATGTTTTCAAGTCACATTTTATTTTTTTAAAAAATTATTCTAACATAAAAAAAATAAATTGGTATCTTTTAAATGGAGGCACAAGGCTTTCTTTGTTAGTCAAAAAGATGGTAAAATCTTATTTAAATGACATTCATTCACAAGAAATAAACTATTTTTTCCCCAAAATGAAAAAGAATCCAACTCACTTTTAAACACAACCATCCCATCCTTTTGAATTTTTAATTGAAAAATGTGTTGGTCATTTAAGAGAACAGATTGATCAACATACCAATAAAGAAAATCTTGAAAAAAACTTTTAAAATTTTATTTCCATCTTATGTTTCTAAAATATTAGAAAACAGCATTTCTATAAATTAAAAAAATAGAATATATTTTAAAAATGACTCATTCCATTGCTGTTTCCTGCAATATTCTCTCCTGCCTAGCCTCGTGATAAGAAGCCTATATACATAATGACAGAAGTGATACTGTAATGACAAGATGTATGTTTGCAAGTCCAATTGTTAGCAAAACGTCACTTGCAAAATGAAAATATAACTTTTCTCTGTCCTCAGTTTCATTTTTCTCAGCAAGTACTCCCAAAATCTTTCATGGTCATATTATTTACACTTAAATAGTAAACCTGGGAATACCCTTTTGTTTTAATGAGAAAAATAAAAGCATCATATTATTGCTGCAAAACTGGGCAGAATTTTAATAGGTTTAAATAGAGAAAGCATGAAGAACAAATCCTTGAGATTAAAATATCTTACATTTAATCCAAAAAGCTATTTTAGTAATGCAGTTTGGTGATGCTGAGGCTAATGTGGGCTTACTTGTTTTCTTCCCAATGAAGGTAGCTCTGATCCATACTGTAAACAAGTAATTCTTCTTCTTCATCAGTGGGTCAAATTCCTGCCTGTCATTCTAAATCCTCCACTATATTCTTCAGATTATGTCACTGGGGGCAGAGAATCTTTTCACAAAAGCCTTTTTTAAAAATAAGATTTTCTAGCTTCAACTTCCTGGTTGAAAATCCTTGCTAGAAATGAAAGTACTCTTCTCGTCTTTGTAGTTCTATCAGTCTGACTCAGCAAGGCTGATAATGTGTGCAGAAGGTGACTGAACAAAGACACCTGTTGTAGGAGAAAGCAAGGAATGGAACTTCCCATGATTCTTTGCTGCCTGGGAAGGTTTTCAAGAAGAATTTACTTACAACTGAGAAATGCCTAGGCTTCAAGGTGTTTACCCTCTCATATACTCTGTATTAAAGACCAAAGGATGAACCAGGAAATGGTAAATTTTCCCAAAATTAAGAGGAAAAAAAACCTTTAAAGGACATCTAGATATTTTATGACTCAATCAAGTGCATCTGTAGATAAAAGGAAACAAAGAATTGCTTACCATACCCCACCTTAGCCAAACTACATTTAAAATAGACTTTTTATGAACTTACAAGTAACATGATTCATTTCTGGATAGTAATCCTAACCTTAATTTCTCTATCATTTAGCCATCAAATAAAGTAATTAGTTCCTCTTTTTTAGTTCCTCTTTTTAAAAACTTCTATGCACATCTTTCTAAAAGACAATCCAGGCACTGGATTACTTGGGAAGACACTTATGACTCCTCTCTTAATAGAAATTATCTTTTTCCATAGAAAAAAGTCCAAAACTGGGCACCTATAAGATGTAGTTTGTTAATAGCATGTGACTTTTTTGTAGAGCAGTATATGCAGATGTTTTAAGATAGTTCAAGCACTTTTCTGCAAAATAATTTACTGAGAAATTAATAATATACTAATTGCTATCTTATCTCAATTTTTAAAAATAATGTTGTAGTATCGTAAGATCTTTCAGTGGAATGTATGGCAAAATATTTATCATGCTCCTTCCTGTTTTAATGGTTTTTATCTAGGAGCTCAAGTTTCCCATTTTCATGATACATTTGTACTAGTTTAATTAGTGTTCAAAAACACAACTATTTTAAACTTCCTTTGCATGCCATATACAGTATCTACAGATATAGAAAGTATGTGTCCCTCCAGACACTGACTACTACTAGAATATCTATCTACTCCATCTCTCATTTGGTACAGAGTTAGATTTCATCCGCACAGCCTTTTATCTCACCCTGATATAATGGATAGCCGCTCTCAGTGGTTTCAGATGTTAAACAGGATAGGGAAGCAGCTCAAGCCCTACAGCACACCAAAAGATATCCAAGGGCCTGACCTCTATCAATTGATTCTGTCCATCTGGCTTCCAACTCAGAGTGAATATGGGTTACTTTTTCCATAAAGTGCTTAGACAAGTGGTCATAATTTGTACTAATTTGTTCTTCTGGCCCTTCCTGCCCTTATACACTCAACAGTATAGCTGGCAAAGTTTCAGCAGACACAATAAAAATGGAGAATAAATTTGGCTTCATTGTCCTTATCATGACAAAATAAGTTTAAATTTGAGTTTGTACCCCTGTCATATCATATTTGCTTTTTGTTTTCCATCAGCATCACTCCAGGCATCTCTTCACTCATTTCATTTTTCAGAGTTCCTCAAAAAAACAAGAAGCCGATTGGGAAAATCAGGGAGGAAGAGGCTCCAGAAGCTAACAAGAACTGTCTTTTAAACTGCTGCATAAATCCCCAACTGCCATTTGGAAAAAAACATTTTATTTGGACCCTTCTCCCTGCACTGGTTAGCAACTCCAATTAACTGGAATAATCTATTCATGACAAGGGACTGATGGAAGTGTGCCTCAGACTCCTAACTATGTAACAGACACAACACACTTCCTAAGAAGTCTAAAATCTATTGGCAATCCCCTAACAAACCTATTTTAACAACTATGTATGCTGAGTCACTATACACCAACATCCCACATGTTAATTTCAAGCTATGAAAAACATCATAGCTGATATCAACACAGCATATCTTGACAGGCCTTTCACTTTGCAGTCATTTTGGATGAGTGCATGACTGCATCTTTGGTAATAACATACACCTAGATATCAGTGACACCACTGATGCCTGGCTCCACAATATTCCAACATTTTCATAGCTGACTCAGAATGCTTTCTCAATTCTTATCCCTTAAAATTTCTCCTTTATTTGATATCCATTGATGTCATTTTCATAATCCTGGACTGATGAAAATGAATCTCTCTGAAAATTGAAATTTTATTATGATATCAACAACTTACACCCCACCATCAAACCTCATACATCTCAATCCATCTAATAAAACAAGTCCATTTTCTCAATATCATAGTAAAACTACCCAATGGACACATAAGCATTTCATACAGTATATCTACACATCAGGAAGTGAGTTATAGCACCCAAAACATAGACTTTTTAAATAAAATGTCTTAGTTTGAAAAACTATCAGACTTTTCTTCCTCCTCCTCCTGGGTTAATAATTGCCAAGTGATTCTCTTGAATCCTCTTTTCAACATTCACAGTATTTCTGCATTTTTGACACATTTTCCTTTTTTAAAAGTTCAATCATAAATATTTTTATTTATGTGTGTTAAGTAAAATACCATATTCAAAATTGTTTTAACAACATTTACAACCTGTATATCAGATCCTCCAAGCTGCAATGGTCACCATTCATTCATTTGCTTACTAACAAATAACAAGAACTTTGCAATGGGTGGTTCCATAATCAAGTGTTTGTATTGTTATGCTCTGAGTATATAACCGATGTGAGGGTAACTGAACTCACTAATTATTGCACCAAGTTTAAGGAAGTAGTTGCTTTAGTTCAGCTGAAATTTCTCAGAAGACCAGAAAAATTGCTCAGTCACTTCCTTAAAATTCTTCTCATGAAATGTAAAAATAACTGACAATTCTTAATATTTAATTTGTAATTCTTTAAAAAGTAATTAAAATTATGATTTCATTTAAGACAGTCAAAACCAAAACTTTTTATAATGAATTCATTCATTTTTGTCATTCTGTGCAAAAACAAATTAAGTACAGTGATTTGAATAATGTCTAAAGAGGAAACACCTGGATGAAGCCATGAAAATATAAAACCAGAGAGAAGAGTTACACAACTCTTCGCAAACTCTGTTAAACAAACAGAGTTACACAAACTCTGTTTTGAAATTGAAGTTTTTTCTTTTACATTATGAACACATTATTTAACCAGAACTTGGATCTATGTATATAGAAAGATCTTACTATAAATGTTACACTGAAAACATTCTTCTAAATATGTGAGTTAAGAATACATTAAATATCTTTGAAATATTTTGTACATTTCACTTAAGTAACAAATTTTCAAGGGCCCAAATCGTAACTTTAATAGGACATTTTGATTGAAGATAATTATATTTATAATTATCAATTATTTATAATTGATAAATATAATTATATTCAAGTTGTTTTCAACTCTTAGTGGCTAGTCAGGGTTCCAAGTAATAGACCCATAGCAAGCAATACGAGGCAGGTAGATTCCTCCAATAATAGCTTTATTGGATATATATTGGAACAGATCTGGTGAAAACCTACTCTGAAGGTTCCTGCAGTTTTCACCTAATTAAAAGTAAAAGTTTCAGTCACACGGTCCAATCAAGGCTCTGTCTGGTTGCCTGATGACATCACCCACCCTTCCTTCCTTCCTTCCTTCCTTCCTTCCTTCCTTCCTTCCTTCCTTCCTTCCTTCCAATCAATCAATCAAATTAACAGAGTTGGAATGCACCTTGTAGGTCATCTACTCCAACCCCCCATCCAAGCAGACTCTACAACATTTTTGACATATGGCAGTCCAGTCTCTACTTGAAAGCTTCTAGTGATGAAGCTCCCACTACATCTGAAGGCAAGCTATTCCATTGGTTGATTGTTCTATCAGAAAATTTCTCCTTATTTCCATGTTGAATCTCTCCTTGTTCAGTTTCCATCCGTTATTCCTTGTCAGGCTTTCAGGTGCTTTGGAAAATAGCTTGACTCCCTCCTCTCTGTGGCAGCCCCTCAAATATTGGAACACTGCTATGTTTCCCCTGGTCCTTCTCTTAACTAAACTAGCCATGAGCAGTTCCTACAACCATTCATTTAGCCTCCAATACCCTAATCATCCTAGTTGCTCTTCTCTACACTCTTTCTAGAGTCTCAACATCTTTTTTATAGTGTGGTGACCAAAACTGCATGCAGTATTCTAGTGTGGTCTTATTAAGGCTTTATAGAGTGGTATTAGTACCTCCCTTGATCTTGATTGTATCCCTCTGTTAATGCAACTTAGGATTGCATTGGCTTTTTTGGCTGCCCCAAAATGACCACACACTCTGTTGGCTCATATTTAATTGGTTGTCCACTAAGACTCCAAGATCCCTCTCACAGTTACTGCTATTAAGCCAGCCTATATGTATACTTTTGGTTTTTCCTCTGACCAAGTGTGAAAATGTTCTTGGTTCCCAAGAGAAAGTATTTTATTTTGGCTACAAAATCCCAGCTATCTCAAATCCCATCTCCCTATCCCTCAGCTACAGTGTGGCAACACTGAAGCTCCAAGATGGCTTCAGTCAGGTCAGCTTCAGGGTTGACAGGCCTCTTAGATATTCTCCATGATCTGTCCCTAACCTGGTATTTCAAGTCTTCCAATAGTAATTCACTGCCAGTGTAATGAGATGGGCAGCACACAAAACTAAAAATAATAAAATAAAATAAAAAGTAATATAATATAATGAAACTGCAGTAGGACGACGTGTCTCATGGGAGCTCCTTGATACCGTCTAAACCCAGACTGCTGGGAGGTCCGTAACAGACCTACATCACTTCAGAGGAGCAATGAAAGTGGGGAGCAGTTCTGGTGAGCACAGGAAGTTCACAATCTCCTTGATCGGCCCAGAACAGCCCCTGAACTTGACAGCTGGGAAGGCGGCCACTGTGCGCTGCTACAAAGCCGGGGACAGCTACTGGAAGAGAGGAGAAGGCAGAAGACGATGCGATCAAATTGTTGAGAGATTTTTCCAAATTATTTCTGACTAAAAACAAGAGAGAACACTGGATTGCCTCTAAGGGAGTGAAAAATAAAAAAGGAGGTGGAATCCTTTTCTTTTATCTTTCCATCTCTGGAAGAAAACTGCGAGGAAAGTAAAAGTGCCACTATTAAAATATATAAAATATTTGCATCAATAACAGCAGAAAGATTTTTAAATCAATTTATACACCCAGACCAAAATGGTTTTCTACCTAAGAGACAGATCAAAGACAATATGAGAATAATATTGGACACGTTGGAATATTATGAAGTACACACAGAGAAGCAAATGGCATTGATCTTCCTAGATGCACAGAATTCCTTGTGCGTCCAATCACACTTGGCCAATAAAGTATTCTATTCTATTCTATTCTATTCTATTCTATTCTATTCTATTCTATTCTATTCTATTCTATTCTATTCTATTCTAAACAAGCTAAATACACTAGTAACATGGGCAGCATCCTGCCCACACGCTTTTATCTTTCTTGATGACTTCAATCTACCTCATATTAACTGGACCCATACAACTGAACCACACATGCAACCTTCTACAATGCAGTAACAAATCTGGAACTAGAACAACTAGTAACCAACAACACTAGACTTAACAACTGCCTCGATCTCATCTTCTGCAATAGTTTGAATTCAATTTAGGGAATACAAATTAAAGAACCCTTTACCAACAGTGCCCACAACATGATTGACTTTTGTCTCAACACACGTCCACACAAAAATCATCACAACAACGGAATCCCCAATTATAACTTCAAAAAAGGCAACTATGATCTTATAAACAACGATCTCTCGTCCCTTGATTGGCAATTTCTATTTACTGGATGCAATACTGTAGAAGACCATTACAACATATTTTTACTTGAAGTCAAAAAAGTCATCAAACTATATATACCAATAACAACTCCCCAAACCAGAAAAAACAAATTACCCATAACAATTCTCCATAGAACTATGGTCACAAGCCACGGTCATCCCCATCTTCAAAAAGGGAGACCCCAGCCGAGTTGAAAATTACAGACTGATCTCTTTATGCTGCGTCACCTGTAAAGTCATGGAATCCATTATTAACCAATCCACCATCTTCCACTTAGAGACAAACAACCTACTCTCTAATAAACAATTTGGTTTCAGAAAAAAACTATCCTGTAATCTGCAACTCTTATACTGCAAAAACATATGGACTACACAACTCGATCAGGGCAAAGCAATAGACGTAATCTACATAGACTTCTGTAAAGCCTTTGATTCAGTGGTACACGACAAACTACTCCTAAAACTAAAATCTTACGGTATCTCTGGACACCTGCATAACTAGATAGAAGCATTCCTGTCAAACAGACAACAAATGGTCAAAATTGGGAGCGTCCTATCAGATTCTGTCCTGTCAATAGTGGTGTCCCCTAAGGCAGTCTTCTAGGACCAACTCTTTTCATACTCTACATAAATGATCTCTGTGATCATATTAAGAGCAACTGCGTTCTCTTCGCTGATGATGTAAAGCTATTCAACACCACAGACAATACTACTACCCTTCAAAAAGACCTTGACTATGTATCAGAATGGTCAAGCAAATGGCAACTTCAAATATCAACAAATAAATGCTCTGTCCTACATACTGGCAAAAAAAATAATCAGAAAGTAAAATACAAGCTGAATAGTCAAGACCTTGTTGATGATCCAAACTCTGTCAAGGATCTTGGAGTACTCATCTCTAATGATCTAAGTGCTACAGCCCACTGTAACTACATAGCCAAAAAGGCGTTAAGAGTTGTTAACCTAATCTTACGTAGCTTTTTCTCTGGTAATATTACACTACTAACTAGAGCATACAAAACATTTGCTAGACCAATACTCGAATTCAGCTCATCAGTCTGGAACCCACATTATGTATCTGATATTAACATAGTTGAGAAAGTCCAGAAATATTTCACAAGAAGAGTTCTCCGCTACTCTACTCGTTGCAGGATACCTTATGCCATCAGACTTGAAATTCTAGACCTAGAAAACCTAGAACTATGCCGCCTTCAGTTCGATCTTAGTATATAAAATCATACATTGCAATGTCCTACCTGTCAATGAATACTTTAGCTTCAACCATAACTACACAAGAGCAAACAATAGATACAAACTCAAGGTTAATTGCACCAAACTTGATTGCAGGAAATACGATTTCAGCAACAGAGTGGTCAATGTCTGGAATACTCTACCTGACTCTGTGGTTTCTTCCCCAAACCCCAAAAACTTTAACCTTAGACTGTCTACTATTGACCTCACCCCTTTCCTAAGCGGTCTGTAGGGGGTGTGCATAAGCGCACCAACGTGCCTACCGTCCCTGTTCTATTGTTTCTTTTATTTTTCTTATATGTATCTATGTATTCATAACTATGTTTTTACTTATACCTATTATCTTGTAAGCAATTGACAAACCAAATAAATAAATAAATAAACATTTGCATATGAAAATTTCTAATTATGAATCAACTACTTAGTTCCTCTTTCAAAAAAGCCAGGAGTTAGAGGACAAGAGCAAACCATGGGTTTTCGTTAGGACCTTAGCCTGTTAGATAGGTAACCAAAAGTAATGACAGTTGCTTTGCTATTTATTATTGTTAACTGTTTCTGTTGGCAGACCTAAGAGGGAGGGATAAAAAAGTATGCATCAGCATGTTGCTTGCTCAGTTTGTGTCAGAATTCTCCACTATTCTGCTCTACCATGACACAAAATTAAAAAATACCTTCTAAAGTATTGAACTACAAGTAGGTAATTTTAAAAATGTAGAAACGTTAACGACATTATGAATATTTTTCTGAGATTTGGTCAAGATCACAATAATTGTTCTTTCACGGAGTTATAATTATTTTCATTAATGATTAAATAAGTAACCTTGTCAAAAGTATGTACAATATATACAGCACTAAAATATTTTCACACAAACATCTCACACCATTGAGATAAGAATTGTTACAATGGCTCAATTAAAAATAAATATTTGATCATTTACGCAATCTCATGAAGATTTAATCATTTACATGATCTGTATATGAAGAAATGTTATTGGAAGAAATAGGGTATGTTACTATGTTTCTTGCAATATTCTTTAGAACAACGGTCCCAACCTATTCCAGCTCTGCAGACTGGCAGCAGTGGCGGCAGCAACAGGGGGAGGGGATGATTTCATGCATGTGCATGCTTCTTGCGCCACAGGAGCTTCTCGCGCTCTCCTGCTACTTGTGCGGCCCACTTGCCAACAGGCCATTGACCAGTAGTAGTCTGCAAACCAGGGGTTGGGGACCCCTGCCTTAGAAGACTCTAAAATAAGTGCATTTGCCATAAATTGTAAAACGGCCCTCCTTCAGACATTATATTGCTCAGTGGCAAACAAAGTATTAAAGCCACAAACCACAGACCAGATTTAAAGGAATTTTAGAGAGACTGGAGTTGCAACTGGACAGAGGCACTGGTAGCAATTATTGACTCTGTTTATATAAACAGAAGGGTAATGGAAGGGTTTAAGCCAATAGCACTTTAAAAAACAAAGGATGGCCTTTCTTTGCCCATATTTTTCCCTATTTCAGCAAAGGCTGATTGTTATTTTGCCAAACTCTCAAGAAACTAGATTGATATGCCTTCACAACAGTTTGCCATATTAAAGTTCATGTTTACTCAGATAAAACTTTTGCATGATGTCAATTTTTCTGATTAAAATGTTTCTCTACTTTATCATTAAAAGATACCACCACAGTAGTACATTTTTTCCTGAAAAACTGCACATTTTCCTGGACTCCTGTCTTACTAATTCTGGTTTTTCTGCCATACAAGGGATTTACATACTGTGTATTCATTCACACATACATATACATATAAGAGCTGCGGTGGTGCAGTGGTTAGAATGCAGTACTGCAGGTTATTTTTGCAGATCACTGGCTGCCAGCAGTTTGGCATTTCGGGTTTCACTGGCTCAAGGTTGACCCAGGCTTCCATCCTTCCCAGGTCGGTAAAATGAAGACCCAGATTGTTGGGGGAAATATGTAAACTGCTTAGAGAGGGCTGTAAAGCACTGTGTAGGGGTATGTAAGTCTAAGTGCTATTGCTATTCTGAAAATACTGCTTTGCATTTGGAGATATTTTTCATTAATACTTTTCATATACAACATCCTATCCAACATCTGATTAGAAAAGCTGTGTAAGAACATTATTCAGATGAGCAGATACACACTACAGTAACCAGGAACACCAGAAAAAGGAAATAGGCCGCCTATACAACATTTTACAACAAAGTGGATACCCAGGCAACTTTATTGAAAAGTGCCTGACTATCTAACCCACTATGGCACAACAAATGTGAGCTATGAAAAACATCTCAGAAATAATCAACAGATTATTACAACCACATGGCATCACTCTGGCACACAAACCAAACTCCCTTTTTACGATCCTGTAATCCAACGAAACCCTCAAAAACATCTTAAATAAACCAAAAGACTCAGCAGCCCTGGAAGGGGAAAAAAAACAGGAATCCTCTACTATATATAATGTAAGGAATGTTAACAGCTAATATGTAGGACTGGCAGAAGATTAGCAGAGCACATCCATTAACACCATCTAGAAGTCAGAAGACAGAATGAAAACTCCTTAATCTCACAATTTGTGGAGAGAATCATCTGGTTTCAACCGGGAAACTGTGAGCATCCTATACCAAACTATATCCAAAACACTAAATTCAAAAATTCCTGGAAGCTTGATATTCAGACAAAGAAATAAACCATATATACACATCACTCAAAAGAGATGATAAAAACCTAAGAAGGAAACAAGACCAGAAAACATTTCCTCCAATGGTCAACAATTAGATAAGTAGGGATTAACACTAGACAAAAAAAATCAAGCAGAAAACAATATCCTAATCAAGGAACTACTAAGCAGAAAATCAAGCCCCCACCAATACTGGCAGGAAAAATTACTATATATAAACAGGCATTAAGCCCACACTCACTAGCCCTGATGTTATCTAGTTGGGTTATGAGATCTCTGCAAGCAAACAGCCAAGCTCAGAAAGCACTAAAGACCCACTAAAGAGTGGTATTAGTACTTCACTTGATCTCAATTGTATCCCTCTGTTAATGCAATTTAGGATTGCATTAGCTTGTTTGGCGGCTGCTGCACATTGCTGGTTCATATTTAGCTGGTTGTCCACTAAGACTCCAAGATCCCTCTCACATGCCATCATATATAATGGTTGCAGCAAATTATCTGGGAACATCCTTAATTCACCTTATATTATTAGTTAGGTTTGAATTTTCTTTAAGCAGACAAATGTCCAAGATTCAATCTTACCTTGACATTGCAGGCCTGTTCCATAAGCCTTCTAGCATTTTCTTCAGCTCTGTACCTTTTAGGCAGCTGTACTCTAAAAAACTTTAAAGCTCCTTCAAAATCAGCTTGCAGAAGATCCTCTTTGGAAGTCTGCAAAGAAATATATTGGAGAACAGGTGTAATAGTGAATCAAAGGTGCTTTGCTCTATTTCATAAGCATTTATATAAGCATAAATCCAATCAGTGGAATAAGAAGGTAGATAACCGTATTTTATAAAAACAAGAAAATTACAGTTAGCATAATATAATACATCTTTATATTTCTATACTTTAAAAAAATTGAATGTGTCGGATATGTTCTCCACCCTGAGTTATTTGTAAAAATAATAAACTTGGAAAAAATACATATTTAAAAAGCTAGTAATGTTAAAATCATGCTGATAGCTTTTCTTTCTCAGATCTCTGAGAAAGAAGGTTTTGAAAGCTTCAGAAATGACAGAACAATGCAACAATTGTCTTCATGGTTAACAAACGTTCACTATGTATAAAGGTAAGAAATATACAAAAAAAAAACCACATTTGTAAACACATAAATCCTATAGCCAACATACCAAAATTAATATACAAAACCACAGATATGGACTAACTTGGAATATGGGTGTGTGGCCACTTTTTATATTAATGATTAAACAAAGTAAATTTGTTTTTGTGATAATTCCTCTTAAAAGAGTTAGTACTTCTAGAGTAAAAAGCAGAAATTTGTCAATATTCTCACTTCAGATATATGCGAAAAATACACACTCATCCCCATTCCCATTTTGTGATAAATATTTGTTTGAATTTTTATTTGGGAAATTAAAATGTGAACTCAATAAATTGTTCTTGCGCTCTCATTTTCACTATCTTACTGGGTTTAATTGAATCCCAGATCAGCTTCCTAAAAGATCTGACAAAGGACAGGCCTCATAGCCCTCCATTTTCTCCTTGTTCCTCAGTGATATACTGCAAATGTGGTTAGTATGTTGCAATGGAATTCTCTTTTACATACATGTAAGAATTATAGTTTTTTATTTTGTGTGTGATAGCATAAATGCTCACGCACATAAATTTAAGTATGTGTGTCTTACCAAACAGGAGGGTTATAAATGAATTCAAGTATTAGAACAGAATTTAACATACAATTATAAATTTTGGCTTTCCTAATGAGAAGCAGTTGACTTACAGCCACAATTGAGCCCAAAATTTCTATTGCTAAATGAGACAGTTATTAAGTGAGCTTTGCTCCATTTTATGAACTTTCTTGCCACAGTTGTTGAGTGAATCCCTGCAGTTAAGTTAGTAACATGGTTTTTAAGTGAATCTGGCTTCCCCATTGACTTTGCTTGTCAATAGGTCACAAAAGATGGTCACATGACATCTTTTGACACTGCAGCTGTCATAAATATGAACCAATAGCTAAGCATCTGAATTTTGATCACGTGACTGTGGGGATGCCACAAGAGTCATAGGCATGAAAAATGGTCATAAGTCACTTTTTTTCAGTGCCACTGTAACTTCAAACAGTCACTAAATGAATTGTTGTAAGTCAAAGACTATCTGTAAAGAGAGAAACTAACTCATACATTAAATCTTTCAAACTGAATATTGACACACATAAGACAGGGACATGGACGAAATCCCTCCTTGGCGGAATACCATCTGGATATGATGAGATAACAGTAGATGGAGATGTGAGAGAACCTGAAAGTATAAGGAGGTCTGGGTCGGGCAAGCATCATTAGAAGGAGATACAGTATATTAACAAAGAAAGCTTTGTGACCAGAATTCTTGGTCTAATAAACCAACTCCTGTTTCAGACATCATTACCAGATGGACAATAAAAACATATTGATTATATAATAGGAAAAAGAGAAAGGCGAACAATTAAGGGACTGCTAATAGGTGGATGAAAAGTTCATACAGGTTCCAAACTACCCTTTTTAAAAAACAATCTAAAGCAGTTAATATCTCTAGTATGTAACTGATTTAGTCCATTTAACTTATGCAAAAAGGAATCTAAGAAGCTGTAGAAAGAGGAAAGAGACACTGTGAATTGTGGAAGGAGAAAACTAGAAAAAATCTTCCAAAATATCAACGAGAAGCACCTTCAAGTAGCTTCTGAAACAAATTATCATGCTAGTTAACGAATGGTTTTGGGGAGGTAGGAGGAGTTTTGGGCAATAAGGTTAAAAAAATAATTGAAGCCAGATTTCCAACATCAAGCAAGAATAGACAATGCAAAATATCTTGAATAAGAATGTCAACAAATTGAAGGAACTAATGAATGAAATATGAAAAGCATATTTACAATCGGAGGAACATTTTAACTAGGTTAGGGCTACTCGAGTGTACAAGTTGTCCTTGCTTAACAACCAGTTACTTTCCATTAGAAGTTATGACACACATATACATACACAGAGCTACTTACAACTCCGTTTAGGGTTCTGATGCTCCCACCCCCATACACACAAGACACATAATTGCATTTTGGGCACATGGCAACCAGCTCGCATTTATAGCCATCTACAGTATTCCAGCATTTTTTGCAGGTTTCTGGGATTTACTTCTTGTTTCCTCCTCCAACAACAATAACAACAACAACAAATGCCCATTGAAGAAAATGGGGTTGCTTAAAAACCACACAGTTCATCTAATGACTGTGGCATTCACTTAACATTTGTGGCATTTGCTTAATGACCACCTCAAAAAAGTTGTAAAATCATAAGCAGTCACATGGTAACCTACTTAATGCATCAGCACACCTTTCAACCATAGTTCCGGGCTCAACTACAGTTGGAAGACAAGGGCTGTCTGTAATCATGGAAGAGATTTAACTAAAAGCAAATTAAGTTAAAGGAGATTAAAAGACCATTCTAAAACCCTTTGCAAACAAGATTACAGAAAACAGAAATATTTGCCAAATCAGCAAGCATTCCGAAAGCAATTCTTTTAGAAAGTGTGAGTTTATATAATAACAATAGATCAGATGAAATACAACAAACTACCTAAAATATTTGTTGAACTTTTAAAGATGCATGAATAAGGGCTGTAAATGCGAACACTCTATTCCAGCATATATGAAACAAGACTGTGTGGCTAGAATTTTCAAAAATTGTACATTATATAGTTATATAACAATGAAAAGAAATACAAGAGAAAATTCAAATTATTAAACATTTGCAATAATTGGCAAAAAATCTAATGAGAATACAGACATTCAGGCAGGCTGAAACTAAAGACAAGCCAATTATCAGAAAAGACAGAGGATCATGAAGTTAGATAGGTACAGATGAATAACAGAAATAGAACATAGAGTTGGAAGGGACTTTGGAGGTTATCTAGTCCAACCCCTGCTCGAGCAGGAAACCCTATACTATTTCAGATAAATGGCTGTCCCATCTCTTTTTGAAGGCCTCCAGCATTGAAGCACCCACAACTTCTGAAGGTAAACTATTCCACCAGTTAATTGTCCTCACTGTTAGGAAATTTCTCCTTAATCCCAGTTTGTTTCTCTCCTTGATTAGTTTCCATCCATAGTTTCTTGTTTTGCCTCCAGATGCTTTGGAAAATAGTTTGATTCATCTTTGTGGCAGCCCCTCAAATATCAGATCATAGATCATTTTATTTTTGCTTTGTAATTACATCATGCTAGAATGTGGAATGTGTTAAAACTACAGGGTGTATCAGATATGACAGGATGGTTCCTGAGTTCTCTCTGTGGAACACATATATCTTAACTTGAAGGTGCATTCAAAGAGGAGAGGGTCTTGAAAAGCAGGTTTGCTACTAGAAATGGATAAGTGGGCAGAGAAAAGAATACCTGAAGCTTGGTCCAATAGTGAGGGTACCAGGCCCACTGAAAAGGCGAAAGAGCTCTAGAGTTTCAAGTTTCAGGGAGTAGAGAAGAAAAAAAGGAAGGCTGTGCAGGATTGGAATAGTACGGGTAAAAAGACTTCAGTTACTGGGTTAGCAAGCATAGAAAAGCTCAGGAAAAGCAACAGTAGTCCCAGTAAGTCCAGCTGGCACGTTGGCCAGCAAAAGTTGGCAAGGGATCCAGGCAGTTGGCCAGGAGGTTTTGCTTGGCAGGATGCCTAGGAAAGAGGAACCTGGTACTAAGGAAGCTTCAGCCATAAGGCTGCCTAGTAGTAGAACCTTTGAGAAAACATAGAAGTTAGGTCAATGGCTGTAGTCAGGGCATGAGGAGTGAGAACAGCAACAGCGAGAAACAGTGGGGGTTTTGCCCAGCAATTTGGTTATAAACAGAATGCAATGAACAAGTGGCACTATAAATGGCACCATTACGCTAGGCCAGGTAGAAAGAAGAAAGAAGCTGTATGGGAGTCCAGTTAAACCTGGCTGGGATAATAGCAACACCTCAGTCAGGGTGGATACATCATCTCTATTCAACAATAGCATTAAGCACCACAGGTGTCAAAGAAGTTCCAGATGGGACAAAGAAGTTCAAAGAAGAATTGAACCTCAGGCGCATCTACGGCAATTGGACTCTGGGTAGGGATACATCAAGCAGCCTCAGAAATTCTTCTTTCCTAATACTCTCTCCTTCTCTCCATATTACATGCCAATAATGAAGAACTGAGCATTATTTTTAGCTCAAAATGGGTATGATAGAGTATAGGCTTCAATGGATAGTAAGTCCTGCAGGAAAAAAAAAATATTGCTACCAGCCTGCTTTCCATTGAGAAGCTATATACTGCATGGGCCAGAAAGAGGGCTGTGAAAATATCTACTGACCCCCCTCACATCTTGGGCATAAACTTCTTCCTTCTAAACAACGCTATAGGGCATTGCATGCTAAAACAACTGTACACAAGGGGAGTTTTCCTCCCATGCCATCACTCTGCTAAACAACTAATTCCCACAACACTATCAACTGCCTAGACTGTTATTACTATTAGCCATCTCATCCTTCCTATTATCTATTTCCTTATCTTCTTATAACTATAATTTTGTTGCTTATATTACTTGTTTTATTTAGTATCCTAGTAAGATTTGCTTATTTAGTATCCTATGACTATCACTAAGTGGTGTATCTTATGATTTCTGATGAATATATCTTATGATTATTATGATCATAATTTATCACTTGTTACACTGAAAGCTTATGCACCAGAGACAAATTCCTTGTGTGTCTGTTCACACTTGGCCAATAAAGAATTCTATTATATTCTATGTGATAGAAAAGTAAATGCATTAGTAATCCTACTGAGAAAAGCAGTCACAAACTTCAAAAACATCATGACAAGTAAGAAATTTTTATATTTCATGATCAGGATAGGGAACAGGATGAAGCAGATTGCTTCAATGTCTGGCTTTAGGTAGTTTGTAATCAAACCAAACTGCATTTCAGATATTTTCATCTGGTTGTTAAGTCTACAGTAGCAAAAATTCAGGAGGAGTCTGGCAGCATCTTTTCAGATTTACACTTTTCATTAAAAGGCATACATTTTTGTGAGCTTCAACAGATGTGTGAATTGACTAAACTAATATCTGATTAAACTTATTGCTCATGAAAGCTTATGTCTTTTAATAAAATGTGCTTGTTTGAAAAAGTACTACCAGATGGTTTGATCTGCACATGTTAGCAGCTGCTTTGCTCCAGATATAGAACAAAATGTGGTTGTTTTAAGGCAGAACGGCTGGGGTAGAGTAAGAGTGAGTGGGGGGAGCCTTCTTTGGTGATGGGTATGTATGGATATCATAGTGGGCGTGGCAGCTGAATGGATATATGGGGACGGGAGCATTTGGATCAAGGAAATTAGAAGTAGAAAGGCCAGTGAGATGTGTCAAATGAGATATCAGCTACAGTAGCTGAGGGGAGACAGGGCAGTAGGAAAAAAATGTGATGAGAATTCAGGAAGCATCAATATGATATACTGCACTAGGAGCCTGTTCCTTATTCTTAAGACCACTGAAATAAGAAACAGGTATAGAAAATAATATATGGGTGCTAAGAAAAGAATGGGAACAAAAGGTGATAAGAGGATATAAAGTAACAGAGATCATGCAAAAGAAATGGGTAAGTTTGGTGAGGTATTGCAGGCTTGTCCAACATTTCTAGTAAATTTCTTGTGGAATCCAGATTTTATTTTGATGTGGTTTGGCAGAACTTTGGGAACATTCATTCATTCATTCATTTGTTCCTTTATTTATTTATTTGTTGAATTTATATTGCTGCCTATTTGCCCATGGCAATTAGAGGCAGTTTACAGAATTTAAAACCATATTTAAAATAAAAACAATAAAAAACCATAATAGTCTGTTCCAAATTCAAACAAGAAAAAATATTTTACATTTTGTTCATGCGCCCAGTAATAAAGATAACAGTATCAGATAAATCATAGAAATCTAGTTTTATGTGCATTAGTATGCATTGCTTCAAATTTAAAGTATTAAGCTAGTTTTAATTTTTCTTAAATCCCCAAACAATTTTATACAATCTATAAAATTTGACAATGTTCCCAAACAGATTCATGGGATTATCTAATAGACTTTACATTTGACTAGATTTTATATATATAGAACTAATGGGGGGGTGTCAATAACTTATACAAAATTGTAGTAGTTAAAAGGCCAAGGAACAAAATTAAATTGCTAAAAAGAAATATATAATAGGAATCACTCAATAACTTATGTAAATTTAGAGAAACAACTCATTTCCTATTTGTATTTAGCTATTTGGTTTATGTTCTGCCTTTCATTCAGGATCTCAATGCAGTGCTCATGATTAGGTTCTTTCCTCCCATCATCCCTGCAACAACCCCATAAGGTAGAGTATCTGGCCCAAAGTTACCCAGTGAGCTTTTAGGCTTGATAGTAGACTAGAATCTGGCCTTTTTTCTCCTGATCCAACATTTTAATCATACTATACTCGTTCTTTTGGGTTGAGACAAACTGATCTTGTTAATTTATTACAAATGATTTGGATTTGGATTTGGTGTGATGAATGAAACTGATGAAAAAAATTACAAGATAAAATTAATGTGAAGGAATACAGCCATGAAAAAATTACATACACTGAAGAGTTATAATACATAGCTGTAATTGTGTGATATGGGATAAGATACTGAAAAATAGGAGTGAAAAATTGGAAAAAATTAAACCATGACGGGGGTCTGTTAAAAAAAGAAGCAAAAAAGAAAATTATAGTTTCATTATATAAATTCACATATGTGTCTGCATAACTCTGGTACCTCACCTAGAAAAGATGACAATAAAACAGTGTAGAGAATTTTAAATGTTAAAGACAAACCAATACATAAAAACATGAATATTGTGTCTTTTCAGTTATTGTTCATGACAATTAAATAGAACTACTATTTCCAAAGACAGCACACCTTTGCTTTAGCTAAATAGGAGATGTTGGTGACAAGTTGCAGAGAATAAAAGCCATCCTCAGTATGTTCTATAGACACCTACCGGAAATAGTATACCAGATCAAATGTTCCCTGAGCTCTCATCTGGATTTATATTTTTACTGTACAAAATTTTTGAGTATCCTTTATTAAGATTTATAAGGATGCCAAATTAAAAAAAAGGAACTAGCAATTTTTCTCTTATGTCAACAATACATACAATTTATTGAGGGACGCTATCGAAATAAATAGGGATGATCACTTACTGGTTATGGTAGTTGAACTGCTAAAGTTTAGCCACATACATATACTGCTTTTCTAGAGGCAGCAGTTAAAGCTTAACAGAGTCTTGGCCATTTTAAGGACAGGTTAATAGAGAAGAAACTCTGTTTTGGAACAGCTACAATCCAGGACTAAAAGGCACTGTATGAAATATATTGCTATGAAACCTAATTTTTTAAGGACATGTTGGATTATAAATTAGACAATGACAAATCTTGAGTCAGACAGATCATAATTTTAAAAATAATAGAAATGTTTTATCTTTTGATTTTGGTAATATTTATTCACTATAATGTTAAAATGTTTTGATGGTATTTTGCCAATTTATTAAATAAGCCGATGGACCAGAATAGTGCAAAGAATTGAAATTCAGATGCATCCAAAGAGTTTTAGGAGAAAGTTTGGTTACCTCAAAGTTGTATTTTTTGCTTGTCAAATAGGATCTCCATATTCATCACCAAATGAAGGACAAGAATATGCATACATATTTCAGAATCACAGTTCATTAACAATTATATTTTTATTATTTAATAAGACATTAAAACAGTGTAGAGTGTAGAGTGTACAGTGTTACTTTCATGCCAATATCCTTATTCTAGAATCCATCTCAGACATGATTGTTTGCTTAGGACATTAACAAAATTATCCTTTATATCTCAGTAGAAAGGCAGAATAAAAGGATGTTCCTCGGTTTTAATAGCAACAAGTCATACAACATGGTTTTTTTTTAAATGACATTAATTTAAAAATAACAGTACTTTTTTCCATGTTCATGCTTTTGAAAATTACATAATGGAGCATTAAAAAAATTAAAATCAGAGGTTCAGAACAGAGAAATAATGTTGGATTCACAAAATAACGGGCAATTCTTCCTTTCCACTATCTAAAATGGGCATAGCGATTTGGGACCAGAATACAAAGCTGCTCCAATCAGCATGACCAATAATGTAATATGGTGGGAGTTGTCCAAAATAACAGGGGGACACCACGTTGCCTATGCCTGGCTTCGAAGGAAGGTAGCTAAGTGCCATTGCTTCCCAACTCTAATGACTAAGAGAGACAGACCCTCTCAATGAACCACTAGATGAACTAGGTATGTGAAAGTAGACAGACAGTAGGCAAGAATGACAGATTTGCTAGACACCCATTTTTGCAAAACAAGGATCTCACCGCAAGAAGACGAGGCACAAACAGGCGATGCCCCATCCCCAGAAGTTCCAACACTCGACAAGCATACTCATTCACAAGCTTGCTTCTCTCATCGTGAATATCCTGGGTCCTTCTGATGGGTGGCGTTAGCTTGGGAGCTGGGGATGGGCAAGACACCCCTTCCTCCATCAGCAAAAAACTGCAAGTATCCAGAATGAGAAATGCTGTCTTCTTAAGCCACAGTTTTCCACTACAGTATTATGGGAGCCAGATTTAGATCTCTTAGAAACAAATGCATTTATTGTCCACAACACAGACAACCAAGTATAATATCAAAAAAAATCCCCAAGAAAACATGTTTGGAGGAAGCACAGAAGAAGCCGGTATTCCAAAGTACAGCTGCAAATATAAGCTGAAGACTTGGATTTAAAAATGCCTGAAAAAAAAAGAGAAAAATGGCAGAGAATGATGCAGAAAAAAAAGGGCTGCAATGGCCCAGCTTGCCTGGAAGTGCGTGTAAGTACAAGGAGGAGAGGCAGAAAGAGCAAAAAGCCCAGACTGGTTGTAAAGCTGCAAAGAAAAAAAGGATGAGCTCATTGCAATCCCTGATTCGTGACAAGCGTGGTTAGGCGTCTGCTGCTGCTGCCGCCTCTCTCTGTGAATCGGTAATGAAGTGATAGAAAAGGCGGGGGAGGGGGGGAGGGAAAGGCGGAGGCAGCTGAATGAGCATGCAGAGGATGCCTCAGAGGAGAATGCTGTCATAAGAAGCCAATGGCGAGCGACCCTCCAAATCCGCCTTCTTTCCCTATATGTTAACTCCACAGCTGCCCAGGACACGGACAACCTTGTTGTCTCTTGCTTAGGAGAGCCAGGCTGAAATTCAACCATAATACTAACCCTGATAGAATAAAGGCTTTCAAATCAAGATTTAATCCTGCCTAGACATATGGAATAGAGAAATAGGGAAGGAAAACTTGTCAGTCCCACCCAGATTGCTGCATGAATGGAAGACAGATGGAAAAATAGAACAGCCAAATGCTAAAACTGTGAAATGTCTGCAATTTGTGCTGTTTGTGCAACACAAATTATACTTTTCAGGACAAACAGCTTTATTTAGGTAAAATTTCAGAAATTCACAAAGACCAGTCTAAATGTACCAAATAAGCATTAAACAATATTAAATGGGGGATGTAACTGAAAATGTGTTTGACACAAAAGTAAAACATATACAGTACAACATAGAAATCAGTTTTGCATGTACATGTACTTGAGGGATATTTGTTATTTGATATTGTCTGCAAAAAAAACTTTCCACTGACTTTTTCCCTTCAATGATCTAATCCATTCTTCGTATATGGTATATATATCGCCATGTCATTTTATGCATTCTACAAATGCATGAACCATTTAGGATTGTCCTGCTACTGCTTTCAGGGTGCCTAAGGCCAAATCAAATCTCTCTGCTGCTTGACCGAGATTCTGCCCAACTTGTTTACATAAGCAATAGCAATAGCACTTTAGACTTATATACCAGTTCACAGCCCCCTCGAAAAGGTTTACAGAGTCACTCACCAATCTGGGTCCTCATTTTACCCACCTTGGAAGGACGGAAGGCTGAGTTGACCTTCAGCCTGATAAGATTCAAACTGCCAAATTGCAGGCAGGCAGCAGAAGTAGCCTGCAGTACTGCATTCTAACCACTGCACCACGATGGCTCTTACTTACATTAGCTATCATTCAGATTGAAACATCCAACATTTTCAGTGACATCTGAAAACTTTCTGGTTTGGTGTAAAAGATGCTGAGCAATGAATTAATTCCCCAGTTGCCTAGGAAATTATGGACACATGACTTAAAATGTTGTTTCTAGGCTACATGCTGGACTCCAGGCACTTTGGACACATGCGGGATGAGTAGTCCAACAAACAAATGAAAAACAGGACAGGGAAGCACCCTTATATAATATATATGACTACAATATAACTTGGGATCAGTGTCAATGAAGATTCTCAGTCCTCCAGGTAAAGTTATCTGAAAGTTCAGTCATGGAAACTGGACTTCTTTTCTTGTTGGTTGGAAATATTTTGCTACTATCCAAGTAGACTTTTCAGCCAGTCTGAAGAAGCTACTTGGGATAAGCAATGAAATGTTTCAAACCAACAAGAAAAGAAGTCCAGTTGCCATGACTCAACTTCCAGGCGTAAATAAAGCATACTTGTAGTTCTCACTGAGGCTATGATCAGCTACTGATGGACTAAGTTGAGGTATCAATGTATTTTGTCAGCCCAAACACAATAGAATCTTCATAATAAGAATCTAATGCTTAATTCTCAGATTTGCATGATGACATACCTACAATAACATATCCACAATAGAGGACATAGAGATTACTTGATATCTGAGAGGATGGTAACAACTGAAACTTTGTGGGAGAAAAAATTACTGTAGCAGTTATTCCTCCCTGCCCTTCCACCCAAAATGAACTACCCAGAAGAATGCGTTTACAGGTAGTCCTCCACTTATAATTGTAATGGAGCCTGCCCATTAACAGCAATAGTCATGATGGTTGTAAATCAGGCCATCCATATGACTGACACAATTTTACAACCTTTTTTGTGGTGGTCATTAAGCAAATGCTGTGGTTGTTAATAAAACACAATTTGCTATAGGCCAGTTTTGTCAAATAAACAGAGGTAATGCTGGCTTTTGGCAAAACCATCATAAAACATGGGGCATGTAACTTCCATGAATTATTTAGGAATTCCTGGAAGTATCTGACTTGATAGAGCCAGAAATCATCTATTTATTTAAATAATTCTGCATTTATATTATTTCTTTTTTCTTTAAATCTGGTTTTGTCAACTTTTCTTCTACTAAAACATGTAAACTAATCTTGACATTTTTATTAATTATATTTTTGCTCTCCTGCAATCCCATAGACTCCCATGGAATCTGCTGGAACTGCCCTTGGAGGTTACCTAGTCCAATGCCCTGCCCATGGCAGGAGACCTTATATCATCCTAGACAAATCGATGTCCAGACTTTTCTTCAAAACCCTCTGCAGAGATGCACCCACAACTCCAGGAGTCCAGCTTTTCCACTAATTGTTTTCACTGTCAGGAAGTTTCTCCTGAGTTCCTGGTTGAATCTCTCTTTGACAAGCTTCCATCCATTGCTTCTTCTCCTATCCTCAGGAGCTTTGGAGAATAAGTCTCCCACCGCTCTGTGGTAGCCCATCATGTACCGAAAGACTGCTATCATGTCACCCCTAATTCTTCTCTTCATTAGGCTAGATGTGAGGCCCGTAACTGGATTTTGGGCTGACACCATGTGGAAGTGAAGGGGGGAGTAACAGAGGGAAGTTGGTAGACAAAATAGAATAGCTCTCTGGTGAGTCAGAGGCATTCCAATGGCTGGCCAGCCCCAGGAGGAGGAAAGAGTTGTAACCAGGCAACCAGCTAGTATCCAGATTGAACAATGTGATTTATTGTTTTTAGAAGATTGGAAACTTTTTCTTTTAAGGTTGTGAAAAGCCCGGGAAAATTCAGAATTGGCTTTTCACCAGTTTGTATCAGGATGGTATTTCCAATAAAAATTGTTCTTTGAGGAATTGAATTGCCTCAGAATTCTGATTTGCAGTGGCTGTAATTCCTGGAACATTGACACTAGAGATACTTTAGCCATTCCTTGTATCCTGCAGGCCCCTTATCATCTTAGCTGGTCTTCTATGCACTCTTTCTAATGTCTTAGTATCCCTCAGAACTCTTGACAGTTTTATAAAAATATGCAACCTTAAAAACTTACAATCAAAACCAACAATAGACCCCACAAAATATTGGGGAACAGATTATATTGTAGCTCCTTTAGATTCCAGGAATTATATGTAAAGACTGGTTAACATTCAGTGTTATGGAATTATAGATGAAACAAAAGATAGGGTATGTCTCATATACCAAAATAACAACCTCTGTTTTCTATAGCTGCTTAAATGCTGTCTTCTTTTGAATCAATCTGTTCCAAAGCTGATCCATTGCTATTAAGGAATAGCAGAATCAATTTTAAAAATCCAAATGGCAGTATTGTTCCTTTGTTAAAAATAAAGACATTTCTGACAAATTAAACAGTATGTGCTATGCTTTAAGGTTCTGTGAGCAGGAATGCACTTCTTCAAATGCTGCAGATTCTCTCTCCCTCCCTCCCCCTCTCTCCACAGGCAGACCGTGCACAATGAGTTCAGGAGGGGAAAGAAATGGGAAAAGTTGGTGATAGCCACAATCAATAATTATTACTGAGCACTTCTGGGAAAGATAAGGCAAACTGCAAAATCGCTGTCACTGGCAGGTCTAGAGTGCTAGGAGAGGAGGGAAAGCCACATTGTGGTTCAGCACATTTAAGAAGACACAGAGTTCACATACTTCCTTTCTTAATCACCTTTGTAAATTTTACTTATTGTTTTTTTGATATTAGGAACATGTTAGGCTAAGCCCAAGAAGGACATGGAACAGTTCAGCCAGAGTCAGTTCTTTATTTGCCTACAAATAACAGACAGAATTTTGCCGAACTAAAACCTTATTACCCTCAGCCTAACAGATATACCCTGGAGATTCTAAGTAGGGGAAATTCTAACTTGTGTCTTCTGCCAATCTTTGGGCTGTGGGACCACTTGTATCTCCCTTCTTTCTGGAATGTGCTCTGCTTCCTGGCAAACTGCCACCTCACTGTAGTGCTTCACACCAGCTTCCCTTCCGGTCATCATCTCTCAGACAATCTTCATAATGGCAAGTTTATTATATTACGTGAGTTTCCTTCAATCCTTAGCAAAATAAATTTTGTACAAGTTTAAAGACTTTTTTAAAAAATCTCTCTTATGTAATAAACAGCAAGAGGATAGTTAGAATGTTGATTTTGGAAATTTATAAACAGACTAGAAGTTCAGGTAATTTGAAATAAAAATTTGAAACTAATTATTAGAACCCTTCCCATAGGAAAATGCTGCTGTTCTGACTACTTGAAATATAAATTTATGATAAGATAGGATTTTGAATGTTGGACATTTGAGGAAATCAGATGGAATTAAAAATTACAGTTAAAGGAGAACTTAAATTTAACTTACTAATACAAAATGGAACAAAGAGACCCAAATGTTAATTTTAGAAGTGTCTACCATTATAGACAAGCTGTGTTTGAAAGAACATATGGAAAAGGATTAGCTTTACTAGATAGGACTGAGTCTGATTTGAAAGAGGATCTAAAACAATGGACTATGGGAATGATGTGGAAGATGTTGCTGCATTGGATATTCAAATGAAATTGGATGATGCCTTACCAAAAAAAGTGTGACAAGAATACCTTTCATATACTGAATTTATGAAAAAGACTTGTTAAAGTTGTGAACAATTTCATGAGAAGGAAATTCTCCTGAGAATTTCATGAGAAGAATAAATGAGAAAAAATCAGGTTCCAGGACTTTATTTGAGAGGATTAACTAATAAGATTGTTGAAAGAAAATGAATATAAAAAGTTCGAGATTGTTGAAAATAAAAAGGAATGTAAAGTGAAAATAGTAGCTGGAATAGGTATAGAAACAATAGGAATAGAATAGAATAAAATAGAACAGAACAGGAATAACTTTATTGTCACTTTGAATGTACACTAATCGGCATACATTAAAATGAAATTGTGTTGCAAAGGGTCACCACCTCCAATATAAACACACATAAACATAACAAAATAAATAAATAAATAAAAATTATTAATATACCCACATATAGTTGATTTTCTGGTCAAGATTAAAATAGATATGTTGTTATCTCTGGTAACCGTTAGTAGACTTTTCCTCACCCAGCTGAACAATGAGACCTTAACGATTTGTTTACAAAGAAGAGATGAAATATGGGAAGAAATAATTTGTTGAAATTTAAAAGAAAGTGATAAGTTACTAAAATTGTTTATTCTTCTTAATGTGACAAGGGAATCATATATAGAAAAAGAAAGAAAAGAATATATCATACTGTATTAGGATTCAGTATATTCAGTCATTTAAGAAACACTTATTCTTTCATATTTCTATCTGGGGGATCAACAGTACCTATGCACTCTGTATATTTAATCTAATCAGTCATTCAAAGAACACTAAGACCAGGGTCTGTTGGGCACTGCTCTCTGGTGTTCCGAAAAGATAGCACACCAAATATCCTTACGGTATTCTAAAATGAAATCCAGTCTGAGTTAAAAACAAAAGATGGAGAAGTCAGGGATTAATGAAAGGAGAAAACAAACATCACCCTGTTCCTACAAACTCATTTACTCTTTAAGAGAGTCCTGATTATCTTCTCAGTAACCACAAGTCTCCTACTTCTGGAAATACCTATAGACAAGCTGTGTTTGAAATATATGGAAAAGGATTAGCTTTACTAGATAGGACTGAATCTGATTTGAAAGTGGATTTAAAACAATGGACTATGGGAATGATGTGGAAGATGTTGCTGCATTGGATATACAAACGAAATTGGATGATGCCTTACCAAAAAAAAGAGTGACAAGAATAACTTTCTTATACTTATACATGTGCTGGTAAGGAGGGAGTTTGTTGTGAATAAGCCAGAGTTGTGCGTGTTCAGGTTTTGTTGATGCTCTAGTTCTGAAAAATTATTATGGCATTCATAGGCAGACTGTGGAACAACATTCTGTCAAAAATGTTGTCTTCTTTGTGACTTTCCATAGAAGTACTATATATAACAAGGAAGAAGGTAAAAAAAAAAATCTAGATTAATAAATGCACCATGGCTCCTTTTCTCAATTGTGACTTGCTTTGTTGTGTTTTCTGTGACGGGAACAATTTGCCTTTTCATTTCCTAAAATGCAGGTCTAAAGCTTTGTTTACTAATTGGCCATTCCTTTTCAGATTTGGAGCAAAATCCAAGAACAGGGGGACTGTAAGACATAGTTCTGCCCTGAGAAATGGCAGGAAAAGCATCATATCTTGGCACCAAAGCCTCTATTTTCTGCTCTTTTGGGCAACAAGAAGAAATAACATGTTGTCAGCCTCTTAATCCCGGCAAACTGAGAAATACTCAGTCACCATATATGGCTGTATCCTACAGCCAGAAAAGAATTCCACTCACCATGGGGATGTTGAATTATTGTAAGGAATTCAGCACCTCAATTTAGCTGAAAAAAAACTAAAAGACTGAATAATTGCATCATCCTGTAAAAAACAATCAACACTATGTAAACTGGGCATCCAAATGGTACAGTATCTGTCATACTTACCAGGTAGACCAAATGAATCATGACCAAATAATTATATTTTATTATAAAGTTACATTAACAAACTCTTGCAAGTCTGAAAGCACAATTCTGCCACTGTCACCTTTGCAGCCTTGTAACTTAGGGTGGATCCCCCCTGAGCCTTTTGCTCTGTCCTCTATACAGTTGTGGCTATACCCTCTTACCTGACCATTCCCCAAGGCCATTCCCATCTATCATTACACTATCTCATTAGAAAAATGATTTTAAAAGGCTGCTAAGCTCAAATATATATAGCATAAATATAATTCTTACAGAAAATAATGTTGCAAGTTTTCTTATTAATGAAAATAGATATCTTAAATGTTTCTAACACAACCCTAGATGAGCATCAAGCATTTAACGAAAAAGAATTTATTTATGTTTTACATTTATATCTTGCCAGAAAACTTCTAGCAATTTACTCTCATAAAACAGCAACCATGATATTCTTTAGAAGTCAAATATATTTGCTGAAAGTACCCCAGATAAAAGTCTGAAAGCAGTGCCTGAGATATGCATACAGATTAGGTTTAATAGAAAAAGACATTTACTGGCCGACTAAATTTATACATAAACTTCAGCAAAAAAACTGAATATCTTTTAACAATGACTTGTTATATAAGTCATAATGTAAACATCAACACATGCAAACCACATTATGACATATTGTTGTGCACATATTGCTGGCCGCTGACTGATCTCCTAATTCTGTGATAATTTCAATGACATGACTTGAAGCCCATGATAACTGGAAGCTAATACACTGCTCAAAAAAATAAAGGGAACACTTAAACAACACAATGGAACTCCAAGTCAATCACACTTCTGTGAAATCAAACTGTCCACTTAGGTAGCAACACTGATTGACAATCAATTTTACATGCTGTTGTGCAAATGGAATAGACAACAGGTGGAAAGCAGAGGCAGTCAGCAAGACATCCCCAATAAAGGAGTGGTTCTGCAGGTGGTGACCACAGACCACTTCTCAGTTTCTATGCTTTCTATGCTACCTCTGCCTTTGTGCAAGGAGGGACAGGAGGAGCCCTGCAAAATGACCTCCAGCGGGCCACAAATGTGCATGTGGCTGCTCAAATGGTCAGAAACAGACTCCATGAGGGTGGTATGAGGGCCCGACGTCCACAGGTGGGGGTTGTGCTTACAGCCCAACAGCGTGCAGGACGTTTGGCATTTGCCAGAGAACACCAAGATTGACAAATTTGAAACTGGTGCCCTGTGCTCTTCACAGATGAAAGCAGGTTAACACTGAGCACCTGTGACAGACGTGACAGGGTCTGGAGACGCTGTGGAGAATGTTCTTATGTCTGCAACATCCTCCAGCATGATCAGTTTGGCAGTGGGTCAATAATGGTGTGGGGTGGCATTTCTTTAGGGGGCTGCACAGCCCTCCATGTACTCGCCATAGGTAGCCTGACTGCCATTAGGTACCGAGATGAGATCTTCAGACCCCTTGTGAGACGATATGCTGGTGCGGTTGGCCCTGGGTTCCTCCTAATACATGACAATGCTAGACCTCATGTGGCTGGCGTGTGTTCCAGTTCCTGCAAGATGAAGGCATTGATGCTATGGACTGGCCCACCCGTTCCCCAGACCTGAATCCCATTGAGCACATCTGGGACATCATGTCTCGCTCCATCCACCAACACCACATTGCACCCCAGACTGTCCAGGAGTTGGGGGATGCTTTAGTCCAGGTGTGGGAGGAGATCCCTCAGGAGACCATCCGCCACCTCATCAGGAGCATGCCCAGGCATTGTAGGGAGGTCATACAGGCACGTGGAGACCACATGCACTACTGAGCCTCTTTTTGACTTGTTTTAAGGACATTACATCAAAGTTGGATCAGCCTGTAGTGTTTTTTTCCACTTTAATTTTGAGTGTAACTCCAAATTCAGAACTCCATGGGTTGCTGAATTTGATTTCCACTGATAATTTTTGTGTGATTTTGTTGTCAGCACATTTAACTATGTCATGAACAAAGTATTTGATAAGAATATTTCATTCATTCAAATCTAGGATGTCTTATTTTTGTGTTCCCTTTATTTTTTTGAGCAGTGTATAACAGATAATCAGAGTTGGAAGGGATCTTGTAGGTCATCTAGTCCAACCCCCCCACCCATATAATAAATAACTGTACTAAACATGAAATAAATTTGTATTTAGATTTTAAAACAGTATCCCCTTAAAATTACAGGATTATATAAGGATAAGTTCAAATATAAAGGGTGAGGAATCTCTGGTCTTGCTGAACTACAATTCCCAACAGTGAAACTTACCAGAAATGTTCAACATTTATAAATACATAGATTTGCCATTCCTGATTTAGTTATAGGATCATAAAAGGACTACAATGATATCAGATAATAACAACTATAGTTAATGTATGGAATTTATATTCCCTTGTAGTATGTTCACTTTTTCTGAAACACATATGCTTAGAACAGGTCTTTCATTATTTCTACTGAAAAATTAAGCCTGTTCATTAAAAAATTCTAAACTAACTCTTATACCTTGAACATTTATATGACAAAGTTTTTTGAAAATGGAATTAATTTGATAGATGGTCTCAAAATTATTATTTCACAGTAAAGGAATTCCTTGCCAACACAGGAAATCTGCTAGAAGAGATTTCATTCAAACAGATCATTCACTTAAAACTATAATCAAGGAAACTCCAATCTTTTAAGGCAAATGCCTACAAAGAAAAATACTGTAAATTCTGGGGCCATTAGACCATAAAATGTAAGAAATTGATCTGGGATATTTCTATTAGGTGCTCAAAAATATCCGAAGGTGACAGAATCTTTCAAGTTTTGCTATTCTTTTTCTAATTCTAACTGTAGAGTGGAAAACAAGCTCATTAACGAAATAAGATTTCAATGATACTGAATAATATCAATAAATATTTCACACTTTGGGGGAATTTCAAATCTTTTTTTAACCATTATGATTTTCAGCTCAGCTTTCTGAATTTCTTAAAATATTAAAATGGTTTCTTTGTGCTAATTGTGAAATATTGTCATTTTTAAAATATCAGCTTAATCCTATTTTTTATTATTTAGAGCTACCCCTTGAATAAAGAAATTGAAATGATAATTCAAATATAGCTGATTAATGTAAAACACATGTGCAAACATGCAAATATTACGTATTAAAAACACATTAGAAATATAACATGGAACAAGCAGTAATTATGATATAGTCCTTTCCACACAGAGATTTCAATGGCAAATGAAAAAAATATAATTGGAGGATGATGTCCTGATTTAAACAAAATTGGGCTGCTACTTTAAATAGAAATGTAAAATATGGGCATAAAGTAATCTTCTTTGTGCTTATTTATTTACTATATTTGTATGCAATCCATTCCCCAGAGCCTCAGGACAGCTTACAGAAACAGAATTAAAACAGCAAAAATAAAATGCATTAAAACAATAAAAATTACAATTTCTGTTAGTAATTCTATGCTAGTTATTCAAACAGAAGAGTAGAAAATACTTCAGCTGTGTTCCTAAAGTACTATAGCTGTGGAAGGTGACAAAGAACAAAGAACTTGCTAAAGGGAATGCACAGTGTGTAAACTTTCCTGTTAAGGAGCTTCAGTTAAGAGTTTTTGGGCAGAAACAAATTCACAGCAGTGCAAGTGAAGAAATCTTCTTGATACATATTCAAGAAAGGAAGACGATTATACAAGCAGAATAAATACAATTGCACACATTCTACCATTTGCTAGACATTTCTATCACTTAGCACACCATTAGCAAGTCACATTTGCTGCTTTTAAAATAGCATTGTAGCACAATAGCACAATTTGTTATTCCAAGTTGTGCCAAGAAATTTAGATTCCTTTCGTAACAGGTAGAGAGGAAGCTTTGTAGTCAACCAGAAAACAGTTTGTTTATGGCCAACCATATTCAGCTGATGCCAGTTACCAGAAACAAAGCATGTAAATTATTCATTCATTCATTCATTCATTCATTTAACAAATATATGTAGCCACTCATCTACCAAAGGTACTCTGGATGGCAGAGAGAAATAAAGAACAAAAGCTAAAATTCACAAACACTTAAAAGGAAACTTAAGGACTTGGAGCACAGTAGCTCACGTGGTTAGGATGCTGGGTTGGAGATTAGCAAGCCCAACTGTTGCTGCATGGCAGGGTCATCCATCCCCTGTGCTAAAGTGATCAGCTAATCCTTTCAACCCAGAAGCGCCTTAAACAGTACCTCCAATAGGAACGGGATAGGAGGACCCTGACAAAAATCTTAACATCAATCCATCAGGCATATCCACACCCACAATTCCAATAAAACCCCAATCTCATTGCCTGGGGTAATAACTAGATAATCACAGCATTCCAGATCAGAAAGACAGAGGCTGTCCGTATCTTAGAGGGGAAGCTGTTGCATAAAATGAGAGACTGACAAGCTTCCAAGGATCCACAGGAGAACCAGAGTTTGCACATTTTGCCTGATCTAATAGGTTTGGGGCGGGGGGGACGGGACACTGGGAGGGACAGTCTAGCAAATAATCCGGCTTCATGTCATATAAGGCTTCAAAGTGCTAATACCCTGAAGGGCAGCCAGAAGCCTACTGGGAACCAGTGCAGTTCAAATAACAGCGATGTCACATAGGCATACTGGGAAGTAACCAATACTCCCTTATGCCATTCCATTATGGGCCAGCAGAAATTCCAAATGCTTTTCAAAGGTAGCCCCATGAACAGCATCCTTCAATAGCCCAACTGGAAGGTAATTAAAATCTAGGATATGGGCACAATTGATACACAAGATGACCTAGGATGTGGACGCAACTGGTACACGAGATATGCAAAGACCTTCCTAGCCACAGCTGCAAACTAATTTTCATGCAGGAGCTGCACAGGAGGACCCCCCCAAAACACATCATCTCTGATTGGAAGAGCATTACACATCCAACATTGATAGAATATCACTAAGATATTTCTTTGTTCTACATTGCCAATATTCCTTCTTAACTATGAAATGCATTCCTCATCTTCAAAGATAATAGAAGTTTCTTAACATAGGAGAGAACCCCAGTATGCCCCAGTGGCATTTTAACATTTTCACCAAGATCAACAGAAGCGTAGAGCCAAGAAAATGTCCATGCTACATAACTATCGTTGAATACTACAGCTAAATATGTGATAATTAGTCCAGGCAGGACACAACTTTGAAATCAGTCAAAGAAACATTCTTATGTAGAAGTCACCTTGCAATGGGTTCTCATAACTACAGTATAAATATCATCAGACCAACAATGGATTCATTTATTTGCTTGTATTTTTATAATTATTTACATCCTGTCCATTTTCTCAAAGGTCCATTTTCTTAAAAGTCTCAAGGAGATTTATCAAGGAAGAACAATCCAATAAAAACAAAAATCTCAACAACTCAATTAACTCAAGCAAGTTTTATATTAGACACCATCTGGAATAAATTTTCAGTGCCTTTTTTTGAAGGCCAGAAGATTGAAGATATCCTTATCTTAGGAGGCAGGGTCTTTGAAAGAGAGAGAACTCCAATTAGAAGGCACTTTCTGAGCCCCAGCCCATTCATTTCTTGTAGGATGGGGATTCTCAGTGTACTATCCCTAAAAGTTTGTAAGGAAAAGATGATTCAATACCTATTTGGGTACAGCTTTTAAGTTGAATTAGAACTGCAAGAAAACCAAATAATTAAACACCAACAAGTAAAATACAGCTGAATATACTAGTCTCAATTAACTGCATTCTGGATCAGTTGAGGCTTCTGAACTGTCTTCAAAAGCAACCACATGTAGAGCATATTACTGCAGTCTACATGAAAGGTAGCATGGATAATGAGCATTTGGACTTTTTGCTTCCAAAATGTGTTCATATTAAGAAAGAGCTTAACAAAATAATGATTCACTGCAATTTCTTGGGATTAAAAATCAAAGGAATTACAAAAAATGCTTCATGATCACTAATAAGGGATTTTTTAAATAAATTAGATGAGAGTACATTCTCTTTTCTATGACATTTTCCAGAAACCAATTAATCAAAACAGTAAACAAAATTATGCGCATATAAGCAATATGCACCAAGGTACTTCTGTAGAGTTGCTGAAGGGAGTGAATACAGAAAGATAAGAATTTTACAGAATTACCTTACCTTTAAGAGAGCCAGGGCTACATTAAAGATTACATTCAGACCCTGCAGTGTAGAGAAGAAAGAAACAAAAAATAGTATTCATCCAGCTTGCAAGGGATTTACCTAGGTAAACAATACTCATACTAGGATTGTGTCAAGGTTTTTGTAGATAAACATACAAAAAACAATATTTTAAAGGATTTAATCGAGTAATTCTCCATCCCATTTCTCACCAGCATGTGCAGGGAAACAAAAGTTTATGGGACTAAAAAAAAAATATCAATCAATTCCAACTTCAAAGTTGGAATTGATTGAATTCAAAGGCGAGAAATGTGAAGGAGCTGGAAATCAGGTAGGCAAAGAAATGCCTGGGCAAAGGCATCTGGGTGATGGTGGGTGTGGCAAGCACTGCAATGGAAAAATGGGAAATGGAATGGCCGGCCAAGGAAAGGAGGAGGCCACTTTCCCTCTTTCTTCTCCCTGTTCCTCCTCCTTCCCTTGTGCAAGCCACTCCATTTTCCATTTCTCCATTGCAGTGCAGCGCCCAGGATCCACTTTGATAACAGGAGGGGTAATTTAACAACCAGTTCACCCAGGGTCAGGTTGGCTGCCACGGGAGGCTCATCCCGCATCTGTGGTGGAACTGGAGGACAGGAATGGGCCACACCTCCCACGACAGCCAACCTGCCCCTGGGTGAACCGGTTGTTAAATTATTTGATTCCCACCACTGAATCAAATTATTAAGCAATCCTATAAATAGGTTTTAAAATAATGCTTGGAAACAATCCTAAGGAAATTTTATCCACTAGAGGTCAGAACTGTAAAAGTAATAAAATGAATGCTGAACCAATTTGGAATAATTACTTCAGATCCTCACAAAACAATAGTCAAATATAAAAGAAGGAAAGTAATGGCTTAAAGACAGGCACAGAACTTATTAATCTATTGTTTAATGATCAGCAGTTTCTCCATAGCTCATTTCTCTTTCCCATGTGTAGGAATTTGCAGAGTTCTTTTTAATATTTATGATACTCACACGCTAATCTTAAACAGAGTTGTTCTACACTCGTTATAATCATGCAAAAATACAGGCAGTCCTCCACCTACAACCACAATTGAGCCCAAAATTTTTGTTGCTAAGTGAGAAATTTATTAAGTGAGTTTTGCTCCATTTTACGTCTTTTCTTGCCACATTTGTTAAATGAATCACTGCAGCTGTTAAATTAGTAATACAGTTGTTAAGTGAATCTGGTTTCCCCACTGATTTTGCTTGTCAGAAAGTTCCAAAAGGTGACCCCGAGACACTGCAACAGTCATAAATGTGAATCAGTTGTCAAACATCTGAATGTAAATCACATGACTATGGGGATGCCGCAATGATCATAAGTGTGAAAAATGTCATAAGTCACTTTTTTCAGTTTGAACAGTGAACTGTTGTATGTTGAGGACCACCTTTAATTCTTCCTTTTCCCCTTTCCCATTCCTACATTTGATGAATCCTGTTTGTTATATATTACTTTAAAGCTAAAATTCTTCAAAGGCCTGTACAGGATGCATTTAAAACACCACCATGTCTGGATTTTTGTAAAATCAGGATTTGTTGAACAGGCAATAGTGGCCTAAATTTGCACATAAAGATATAGTTTTATATCACATAAAGCAAAACAAAACCAAAAAGAAGCATGTACACTATGGGTTAACATGTATGAATCAGTCCAACTGATTAATCAAGCAGGCTACACTAAAGAGATTAGACTACATCAATTTCTGATTAATCAAAGCAGGTTCAACTAAATTATGTATTCTGTGTTGAATGCTACTGGAAATGAGACCAGTTTTGTACTAACTCTGAACTTAGCTGAACTTTAATTATGGCTTGTTGAAACAAGTCAGATTTATAAACTGGCTGCATGGTTCATGCCATGTTCTGTTCACGAATTATCATTTGCTAAGTTGGACAAAGAGCTTTGACAGTAACCAGAAATTAAGGTAAAACTTTCCCTCCTGCCAGAGCAGAGTTAGGATATGCAACTGCAACATGTGCAAATGCAAAACTTGCTCTGACTCATTCCTTTTGTGATTTTTTTAAAATGAACTTTTGTACTTTTAACTATCCTCTAAACAATGAGGAGTTTGATTCAGACAACTGAAACAATTTTTATAATAAGTGAATGCCTTGAGTTAAATCATTCCATTGTCTAAACAGGGACAGCAAAGGATTTACTCAAATACAACTTTAAAACAAAGCTGAAAAGAAATATTGGTGGAAGAACAACTCAAACTAAAATAGGACTAAAGAATGATGTGCAAGAGGCAGTGCACCTCCATCTAATAAAAGAAGCAATCATCCTTGTAACTATAAGCTCATGAAAAATGACAATTCATTTCATGCAAAGCAAACTTCTTTATGGATAGAAGGTAATTTTACCTCACAAAGTAGTAAATCAATTATGTGGAAGACCATACAGAGTGGAAACTTGGCAGTGAAGAGGGTGAGAAACCACTGGGAGGCATACATATGAGCTTCAAGATTCTGTTCCACAAAATGGTTATATAAATCAGGCAGCTGTTCCTATGGAGAACAGTGAAAGACAAAGATGAATATAACTTTTCTTCTCAAAGATGTTAAATGCATTATCAGAATCTAAATTAAAATGCACCATTTTCTTATACTTATGAAGTATATGCTTATACTTCTGCTATATTTTTAAGCCAATGTTAGGAAATATTTGTAGAATAAACACTTCAGTAGTAAACATGAAGATCATATGTGTTTCATACATTATGTATGTTATTTATGTATGTATATTTCCAAATACACATACAGGCTGCACATTAATTATCAATACCTCAATTTTCATGGACAGTTGAGCATACCACATCCTATGTACCTATGGTAGGATATGTTCACTATTCTTTTAGCATATACTTTTTCTAAAGCAAAGAAAAATTCCAGGTAATACCTGCGTAAGTTTCTCCAGCTGATAAAATTTTCTCCGCAAACCTTCCAAATTGTTTTTATACAGGTCCCGCAGGCCATAGTCATACATGATCTTCACTAGGATACAGAAGGCTTGTTCTTCAGGCATCTGCATGGAGACCATAAATATAAAGTGACCTCCAAGAACCCTTCTGTAGATGTGTTTATGCTATGAATAGGCAAAAAGAGAAAACTAAAATATGCATTCAAATAGCTTTCAGTCAGGATTTTGTACCTGCTGCTTGTTGTGGAATTGACTGGAATTTCTCAAGAGGGTATGAATTTTCAGAATTTAAAATAACATGGGTCTTCCATATATTCAGTGAGTTCTTATAAATGTGCTTTTTTGTAAAAACGAAGTGCTATAAAAGGGAAAAAAACTATCTAATATTTAGGGATAGAACAAAATAAAACTTATCTCCTAAGTAATAGACTAATCAATCACTAATCAAAATGATTTTAATAGTATGTTGCTAATTGTGTATAAAAATACAGTGATTTAGAATTCTGTAATTTAGCAAAGCATAACCCATTTTTCCCCCCTATGGTCTGCAACTGTGTTTGAATTTCAAAAATTCCCTTTGCTTTGAGAGGCATATATTGTGTAGAATATGATTAATCCTCTCTTCTCAGTGGCCAATTGAAAATATGCTCCAGAATGATCTGGCAATTTCCTTACCTGGGACCAAGCGACAGACTTCAAGTCAAGACAAGATTATCTACTTTCACATTTAAAGAAGCAAACAACCTCACATAAAAGGAATGAACAGAAGTCTTTCCCCTATGAACAACCAAACAAAAGTCACTCCTGCCTTAACAAGGAGAAAGGCTTCCTTCTTTGACGTAAAAGCTTTTTGTATACACCAAAGCCTGGCTAAAAGTTTATAACAGGTGAAAAGAAAAGGTGTCTTTAACATCTACTCCAAGGACTAAATTTCCCTGAATTTTGAAAAGTAGGAACATCTACTTATTCTTGTAAGTGCCAATGTGAGATTAAATAGGTAGGGAAATGTACAATTAGAAATTTGAAAGGTGGAAACAAACATTTCATCTGCTTGTCTGATTAGACAACGGTGTTTCTTTTTGTAGTATACTCACATGCAGCAGAAGAACAGCAGCAAGAAAGGAATGACCTTGACAATAGCCAATTTCTTCATCGTAAACTGAATATGCCTGGAATTAAAAAGCATATTTGATTGAAATTGTAAATTATTAAATTTCATGGTCAACTGAAGTGACATGGCTCGCTATGAATGACTTGCTTTTCTTACATTCTACCATAAAGATGGCAAATGCTAATCTGAAATATAAAAGCTTGAAAGCCATTTTCCCACGCAACATGGAAATTTATTGCTCTAAATTCATTGTGTGCATGTACTTTCCATAGTATAAATTACAGCACTTTAAAAAGCATACCATTTTGTCATTCATTTCAAGCATCAATCAATCACTTGAAACAGCCACGAATACACTGAAGGAAATCAGCTTTTAACTGCTTTTTAGGAGACAGGATTCAATTTTTTTATCTCCTAAAAATTAATCTCAGCTTGTGAAAAGCATATGAAAGAGCTAATTATGCCCTACCAATACCATACATACAAATATGTGCTTTGAAGATGGGATCTAAAGCCCCGGAGAATCAAATCAAGCCTGGCATCTAAACAATAATAGTGCTTCTAACAAAGGTGAAAGACTACAATCAGTTGGCACCCCTACTGTTGTCAGGCAGTGAAATGCCTCTGGCAAGTGCTGAGGAAATAGTCTTTACTGAGGCAGAATGAGCTTGGAAAACCTCAGGAAGTCAAAACAATTCACTGGCTATCTTACTAGCATTCACAATACCTCTTGCAATTCATTGTGCTGGTGGGGGTGGGAGGTGTCTCTACTGGGTTAAAGCAGAAGTGACAGCGCTAAATCCTGCCAATACACTTAGCTCTAGTCTAGAACATTCTGGCAGTGTTCTAAATATTCACAGGAAACCCTGAGATGCACAGAATTCACGAAAAGCAGCATTTTGTGATTTATGGCATACCAAATGGCATTTTAAATTCATTTGAAAGAAACTGGTATTCTCAGAACAGGTGGTGCTTTTTTTTTTTTTGCTTGTTTACAAATAACTGTGTCCTAGTAATAAATTATAAGCACTGGTCACAGACAAACTGAAATGAATATTTTTTAAAAGCCACCTAGATACAATATAATTTTTCCTTCTCGTGGTATTCAAACAACAAGGAATGATACCTCAAACTGAGTATATTACTTGTTCTGAATTATTAATTCAACTGTAGAGATTCTTGTTCATTCATTCCCTGTCCTCGCTCCCATCATGACCACACATTACTTTATATAGTGCCTTTTGTTCTTTAAATGCCTCATTTTTCTGAGAATCTCATCTAATTATGCAATTATGACTTGTTTTGCTTTTCCCTTCACCTCAAGCTTTTCACTTTTATACCTCTTGCATACCCACTGAAATGCCTCTGTATCCTGCCCGACTCTTGCCGTATCTTATACCCACGCACATCCCCTTGAACCTCCCCCAACCCTTGCCTGCGCTCCCTCGCGGTCACAAACCCCTCATCTTTGCACACCATTCACTATCCTTACTGCACCTTCCTCACATCACAATGCATCCTTGCGCATCCTCCCAACCTTCCTGGGCCTCTCCTGTGCATCGTCATGTATCCTTATGCACCCTCTCCCTTCACACACCCCCTTGCACCCTCATGTAGCCTTCCCAAACTACCTTCAGGTCCCTTCACATCCCTGCACACCGTCCTTGACCCTCACCAACACTCCCTCAGACTTATACCCTCTCCAACCCACTCTGTGCCACTCAGACACCCTTGCACCCCCAGCACCTTCCCCGATCCTTGCTTCCCTTGCATCCCTTGCACCCTCCCTGACCCTTGCTGCACCTCAGTCCTTGTAGACCCTTGCACACCTTCCCTGGATTACACCACATGTTTTGTACATATCCCTGCCTCTCCTGCATACAGTGCCTCATTCTGTTCCCTATCACTTAGCTGCCTGGTGGCCTCTGACTTCCTGCTGGCTTGCCACACACTTTGGTTGTGGGGAACCAGTAGATTGTTGCCTTGCCATGAGACTCACTTAAAGACAGCAACTGGAACTGCAGGGCTCCCTAAAGGTAAGTGACATGGTCAAACTTTACAACCACTTTGCTTAGCAGAAATTCTGGTTCCAATTGTCATTGTAAGTTGAGGACTACCTATATTTCTTCTCCAGATTGCACATGGTGGTTTTCTTGCAAGATCTGGGAAGATGGCGTCTTCTAGGCCAGCAGTTGCCTCACAAAGAGCCAAGTCAGTAGTGGGATTCCACATTTTTTCCTACTGGTTGTATGAGAGAGAACGCGCGGAGCACTCAAAAACCGCCCTCTGTGTCAGCGCTAGTGAGGTGAGCTGTTTTTTAGCTCAGCTGAGGTGCAGCAATCCACTCTGTTGCGTGAATCAGCTGAGCTAAAAAACAAGGGAATATAGGACAGGAGAGGGCGGGGGCTGGTGGGTGGGGACAGCCAGAGGTGGTACTTGTCCGTTTTCTGAACTTTCCGCTATCAGTCCGAACCGGCTGAATACCATCTCTGGCCAAGTACACCTTGTCGACAGCAGCAGCAGCAGCAGCAAGAAGACGATAACAGTCAACTGGGGTGCAGAATGCAGGGTGACCAGGGTTTTGGAGCGGATAGATGATAGTAAGGGCAACTACAGCTGCCCTGTAATGGGCTGGGGTGGCTGAAGCTTCCTGGGGTAGCAACAAGACCCTTAATGCTGCACTGCTGGGCCAAGTTGGGACCGGGCTTCACACTGTACTGCAACTCAAGAAATTCTTGCAGCCTCAGAGCCATGGTGCACCAAGAAGACCCACATTGCTAGGGCTTCCTGGTGTGCTGCAGTTTTGCACCATACTGCTGGAGCTTCCTAGGCATGGCAGGTTTGCACAATGCTGCTGGATTAGAATGGAGGGCTGAGGTTTGGGGAGTTGGGGGGAGAAGGGCCATGGCTTCCTGCTGTAGCTCAGGGCTTCTTGCAGCCCAAGAGCTGCAATGTGCCAAGAAGCCTGAGCCACAGGGTATTCTTTCCTCAGACTCTCTGTACTCATACACGTGCATACATACATCCCACATCTTCTTTACCCAGCCTCCCCAAGCTTGCATCCCATTGTAGCAATCCCCAACTTCCACACAGCTATGTCGGGCCTTCCAGGACAGCACCTTACCCTCCTTATCTGGAATTCCCTTTGCTTTCCCCTTAATGACCTATGCATCTGGAGTTACTATGGTAACTGAGATTGCCAGGCTTGTCATCACTGTGTTACATGACATCATGTTTTATGATTGCTTAGTGACTAGAAATTTACAACTGTGGTTGTAAGTTGATGAATACCTGTATTATCCTAGTAATACAGAACCATCTTCTCTAGGTAAAACTGATCCATCTAGACTGTTCCTCCTCAGTAGGGATGTGAGCCAGAAGACAAGGCTATTTTATTATGGCTCTCTCCCAGTGGAAAAGTCTATTCTCAGACTTTCAGCTGGCATCCTCCCTGATGATATTTAGGCAGGCAGCGAAGCCACAGCTGTTTCATAGAGCTTTTAATCTGTCATGTTAACCATGAATTTTCTACTAGTTAACAGACACTCCGTCAGAGTGTGTGTGTGTGTGTGTGTGTGTGTGTGTGTGTGAATATTTTATTATAGTTATTGGGTTTTTTATTATATTTGTAAAACTTTGGGAGTCTCTTTAGGAGTCCAAAAGTGTATTGCAGAGTCCATCCAACCTTTCCGACTTTGTGGATCGGAGGGGGGAGGGGGAGGAGAGGGGATGGTTCCATGTGAGTGGTGGACAAGAGCATGCACACGCTGTCAGCGTTCCCGGGAACCTCCATTCTGATCAGTAACTCCGAGATAAGCATAATCTCAAAAGTACTTTTTTTAGAATAGCACCTGGCACATCTGTGGAATTTCGAAACTAAAAATTTCCCGGACTTCCCACAATGTCCCAAACTACAAACCATCCCCTTTTCACTCATCATCACATCACATGAACCAATCCCAAACTAAGTTCCTTTTTTTCCTGCGCCACACTCTTTGACCTTGAACTAACGAAAGAATTCTATTTTGTCTCCTAAGAGCTACTCAATTAAAATCACTCCCCTCCTACTTTCTCAAGCTATGTGGCAGCGATGAATAAGGATTCCAAAGCTGACACATGCACAATGGACAAGCACGTGTATGCCCAACTCCATTTGCTTGGCCATTGCTCCTATAAATGAAGTACGTGCATCCATGCTTGCCTGCTGCTCATGCAAATGGGGATGCACGCACATGTGACCCCCACCACTTCTGCAGCGCAGTTCTGAAAGGCTCAAGACCCAGTAGTGGGCCGCATCCTGGAGGTTGGGGACCCCTGGTGTTCAGTACCAAAAGGGAAACAAATCAGCCAGTATTTAAAATACCTCTACATGGAAATATAACCATCTTTGGAAAATATTCAGAATCTAGGCACCCTTCTATATTCAGCATTTTCTCAGCAATTGTCACTTTTCTTAAGTTTCATTTTATAAGAACTGCAGTATTTATTTGTATGTATAGTTATATTCTCTGTTTACTCACTAAATATTTTCATCTTTCTTCTACCAGGACTTTTGAGGTAACTGAAATTCATTGGTTTTTTTTTTTTTTTTTGGCAAAGAATAAAGTGCAATCATTCTTAAGAGTATTCTGGTTTTTTTTTTTTTTTCTGGAAAGATGTGGCTTTGTTTATTAAGTATGTGCCTCCCTACTATTTCAGTAAAAAAATCCCACATAATCTAAATAGCTTAAAAACCAGTGTACATAGCTTAAAATAGCTTAAAAACCGGTGTTAAACTCATAGCCCGCGGGACAGATGTGTCACGTGCTGGCCACTCCCACCCCCATTTAGCAAAGGGGGGAAAAGTTGTGATACATCACATGACGACAACATGATATCACAACTTTGACACCTCAACTTGCAACCACAATCGAGACCAAAATTTATGTCGCTAAGTGAGAAATATGTTAAGAGTTTTGCCCCATGTTATGAAATTTTTTGCCACATTTGTTAAGTGAATCACTGCAATTGTTAAATCTGGCTTCCCCACTGACTTTGCTCGTCAGAAGGCTGCAAAAGCTGATCACATGGCCCTGGGACACTGCAACTGTCATAAATATGAGTCAGCTGTCAAGCATCTAAATGTAAATCATGTGACCATGGGGATGCTGCAATGATCATTAGTGTGAAAAAGGGTCATAAGTCACTTTTTTCAGTGCTGCTGTAACTTTGAATAGTCACTAAGTGAATTGTTGTAAGTCAAGGACTACCTATACAATAAATAAATAAATATATAGTGTATATCATATTAATAAACATTACTACAAAATCACAATAACATTAGCAGCAGCACCAAGTACATCCCAAATGCAGATACCCTCAGTATCAATTCTTGATTTATTTATTCATTCATTAAATAGCTGACTTTTTACCTGTCTTCATAATTTTTAACAAGGATGATACTGTGGTATCTTCTATTTAGTGGTAATTTACATAAGAAAGTGAGAGTAGTTGAATAAATTAGATCTTTCCAGTGTTTTCTTTTTAAGGTAGAAAACAAGAGGAGAAATCCATAACTATCTAGAATGCTATTACGCAAGGGCTAGGTTTAGGGTTCCCCAAAATGCTGCTGCCAAATTGCAGTTTTTGGTGTTCATGAATAAACAAATGAATAAATAGGGAGGAATCATCCTAGTTCTATTTCATTAAATATTAATGCAGCTACATATATTTTAGCCCAATCTATTTCACTGTTCTGCTGCTGCCTATTTGAAAGTATCATGGACTCCAGAATATCATCCAAAGGCCTGTTGTGTCTGAAACCTGAAAAGCTATTGTGCACCCTAATCTATATAGGAGTGTAGTCAGAGGTGGGATTCAGCCGGTTTGGACGAACCAGTTATTAATTATTTGCGCAGCTCGGAGAACCAGCTAATTGCACTGCTGGCTGGCCCCGCCTGCCCCAGTCACTCCTTATCTCGTCTCACTCACCTAGGCCACTCACCTAGAGTCACACCCATGGCATAGCTGCTGCTGCTACTGCTCTCTGATTCCTTCGCCTGCCTCGACCATGCAGCTCAGCTGGTCTCTGCCTGGTGAGTTTTCCTTCACTTCTCACCCAGCTGTTTCCCACGTGGATCCTGTGGCCTAGCCCACTTGTCTGCCTTCCCCACGGCCTTCCACATGGCGCCTGCAACCCATCCTGCTTGCCTGCCTTCGCCACTGCCTTCCCCACAGCCATCCCGCTTGCCTGCTTTCCCTGCTGCCTCCCACAGGTGCCCGCAGCCCAGCCTCTTTTCCTGCCTTTCTCGCAGTTCCCGCGGCCCAGCCCACTTGCCTTGCGTTCCCCACTGCCTTCCATCTGATCCCTGTGACCCAGCCCACTTGCCTGACTTCTCCACTGCCTTCCCTGCAGTCCCCATGGCCCAGGCCGCTTGCCTGCCTTCTTAGGTCCTCCTTAATAAGCTCCAAACCATTGCTGCTGCTTCAAGCCTGGCTCTGGCTATCAGTGGGCTTGTTAAGGCATGCAATATGCTACCACTAAGCTCCTGGGTTCCTCACACAAGTGTGGAAGAATTTGAGTCCGATTGTGAGAGTTCACTTTTCCAAGACCGGTACTAGAGGAAGACAGAGATCAGTGTGTCTTGCCTCCCCATAGCTCTAAGTCTTAAAAAATTTGGGGGGGGGGGTGTGTTGTGCATGTGGGGTGTTGGGTGATTCAATGCCTGGAGCGAGAGGGGAGCGCAGGCTGATTGGACACGGAAGGCGTACCAGACTTCCAGCACTTGTGCGAGAAACCCAGGAGCTTAGCAGCAGCATATTGCATGCCTTAACAAGCAGCAGCAACAGTTGGGAGTTTGTTAAGGAGGACCACTCTGCCCCAGCCATGCGTTTTCCAGCCCAGGCTGCTTGGAGTGAAAAGCATGCAATATGCTGCCGCTCACAGGATTCCCTGCACGAACTCTGGAAGAAAATTGGCTGATGGTTGGCTGCAGGCAGAGCCGGGCTTGGAAGAGCAGAAGATGGACTTCAGGCGCAATCCCACCCCTCAAGCTCCCAATGCCCGAACTGGTGAGCTGGAAGAGAGATTTGCCATCGTGCTGGTGAGTACGGACCGAGTGGGCTTTTTTATTTTTCCCAACTCTCTATCCTGATCCAGCGTGGCTCAGACAGCCCAAAAGAAAACAGGGCGTTTCCATCAGCCCTTCTCTTTTTCTTCCCCTAGCCTCCTTTTGCCAGCATGTGCCAGGCAGGCTTGGCAGGCAGCCGTGATCTTTAGATGGGATTTTATTTTGTCAGAAGTGAGGGGAAAGGGCTCCGAATGGTATGTAGGAAATTGCCCTGTTTCTGCAGCATCAGCCCACCTGCGTGGCAGCCCCACCTTGTGAGTGACGTCGAGTTGACCGTGTCCACTCAGTCACATGACCCCAAGCCACACCCACCCAACCACTCACTAGGAAGAACCAGTTGTTAAATTACCATATTTCCCACCCCAAAAAAGTGGATGGAAATGTCCGTGCATCTTATACAGTGAATATTGCGGTGGGGGAGGTCAGCACCGATCAGCTGTTCCAGAACAGGTGACAGCAACAAACGAGCAGTGGCAAATGGGCAGCAGTGGCGAATGGGCGGCGGCAAACAGGCTGCGGTGATGGCAAACGGGCTGCAGCAAAGGGGCCACGGCAAATGGGCCGCGGCAAACGGGCCACAGCAAATTGGCCAGATAAATATTGGAAGGATGCTGGTAGACAGAGGCAGATTTTTTTTTTTTTGCTTCTTTTCCTCCCCAAAAGCTAGGTGCGTCTTATACTCCGGAGTGTCTCATACTCCAAAAAATACAGTATTTGAATCCCACTACTGGGTGCAGTAACCAGTTATGTTGTGGCCAGGTTGAATTGGACTTCTGGGGTGAGGAGGGTTAGGTTAAAAGGCAAAATGGAAAGCAGAATATGACTAATATTCAAAAAGTAATTTGTCTTTTTTCCCCCCCAAAAAAGTGTTCTCAAATAGGTTAGGACTATATTTCACTTTTATCTTTTTCATAAATTATTAACAAACTGCCACACATACAGTATACTGAAACATATTGAGGTTTCTCAATATAACTAAAATAAATTGTTTCTGATTAACAGAAATTGCTAACTTGTGAGTGTGAACAACAGGCCTCACATTAAACTGTTTCAGCCACAGGAGTCCAAGCAGCTGAAAATCATTACTTTCTGCCAATTATTTTGGTTTCCTGGGGGAAAGGTATCTGTACTATACATGCAAGCAAGAAACCAGGTCACCAATATTATTTCATAATGTAGTACAACACAGAAAATCAATAATTTTACATGATGGAAACATTGCAGATCCCCACTATGCTTTCAAAAAGGAAGATCCCATTTGTTAGCCCCTTCTAAGTGCCTGGAAAGGTTTAGGGCCAGTAAAAAAAAAATTAATAAGCATTTTTTTTAATTAAACAAATTTTATTAATTTTCAAAGACAATACTACTGATTCTGTGGGAGTGGCTTGGTGGGCGTGGCTATGTGGTCATGTGACTGGGTGGGTATAGCCTGGTTGTTATGTGGCTAAATAAGCATAGCTAATTTAGCAGTCCATTTTGCCAATTTATCAGTCCATACACAGCAGCCCCCTTTTCTCTTCTTCTTTTTAATACTGCATGAAATTTTTGCTCTAGGTTTTTTTTACTAGGGGGGAGAGGTTAGCAATGCCTGGGCATTTCTGGGAATTCCTCCTCTGTGTTAGAGGCACCAAAATAACCAAGATGATATAAGGTCTCCTGCTGGAGCAGGGGTTGGACTAGATGACTAGATGACCTCCGACGTCCCTTCCAGCCCTGGATTGCTGTGCTGTTTCAAAGCATCCTCTAAAGCTGTATCTAGTGCCAGGGTTTGTGGTCCTTCCTTCCTCTCCTTTTTCTCTCCCTCCCTCCCTCTATCCGTCCATCCATCCATCCATCCATTCACTTTCCCTTTCCTATTTCTCCTTTCCCTCCCCTTCCCCCTCCTTTTCTTTTTTCTTTTCTTTCCTCTCCTTTCTTTCCTCTCCTTCCTTCCTTCCTTCCTCTCTCTCTCTCCCTCCCTTGAAGGCTTACTTCTCCCTTGAAGGCCCCCCTGCACCCTATTTTGGCCTTAGTAAGCCTCCCTGCAGTTACCTGGGAGCCAAAATAGGACACTGGGGGGAGGACTCCTGGAAGGGGAGGGGGAGGGGCCAGCCAGAGGTGGTATTTGCCAGTTCTCTGAACCAGTCAAAATGTCCGCTACCGGTCGCCAGAACTGGTCCGAACCAGCTGAATACCACCTCTGTTCAGGGCACTTAGAAGTATTAATTAAGGAAGATAATGTTCAATTCCCTTTCCAAACTGACATTTGGCCCTGCACCAAAAAAATGGACTCCTTTCTGTCCTCACTAATACTCCAGGGTTGTTCTAGCATCTGGCCCTCACCTCTTAGGTACAGCACCAGTTTGATCCGTGGATCTTTAGGGGTCCTGTATAAAACAGTCCCAGTGCTCTTAATAAATGTATGTTTGTTTTGGAAACTAAAATTATTTTCCATTAAAAAAATTGTTTACATTAACATGTAATGAGTTTATTGTTATTATTTTTAAATGAATAAATATTTTAAAATCGTATCAATTTTCATTTCTATTATAGTAAATACAATATCAATAGATATAATCTACATTTTAAAAAAAGATCTTTGGGATCTTTAGTGGTTTTTAGGAATGTAAGAGTCCCAAAATTAAAAGAGATGAGAACTGCTAGGCCAGAATACCTATTGATTTAGTGGGTGGGTCCTCTGTTGGGTGATCATTTCAGAGATATTTCCTTACTTAAACAAAGAATCAGAATTGCCACAAGTAAACGAAAAAGCAGTGGGAGTGAGAGAAACTTCTGACTTCCTCCTGGTTTCCCCATTGAATATCCTTGTGGGAAGCTGGCAGGGGACATCAGAAATCTCATTAACTACTTCCCCCCCCTCCCTCTCTTGAATTCCTGCCAATGCCCCCATTTATTTTCCTTGTGGGAAACTTTCAGGAAGAAAGTTAAGCGGAGAAGCCTGTAGGAAATTGCAAGTTGAAGGACAGCCAGCAGATAAAGTAGCTGCTGCCAGGCGGAAGAGAGAGTGTTCCTTCCACGGTTCCTTCCTCCTTCCTTCATTACTTCCCCCTTTCCTGTTCCTTTCTTCCTCCCTTCTACTCTTCCTTCCTTCCTTCCCTCTCTCCCATTCCCTTCCTCACTGTTCTTGCCTTCCCACCCTCCTGCCTTACCTCCCTCCCTTGAATTTCCACTGGCTTTTCAATTTGCTTTCCTTGTGGAAAACTTGCAGGAAGAAAGTTAAGTGGAAAAGCCAAGTAGGAAGTTGCAAATCCAAGATCAACCAGCCGGTACATGGCTGCAGCCAGGTGGAAGAAGGAAAGAGGGAGTGCGCAAGAGTTCAGGTCAGGAAGAGATGTAGGGGTACAGAAGAAGTGCTACGTGGGTTGGGATCAGGAAGTGGGGAAGTGAGCAGCATGGGTCAGGAAGGATATACTTTCTACATGGGATTGATCAGCTGCAGGAGGTGTGAGGTGGGTTCAGAAGGATGTTGGTGTCACATGGGTATACTAGAGGTACCGCATGGGTCAGAGTGAGTATTCAGGTCATGGATTGTGCACAGGAGGGTAGGGCAAGAAAGGTGTCTAGGGGGTATAACAGGTGTTATGTAAATCAAAAAGGGTGCATGGGGGTTCAGAAAGATGCCACATGGATAGGGGAAGGTGCACAGAGGGATAGTGTGAGGAACTGTGTTCCTCCCTCCCTCCCTTTTCCTTCTTTCCTTCCTATTTCTCCCTCCCTTTCTTCCTTCACCTTGCTCTTCCTGGCAAGTAAGTGACTTCTACCAGGTGGGGGAGGGAGAAAGTGACTGTGGGAGAGGCTGGAAAGCTATCACAAGACATTGATTACATGACAGCAGCACCAGCAGCTCAGCAGCACTGAAGCAGCATCAGCCTGGAAATACTGAAACAGTAACTTCCACATATTTCATTCCTTTGGGAGTTATGTCTTAGATTTTGGACACATTCTGTAAGTTAGCCCATTTGAGGTACCTTGGGTCAAAAAGTATTACCCTATGATGCACTGTTTTGCTCAGTTAAAGGTTATAGAAACATGAGTTTTAGTAGTATATAGATCCTGATGCAACCCAAACCTTATTATTTCCTTGCATTCTCTACCAGGGCCTCTCCATCTAATCTAAACTGCAAGATCCTAACATCTGGTTGTTTTCAGTTAAGATTGGGTGGGAAACCCAATCTACTCTGATGTCATACTATTGTAATGCTGTTTGTCACATAAATTAGGAAAATGCATGCACAAACCTGTTTAACTTCTTAACAAAACTCCAAGACATTTGAGCAGCTATACCTTACAAATCTTATATAGAGAATCCTGTCCATCTCCTCCAGTATCTTTAAAATATTCATGTGCTGGAAATGTACGATGAATATCTCGTGTAATGACACTCTCCTGGGTAGATTCCTGCAAAAAGAAGGGAAAGATAAAAAAATCCACCATATTAAATTTGGGTAGCAGAACAGTTATTACAATATAAGTCATGTGCTTGACAAATTTTATAACCACTATATTCCTATCTTTAAAATATGTTGACAACCGGAGCAGGATGGTATCCAGATTATTCTACTTTATAATGCATGAAAACTAAATAAATGTTTGCTTCTTACAAAATAAAAAGCATTGCATTTACTGTCTTATGACATATCCTGGAAGAATCTGCTTTGGATAAATTATTAAAAAATAATTCCTGCTTGAGTCACAACTAACAGGAAATTACCATAGCTGATTAATAAATTGTTAATACAAGTTGTAAACTTATACACATTTCTATTATTAATTATTTATAAATAGATCTTTTTTTCTTTTAATATACAGAATATAAGTCTGGAGCAACTAATGTATTAGTGTGCATTGCTAGTTGTTTCCAATTCCAATGCATCTTAATCTACCACAAGAGAGATAGACTGCTAAATTATTTTTAAATTTGAGAAAGAAAAAGAACATCCTGCTGGTTTCAGAAATGGAATGGTACTGGGAAGCAAATATTAATTTAAAATGTGAAATGTTAGTTTGAGTTATCAAGCAATTACGAATGAGGCATGACAAAGCACATGGCTTTTATGTTCTACTATTTATTATGACTCCCGGAAAACTATGCATGCATTAAGAAAGCATCAACAGTCTCTTGCGAAAAGTATAAATATTTTAATACACAATTAGAGCAACCTAAATCCAGATATATTGCCAAGCTAATTCTCAGTCTAATTTAATTGCAGAGTCAGTCATAGCAATTTTCACTTGTGGACATGGATTCAAATAAGAATCATCTTCATATCTGAATCTCATTCAATTGCTTGATAAATTTCCAGTATAGAGAAGGACATTGTCACTTAAATCATAAATGCAATAAGAAAAGCCTGTTTTAGGTTGCTTCGTCACATACCAGCTAATGGGAAATCTGAGGATGAAGACAAAATTTGTCCCCTAGCTTTAGATGTCCATGTTGCCTATTTTCATTTTTTTTAGGAATTATCCCACTTTTTAGAACAAGCATCTACAAATTTACTAGGCCAGTAGATACATTTGAAATTTTGACACTATTTTAAAATCATTTTCACAAAATGAGTTCCTTGGCTGATGTGTTTAATAACCAAACACCTACATACCATGCCATTGATAACCAAGCCTTATCCAGCAGTTTTTCCTGTGGGCATGAAATTGGAAAGGGAAGATCACTGGCCTCTCTACCTGCTCATCAATACTGACTGAAAACAACCATGGAGAAAGGGGCAAACCACTGCATGTCATGTCCCCCATTCATGTCCCTACATTCAGTCCATAAGGTTACTATGATCAATTGTAATAAAAGCTGTTGAGAGATGAAGGAGAACCAGGAAAGATTCAGGGTAGAACCTGGATAGAGTGTTTGATGTTGTGGTTAAGATGCTGGCCTAGAAACCAGGAAACTATGAGTTCTATGCCTCCCTTGCATATGGAAACCAGTTAGATGATTTGGGGCCAGTCACTCTTGAAAATGAGTCATAAATAGCTCTGAGAAGATCCATCATAACTTTGAACAGTTGCTAAGTCACCAGTCATAAGTCAAAGAGTTATATGTAAACACCAGCTATAACAGTCCCAGTTGTCATCAGCACACTAGGTGTCATATCAAAAAATCATGGACAGCACTTCACTCTGCGCATTGACAAAATTTCCATCTATCAATTACAAAAGGCCATACTCGTTGGATCTGCACATATACTAACTATACCAATACATTTTGCAACATTGTAGGTTCTTGGGAAGAACTCAATGCATAAGAAGGTCAATGTTAGCTAAAAAACTGGCAGCTGTGATTTCAATTCCTGTGTATAATAACAACTATTATTATTATTATTCAGCATCCCCATCTCAGCTCCGCCACAATTATTATTATTATTCACCATCCCCATCTCAGCTCTGCCAGAGAGTCATCCAGAAACACAACAAATTCTTTGTACTGAACAAAGTCATGAAACTCAACTGAAAATGATCTAAATAATTTGCTTCCTCCATGACTCACCTTCTCAATCACCTTCCCCCAAAAAGGTTTGGGATGACTTGAAATTATCTTACGCTACTTTGTCCAATGATGGCTTCTTGAGAAGGGCTCATAGTACCATTTCTTTCAAGCCCAGCATTATCACCCTCTCACTCGAGGAGGAATTTATCATCACTTGGAGCCAACTCCATATTGTTTCTTGGAGCCTTTAATCAGCCAGCAGGAGCATTGATATAACAAATAGATGGCTAGATTCACAGCCCTGATTGCTTAGTGACTAGAAATTTACAACTGTGGTTGTAAGTTGATGAATACCTGTATTATCCTAGTAATACAGAACATGTTCTTCAAGATTTGGAGGAGTTTAAAACTCCTCCAAAATAAGAGGGAAAGACTATGCCTTCAATAGAACTTGCTCAGCTGGAAGTTAGTCCAGAACAGATCCGAGTCATTTTTATCATCAGATGCTTAGAATAATCCTTACCACAGCCTTGCAGATAATTTGTGATGCTTTTCTTCCAAAAAAGGATCAAACCAGCCTAAACAGTCAGCAAGCCACAAATGTAAGAAGAACAGAAAAATAAATTTTGCTGCTCTTATTGTAATAAGATAGTCTCTAACACAAAAATGAACATCCAACAATTGAAGGAAGCTGTCCTTGATGGGGTAGCATGAAGAACACTTGCCTTATAAAGTCACCAAGAGTCAGACACAACTGAATGGTTAAAACAACAAATAGTCTTTAAAGGGGCTCTTTAATGTAATTGGTCAGACTAATTTTTTATCTTCCTCCAATAGCACTCTTTCTTTTGCTGTTTCATTTCTCAGAGCTCTTCAGTAAACCAGACAACCTCCAGGATCATTGAACAGGGAGAGGTCCTAAAAGAGTAATCTGATCTAACATCCTTATTGTATACTCATTTCAAGGCAAACTGCCTTGAAATAAGTGTACAAACATTATTTGAGAGTAATGCTTTCTACCCTAGAATAATGATGTGATAAAACCCAAACCTGGTGTGTGTTGGCCCTTGATGATCTGGGTCAGGTCCATGATTGCTACTTCACAAAACTCTTGAGCTGTTTTGTTCTCTACTGTATAGAGAGGCGGGATGAAGCCTTTCAAAGTCATAAATCTATAAGATTCCACTGTCAATCCTTCAGCGAAATCAGGCAGCACAGAGAAATCATAGGTAACAGGTTCAGCAATCCCAAGTGTTCCTTAGAACCTAACTTCAACAACAAGACCCGATATCCAACTATCTGTTGTGTAGTGCTTCTGAAAGCTGCTAGATCTTCCCACATAATACCCCCCATAAAATAACAGGGCATAATGCAACCAATTGTTATCAACAATGCTGCCGAAATCTCAGCTTCATTTCAAATTTTATATACTTTCTGAAACAAATATTAAGTCAACAGATTGCATACATTTCTTAAGTCAAAACTAATGAAATTGAACTTTACAATGCGCTAATTGGTAGAATACAGTCTGCACTCATTTCATTATAAGATGTTCTGCAGTCATGAAGTCATAATAAATTATAAAATGTGAATGTAATAATAGTATTTATTCTATTTTTAACAATGTCAACATATAACTGCATTATCAGAGCAAAGGTACAAGTTGTTTCACAGTTAAAAACAAAATTCAAGAGATTTATTACAAAATTATGGCATGTAGCTTTTAAAATGCAACTAACAGCTTGTTAGTCAACATGTTTAAAAATATTTAACAGCAAAGAATAAAACAAATTAAAGTACAATTAGCATTAGAATTTTGACCATTTAAAACATGTGTATACTATTTAGTTTGCATTTTTGTCCAATTGGAAAAATAAAAGCAGTACATTAAAAAAAATTAGGTGATACTTTATACATCATTTAACATTGCTTGAATAAGAAATAATTACTCTTTAACTCATTCTTTTCCTCTACAATAAAGACCTGGAAAATTATTATATAAATATTTACTTCACATTTATTGCCAAAGGAAAGAGAGGGGTCAAGATATAATACAGCATATTTTTCCCTGCACAACTGTGCTTCCCGAGAATTTTTTTTTAATCTGTGGTCCAACAAATGATCTTCCTATGTACACATTTAACTATAGATGCTTCTATGTACACTTCCTGGGTTTTAATAAAGTGCAGAGCAAAATAGAACTGGACTATGACTGATGAGGCTTAGATTAAAGTATCTGCAGCCTTGAATCTCAGGATGAAATCAGTCACTAACCTTTGTTGTCTAGTTCTCTAACAGGTTGAAGAGAAGTAACATTGAAGAAATAACCATGCATTTTACTTTGAGCATCTTGGTGAAGAGGCAGACTAGAAATTTTGGTGAAAGCCTCATACTCCATTATTAAAATGTATATACTGTGTGCTGTTTCTTGGAACGAAAACAGTAGTGAAGCACCAAGAGAGAAAGAGGGTTTTGTGTGAATTCATTGATGCCTTGTTGAAGATCCAAAGATACAGTTAAGTAATAAATTCTTCATTGTGGTTTTTGATTCAAATCAACAACAACAACTTGAAGTTGAATAGGGACCACATCATCACAGAGAAAAAAAAGCATCATATTGGGGAGGGGGCATGAAGTTCAAATCAATAGTGTTAATTGATGGGCAAAGGATTTAATCAGCTTGCAATTCAGAGTATTAGTTCCAAACAAACAAAGGGGATATCTGAAAGAGGCCACTGGTTCTGGTGGAAAAACCGCTCCCGAAAAAGGTCAAAGATGCTTTACTCTCTCCCCATACTAGGAGGCACTGAGGCTAAAATTTTCTTGGGAATCTGAGTACAAAGTAACAGTTGCTCATCCCTTTAGAATAGACAAGTCTTAATAATTATTAATAATTTTATTATTCTTATATTTTATATGGTATTCTTATTGTTTTTTCCATTAACTATTTTCTTATTAATATAGTATTTTTAGTGCAACAGAAAATAAGAATCCTGGACTGTATCAATTAGGGTTACCAAATTGTTGTTCAAAAATTACCAGGGAAAAAGATAAAGTTTATCCAGAAGAAAAGGAATCCATCACCCAGGATCTAGGCCTTAGATCCCCCTTTTCTTCTCTTGTAGAAGACAGAGAAAACTACAGAAGTACAGAAGCCATCCAGGACCTACACAATAAAAATAAAAGCTGAATTCTTCCTTTGAATTCATTTTCAGCAAAGAATGTGAGAATTATGGTTCCCTCCCCCAGAATGAATTTAGAACATGCATACCCAAAGCTATTTTCCTGTGTTCAGAAATCTTCCTTAAGACTAGGAATTTAGACTTTTTGTTGACAGCATTGCTTCATCTCCTTAGTAACTGACAGCATTTCTTGTAACCATTTCTGCAGTACTTGCCTGAGGCAGGTTGGAATGAACTATAAATAGCACATTCTGCCATCTGTCTTTTTTTATTCCAGTATTAGCACTGAGTTTATGCTTCACTGATAACCGCCCATGTGCTGCACCTCCAGCAGCTGTAGGTAATAGTAGCGCAAGTCCAAGTTAATGAAAATAATAGAATCTTTTATTAATACCATTAGTCAACAGTTTGGTATTCATCATTTTTTTAAAAAAAAAAAAAATCACTATGTTCATAGTACCAACAGTAAACATCTGATTCCATAACCTCTCCTAAAAAATACAGTTTTCAAAGATTATGGAATGTGCATTAGATATTAGATTAAATAATAAATCAATTACACTAGAAAGTTTGTAACAGAGCAAAAATTATATTTAACAAATGGACAATATCAGCATCAAATACGCTTAAGAGATCTCAAGAAGGAAAAATGGAAAGGAAGCAAAATAAGAATCAGAATGTTAGTAAGAACTCTAATAAAAAAAGGTCTGAAAAGAGAAGAACTATTTAGATTGGGAGTGAGATGAAATTCAGGTTATGAATTAGCTTAAGAGAAAGCAAGCCGATTCATTTTAGCAGTTAATGCAAAAAATCTCTGAAATGCACAGGACACAAACAACCAGTGCATCCCACTTTTCCCCCTCAAATATTAATAGAAAATAATATGATTTTTTAAAATTCATGTTTATCTCAGATTAAGTAACACCAGCCGTACCATTATTTTTTAATTCTTTTCTTCTTAGCTCTAAATTAGTCTGTGTTGAAGTATATTTATCTCTTATTCAAGCAATAGTTCAATAATGTTAAATTTCTGCCTATCACATGAACCAAATGTATCTAATTCCTCATGAATTGACGTATTAAATATTAAATAAACTCTGATGTAAATGTAAACACTTATTAATAGAGTCTTCAAATATTTATTACAGCTATAAGGCCAGTATAATACAACTTCTATTTTAAAGATTTTTAGATAATTAAAACATGGTAGTACACTCTATTCTGTTTAAAGAGTTATTTTCAGGCTGACCTGTTCCTAATTCTCAACTCTTGACAATGCATCCCCTTTCCCAGTAACATCTAATTGATTTGTTACTAAAAAACTCAGGTGCAATGATACCATGCAGCCTTTATTTTTGCAATTTGTTTGTATCACCTTAGCAACTTATTTCTCTTGCTCTAGGAAAGGCTGTACAGCCAAGAGATTCATGGCTGCTAGGAATAGGAGGATCAGTATGTTACCTGCTTTAACTGTTACCGAAAACAGTAGCAATATTACTTTTGCAATTTAATCAGATTGCTCTTTTGTTGTGCACTAAACATGGAATTCTTAGTACATGGAAATGCTTTTCAGTACAAGCTTACTCCCTCCATTTAGATGTAGTTCCATTAAGGACTATACCTTGAATGTGGTTTGTCAGCCAGTTATGAATCCACCTGGTGGTGATGCTGTCTATCCCATATTTTTCTAACTTATCAAAGAAGTAGGTTGTCAATTCCTTACTGAAATCCAAATATACTATGTCCAGAGCATTTCACTGGTCCATTAATTTAGTCACTTTGTCAAAGAATAAGATTTGTTTGGCATGATCTGTTTTTAACAAACCCATGTTGGCTTCTGGTTATAATTTTGGTTGCTTCTAAGTGTTTGCAGACATGTTGCTTGATTGTCTTTTCCAGGGTCTTCCCAGGTATTGATGTCAGGCTGATTGTTCTATGATTTCCTGGATCATTCTTTTTTCCTTTTTTTGAAGATAGGAACCATATCAGCTCTTTTCCAGTGCTCTGGTAGTTCCCCGGTGCTCCAGGATCTTTGAAAGATATGGTTCAATGGTTCCAAAATCACCACAGCCAACTCCTTCAGAACTCTGGGATGTCATCCATCCGGTTCTGGTGATTTGAACCCATCCAGAGTAAACAAATATTCTCTTAGCATGTTTTTGCCTATTTTAATTTCTATTCCTATTCCTTGTCTGTGTTTTATGGTTCTGTTTTTGATAAGCTGGCCTTTTTCTTTTTAGTGAAGAGAGATGCAAAAATGAATTTAGTTGCTCTCTTTCTCACTTGCCATCTTCTCCCATTTGTGGATTGTTTCCTTAATTTTTTCCTGCATTTTACATGTTCAAAGAAGCTTTTTTTCTATTATTTTTGACAGTTTTGCAAGACTTAGTTCATTCTGAGCCTTGGTTTTCTGTTACGTTATATCCATTATGTTATATCCATAATTACATCATATCCATTATGTTATATGTTATAATACATTATGTTTTACCCATTATGGTATATCCATTATTATGTTTATAACAAATTAGGTTATATCCACTCATTCATAACATAATTTGGAGGAACATTTTTCATTGTTTGTACATTCAAAAAAGGATTAATGACCTGAAGAAAAAGGTTGATTAGAAGATTTATTTTGGAAAGTTGATTTTGGATTAAAGATCCAGAAGGAATTGAAATAAGATTTTGAAATTAATTATAAGAATTCTTCCTGTGGGGAAAGCTGTTGTTTTGAACTCTTTTAACAAGCATGATATAACATGGAACTTTGAAGGTTGGATACTACAGGGAATCTGAAGGAACTAATGATTACAATTAAAGGAGAACAATACTTAACATTCTTAATATAAAACAAAATAAAATTTTTACCATTGGACATATTGAAGGATATTTTCAAACAATGGACCCAGAAGTTAAGTATAAGAGTGTGTTCCTTTTTTAGATAATTGTAGATGGATAATCACCTTCTCTTAAAATACAACAAATGATAAAATAGGTTATGGAAGATGAACATGTATTACTGGCCAAGACAAAGACTTAAATCCATGATTTTAAAATGGATTTTAAAATGATAGAATGATATGGAAAAAGATGCAATACTGGACATATAAAAGAAATCAGCAGATATCTCAACAACTAAAAGGGATACACAGCCAAGAGAATGACCTGAGTAATTTCCTATATTGCATTTACAAAAGGGGCTGGCTAAAGCTTTGAAGAATTTTGTGAGAAGGGATAAAGAAAATATGAAAATAAATCAAGTTTGAGGGGACTAGAGATCAAACTGTTAAAAGTTAAAAGGAAGGAATATAAAGTTTACTCTGATCAAGTTTAAAACAGATATGTTCATATCTCTGGTAACTCTTAATGGACTTTTGCTGATCAGGAATTAAATGAGTTTTTAAGGATTTGTTTATAGATAAGAGATAAGATATGGGAAAAAGAGGTCATTTGTTGCATTTGAAGAAAAGGTGATAAGTTACTAAATTTGTTTATTGTGAAGAAGGGAAAACTATTTTCTTTATATATTTATTTTCTTTCTATTTACTATATTATTATTTTCTATTTTTTTCCAAAAAAATTCTGCTTCTATTTTTTTCTTTTTAATCTTTTGTTTTTAGATTTTTTATTAATTTTCTTTCATGTGTAATTTATAATAAAGTTACAATTTTAAAAACAGAAAAGGATTAATTGCTGAAAGAATAGTATTATGAGACATCTGAGCCTTTAAGGCTGTTAAAGCCATTCCAAATAAATAAATAAAGGACAGTTCAGAAATCTAAATGCCTTCCTTGCAAAGGGGCTATCTATGCTAATTTTCCCTGTATCACTTCAATTTTAGCATATACTCTGCCAATGCAAGCAGAAACTGTCCCTGAGGATCTTTTTAACACTGACAATGCACAATTTTGCATGACAGTTTGCGGCATCCATCAACCGAAAAGGTTATTCTATTCTATGCTTCAGTGAAGTACATAATACAATCGCTAATCATAGCAGAGCAGTTCTTGTGACATAGCATGAATCAGTGTGGGGGAGGCTGTCCCTATAATTGAAAGATGCAAATATAAAAAATGGGTTGACAGAGTGTCTGTTATGCTGATGTTCTCCCAGGTCTTTTATGCTCCCCAGTTTTCCCCATCTCCATCTTCCACTCCCGTAGCCTACTGCTGCTTTTTACTACATCTTTCCAATACATCTTTCCTATATGCTCGATGCCTCCGTCTGCTTTCTCCTTCCCTCAGCATTCTGACCCACTTGCTGTTTTCCACTTCCTCTCCTCTATCATTATTATAGGCCAACCAACCCCCAAACTCTTCCTCTACATATAGTCCCTTTTTTGTCTCCCATTTCTTCTGCTGAAGGGTCTTACTTACCCCCCCCCCGCCACTCAATATAAAGAATTCCTTTTTTTTGAGTTTAAAAATTCCAAAGAAGTATGATAAAGTCATAATCCTCATGAGTTTCTTTTACCTCTTTTTTCATTTGTAAAACCTATAGAGAAAAGAACAAAACAAGGTGGTTTTGATTTGACTTGGTCAGTCTTATAGGCATGATGACTACAGACCAAAGAACTTTCAGGAGTCTCTCTGATGCCACTGTTACAATATGTTTTTATTTTGGGTTTATTTATCTACTGTTTATCTAAATTTATGTAACTGCCCATCTCAAAGAAGTGACTCCAGCCAGTGCACAGTTGTTATTGTAAGGGGGGGGGGGGAGCGGAGGGAGAGAGAGAGAGAGAGAGAGAATCAATATTCCAGGAGGTTCTAATGCAAAATGTTAATCCAGTCTAAGCAAGCCTTCTGCAACCTCCAAGTTCTTGGCCCAGGAAAATGTGCAATCTCTTATTTTAGAACTATTTCAGTGACTTGACCTGTAAGAAACTCAACTATTAGTGTGACTGTTAATAAAAGATTTACAGCCCTGTAATCATGGGATTGCAGTCCCATGATTACAGCACATTACAATAATTGTCTATTGTGTAGAACATCATTACTTTCTTCTTCTTTTCTTTTTAACTTGCTTTTATTTATCATTTAAATTTATATAGGAACCTATTTTAAATTCATGACTCTGAGAAGCTTCTACCAGTTAGAAACACCATCGGCTGGTCCTTCTAATTGCCACTCATTACAGAGTAATCCCTATTTGAAGTGTTCAGTTCAGCAATTTTAGCTCATACACCTCTTCCTAAAATAATGTTTGGCTTCTTTGCTATCATTCTCTACATCTTGAAGTGAGATCCTTGTGTCATATAGCAGTAAATCCTTTAAATTACATGCAAAATTCCTTGTATACACACTCTGAAAAGACTGGGGAAACCCTCTAGGTAATAGGAGTTCAAGGCAGGAGAAGGGGAATGAATGTCTTGCGTAAGAGTCTCTCTTTCTGTCCTTTCATATTCTCCTGAAAACTAGCTTTAGCATGGTAATTGCTCCTGAATACCAGTCTACGTGTCAATTAGAAGCAAGAAAAGGCAAAAGCACATGTAGTACACTCAGGAATCAGTGTAACATTTGATTCCTTGCACTTGTGCAACAATACACTTTTTGAAATATGCATAATCCATTATAGGAACTATAAAGTTGTAGCACTATATAAATCACTACTATTCGTGCTTTAATTATCTTTCTCTCACAGAGACCTGCTATTTTTAAATATCCCTTTTCTGCAAAAATGCTGTAATTATATTTTTTCAAAATAGATTGTGCTCAACCCTTATATAACTCTTCATATTTTAAAACAACCAATCAATATTAAGGTATATAGTAGACGTTCTGAGTAGTCCAGATCTTCATCTTTGAAGTTCAGGAAAATGTTTTACCGTATACACAACCAAATACTGGAGCAATGGTAGGGCTCCGTCTGCTCTTAACTGCATCCAAAGGAATAAAGCAGGGAGCAGAGGGAGATTTTTAGAGGCACCAAAGCCATAAGAGGAAAGAGGGATCGGTAAGTCAGCTTTTCTGTATTGGGAGACTGACTCCTCTCAAGCAGTTACGTTGTCATTAGATCCAGAATAGTTAAACATATTGGCAACATTATTGTGCAGTTGCTTATTTAGGTTGTTGCTCTGTTTTGCTTCTGCTAACAGTAGTCTTGCTATCTGCTTGCTTGTTCCCCTACACACGTGCAAGCTCTCTCCATATTACGAGTATAAATATGCTACTGGAAGTGTCATCACTATCATCCCAAACTTTTTCTCCCTTCCTGTTTACATACAGATCAAACAGACTGTTTGTTCAGAAAAATAAACTCTATATTTCTCAATATCCTTCTTTCTTTTGCTAGGGTCACTTTTGTCTCAATTCCACTTTGGCTGCAGCCTCCAACAAATAGTCACTATTGTATTATTTGGGGCTATGGGGACCATGGCGGGGTCTCCAACCTTGGCAACTTTAAGAGTTGTGGACTTCAACTCCCAGAGTTCCTTAGCCAGTAAAGAGGAACTCTGGGAATTGAAGTCCACAACTCTTAAAGTCGCCAAGGTTGGAGTTCCCTGGACTATGGTATTATGCTTTCAGAATGTGTCAGACCTACCATCTCAGTCGCCTTTCACCTTTGCTTTGGTGCCAATCTGCCATGAGCTACGGGGAGGGAGCCAAACAGGAGGGGGGGGGGGAGGATCCCAGTTCACTGTTCCTGCTGGAAACCAAATTCAAGGACAACCATCCGCGAAGGAATGTAGCCACATACCAAGGATGACTGTTCCAACAACATCTAGTTTCAATATGATTGGACAATCAAGGGCTAATGGGGGGAGAGGATCTGGGAGGGGTAATTATGCTTGGGAATTTGGTGCACAAACCTGGCTTTGCCTTATTATACTACCCTTGACTTTTACTAAAGAATATCTTTCTCCGAAAATAGAGTCATAGATCATTCTTGCTTAGGGTTCAAGGCAAGGCAGATGTGACAGAATGACTACGTAGAAAGGGCTGGAAGCTCACAAATACAACAGGAAAGAGTTTCATAGGAATATGAAACTATCATGTGCATATATTATCAGTGTGTGACAAGGCATATGAATGAGCATATTGCTGATAATGAACAGATAAAAGTGTTACCAACCAAACATACTGCAAATATCTGCAGTTCTCTACTTCACTGTAATTGTTTACTTATTATATAATGTGCACTATAAGATAAAGTGCAGAAATTGTTCATAGAAAAGGCACAAGCTTGCCACTTTGCTTACCTGCAACACGGATGGTCACTTGGTGGGAGCTCCTATAAGTCCTGCTCAATCAAGCATCAAGTGATCTTTGCTGCTGCAATTAAGATGTGGTACAAACTTATGCAAGGCTCCTCACAAGCTGCAAGCCTGAGGTTTAATGGTATGTAAATGTTATTACTATGGATTTGTCGCACAGTCAGTCAAATGTTCAGACTGGATTTAGCATTTTTACCCCTATTGAGTCCTTCCCAGGTGTATGTTGATATTTAATGGTATTAAAGGTATTGTCACAGGATGTAAGTTGTTCTGAGTAAAACTCTATCTCTTTATCTCTAATATCTCTCTTTATTTCGTTATCTTTACTAGTTCTTTCTCTTCTATTCTGCTGTCTCCAGGTACTGCCAGTCCACTATCCAGATTTTTTTGTCTTTCTTATTGACAATTCTTAAGTCTAGGGTGTTGTTAATGTCTACGTGTCTATTGATGGCTAATCTGTCAGAGTGCGAGACTTCTAGAAATTCCCTGGTGGTTTTGGACTTGGCTTGGTGTAGGATGGCCACATTTTTCCAACTTAACTATGGTTAAGTCTGGCTATATGTCTTCTAAGTGCTAATTGGTGTTCATGGATGTGTTCTGCCAGTCTTGTGCCTGTCTGTCCCACAAAGTGGTTGTTGCAGCCAGTACACTATGTCGTAGATTACTCCTGTTTTTCTTCTGGGGTAGCTGGATCTTTTGCTTTGCTTAGGGTGTTTTGAAGGGCTTTAATTGGCTTGGGTGCTACTCTGATTCCACGTTATTGTAATAGTCTGTTGGTGGTTTCTGAGATATTTGTGATGTATGGCAGTGTAATTCTTTTTAGGGTTTGTGTTTGTTGAATATTGGCAGTTTCCAAAGAAGCAGTCCAGCCAAAGAATCTCGAAGACCATCCCCACCAACACCGACAGGGCAAGCCACTAGACTAGGATATAAACCAATAGCAAACCACATTACTAGCACTGATGATGTCACCTAGTTTGAGTAATGAAATGTCTGCAAGAAACCAAGTAAGCTCAGAGATCACCAAATACCCCTCATTTCAACCCTGAGCTACAAATATTCCCTGTTATTGGTTTGGTCTAGTGCAGCTAGAATTAGCCCTTTAGGTCTCTTTTTTTCAACCTTGCAGTTCTTAACCATTAGGTCTTGTTATTATCTGCTTTGTATGCTATTTTTTTTAGTGTACTGGCTATATAATACTTTGTCTTCCCAGGTTTCTTTTTTATTCATTTGTTCTTTTTTTGTAATGCAGTTTGATCTCTGTAGTATTCAATAAGCCTTTCTGGTGTACCAGCTTCAGTGCTTCTTCTTCACTGTCCTTCAGATATTATTCAGATGTCCTTTTTTCTTCTTCGCTGTTAATATTGTGGTTTGCTGCATTGTTACCGTGATGTTCAGACTGAATCTAGCATTTTTATCTACTTATCAAATGCATCCCAAGAACCTGGGATAGGCAGATGTGGATGTTTGATGGCATTACTATTATTTAAACTTAATTTTGCGTACTCAACTTTTTGTGTAATGGCTGGAGAACTCTGGGGGTTGATGTACATTCATCTCAAAGCTCCCAAGGTTGAGAAATACTGCTTTATAGAATTACTGTTGTATTGTTGTTTATTTTCAATTCTTTTCTACTTCTGAAATCACAATAAAAATGTTCAGCTTTCAGGGCCCACACATGTAAGGAAGCAAGAATTATGTAAACTTTGTTAGAATTAGGGGTACATATTGACTCATTGAAGCTTCAATAGGTATTTACAACTCTCATTTATTAGTGAACTCATCAAAGCAAAATATTTTGAATCACTTCTAGCAGTTCTTGCTATCTCAGTTGCCATTTTTGAAATAAACAGATTCCTTCTCATTTTCTGGTTGTTTATGTTCTTTCAGTACTTTCCCAGCCTCCTTACCAATCTCTCATACCAACCATTTAAACTGTATTGGAAATACAGCAAACGAAACTTTGAAAAGAAAGTAATAAGATGCTAGAATGATGAAACCCAATGAAAAACCTCAACTATAAAAATAATGCCATTAATAAAGAGTATTCTGGTATTACTTGGCAGGATTTTATAGAAACTACATACCTCATCACTAATAAGAAATTTAATTAATCCCAAACTGCACAAATGTAACCACTACTCAATTGCTTTAATTAAACTAATCTCCTAATTACTCATACTTCTTCTTCCTCTTGGAGCTAAAATTTACTTTGCTCTAATGAGATTACAGCGAAGAAAAGCAATGCATGTTAAAGTACATGGGAGAATAATCTATTTTTAGGAAAACTGCATTTCAAAATGAGGTAAATAAAAAAAAAGTTTCACGAATTGATATGGTGGCAATAATTGTGTGTGTGTGTGTGTGTGTAAACCATTATTCAAATGAAAATGTTTTCATACTATAGTAATATTCCACATTGTTCACTTACACTTTTTTTCTCTCTCAATCTTCCTTAATTTCCCTGTCTCTTGGGAACTGATCCTATCTTCAGGTAGTATAAAATTCTCCTGAACTGTATAAAGTGGTACATTTTTTTCTATTTTCTATAAAAAAATATAGTTACACATCTAAATGTAACTAGATATCTAAATATACATATTTTGGTACACAATTACAATATCTTTATCAGCTTTCCTAACCTGATGCTCTGCAACTCTTATAATCGCATAGCCAGCATTATTTCCTGGTACTAGGGATGAAATGCAATACATCTGAAGAGTATCAAATTGGGAAAAATTAATGAACTACAAATAAATGTCTCTTCAGAAATAGTGAGTTCTAAATTATCAGTAGGATATCACAGAAGGGTATCCAAACATATTCAAACACAGCACTAGCAATTTGTGTTGAATAAATAGTTGAAAATAAAATTAATTTAAATTAGATTTAAAATGAATACAAACATTGTATGGAATAATGTCTTCTAACTATAAAGAGATGTGATTTAAGAAACACAGTAGCCATCCTATTTAATTTAGGTGCTATAATTAATATAGGATTGTTGCCTAAAAGTTATTCTCTTTATCCAAATTCTTCCACTCATTATGCTTTTGTGAACCGAAAATTATCACTTATTATACACATATGCATGATATCACTGACATTTCCTGCTTACATGAACTAATTCTTTACTATAGGATATCTTATCCTTATTTTTAACCAAATTTCTCTTTAAATATTTCCCACATTTGCATATATTGACAATGTCTCAAGATCAATGAACCTTGTTATCCTATCTCATTAGCAACTTGTGTAACTAAAAATTTAGTAATATAAACTTCAATACACTTCAATACAAACCCTTCTTTAGTCCATTTCTTAATATCATGTGCTTAACAGGACAAGAAATGGCAGAAGACAGAAAGTTAAAGGTGCAAGGTAGGAATTAGAGAGAGTGGGGAAAAGAGAGAACAGCTATCCCTAGTGAGACATAACTAAGAACTAAAAGGCCAAAACAGAGGAAATTTCTTTATCCCACATGCTCCAACACAAGCCTAGTCATATACATCTTTGTAAAGGCTGCTCAACACATTTTTGCTGGTGCCTGCCTTAAGCCTTGTCCTCTCTGCCTACAAAACATCTAAGCTGTCTTTCCATGGCAAATAACTCTTTGCTGTAAAGCCAGAGGAAGAGCTGAAGCAGGTAACAGAGTGCAAGAAGGCAAGATGCTGGTGACCAAAACTCAACAGCTACATGAGACAACCTGAGTTAGGGCCGTCTTACCAGCATTATGGGCCCCAGGCAAAGCAGTATACTGGGGCCCCTATGACAACTACTCACAGGAATAAAAATGTAAATGGTCGATAAAATTAAACAAAAATTTGCATGTTAGTATTAATAAAAAATGCAGTAAAATGTAATAAACATGTTGCTGTATTTATATGATACAAAGTGCATTGAAGGGTTAACATACACAGGATTAGAATGGAGCCCCTTTCAAGATACATCAATTTTCAAGCAGTAACAAGTTGCTTGTTGGTAAAAAATTAAGTCTCAATATTTTAGAGCATTTCTAGAATTAATAAAACTTCCTTCTAGCATTCCTGTTTTCTTGTGACTATAATTCAAGTCGCATAACTGAAATAGTGGTATATTTGCTCACAATATTTTAAATAAAAATGTCAAAAAATAATATTGTGGGACAGCTAGGCAGATATTTCTTTTTTATAGAAGCAAATGCATTTTTATCCTATAGTCTTCAATCCAAAGAGTTCCTAGGCTACTTTGCAAAGATCAGAAAGAAGGTAATTCCTGCAGATTAGTAATTGTGAAGAAAAAGAAAAGAGGAAAAAACACAGCTAAAAGTTCAGCAGGTAGTATTTTAGTAAATAATGGAACTGAAGCACAATAAAGGTCTGCTGATTTCTTTCTCTCTGGTAGCCTCAACTGGTACCGTGTTTCTCATAAAATAAGGCCAGGTCTTATATTTTTTGAGCCCCGAAAAAATGGCTAGGCCATCTTTTCGGGGGTGACTTAATTCCCCCCCCTTGCATCCTCATCTAGAGCGCCCCGCGGGCAGCCTCACCACCAGCTGCTCCTAATGGGTGATCATGGCGAAGCGCAGAGAGCTCCCTACTCCCACCAAACACCTTTGCTGCAGACCCAAGACCTCTGGCACCCGCCGCTGTTGCTTTCCCTTCTGCCCATTCCACCGCCACATTTGGAGCTGCCACTTCTGTGTTTGGAGTGCCGCTGCCATTTGGAACACCACCATCATGTTTGGAGCTGCCACTTCTGCGTTTGGAGCTGCCGCCGTGTTTGGAGTGGCGGCGGCGCTCCAAATGGCGGTGGTGCTCCAAACAGCGGCAGTGCTCCAAACGCGGAAGCGGCAGCTCCAAAGGCGGCAGCAGCTCCAAATGTGGACATGGCAACTCCAAACAGCAGCAGTGCTCCAAACAGCAGTGGGGTTCCAAACGCGGCAGCAGCTCCAAATGCGGAAGCGGCAGCTCCAAACAGCGACAGTGCTCCAAACAGCGGCACCGCTTCAAATGTGGAAGCAGCAGCTCCAAACGCAGTGGCAGCTCCAAATGCAGAAGCGGCAGCTCCAAACGGCAGCGGTGCTCCAAACAGCAGTGGTGCTCCAAACGTGGAAGTGGCAGCTCCAAACGCGGCGGCGGCATGGGTAGAAGGGAAATCAACAGCGGCGGGCACTGAAGGTCTTGGGTCTGCCGCAAAGGTGCTTGGCAGGAATAGGGAGCTCTCCGCGCTCTGCCATGATCACCCATTAGGAGCAGCTGGTGGCGAGGAATTGCTGCCCACGGGGCGCTCCTAATGGCAAGTCTCCCTGCCCTTCCCCCATTTTGCATGTTTTAAAATAGGCCTAAATTTGGGGGTAGGGGCTTAATTTTATGCCTAGAAAACATGCTGGGTCTTCCTATTGGGGGAGGTCGTATTGCTGGAGAAACACGGTAGTTGGAAGAAATGCTCTATCGATACCCAATGGAGTTGTTAGCTACTACTTCCTCTCTCATTCTGAAGGCATCAATAATAGAAACTGGCAGCTAGAAGCTTTATTGCAGCTTCTTCTAGCTTATAGAAAAGGTGATATTTAATTATAATTCTACAGAACACATCACATTTTGATCTATTTGGTTAATATAAATTATTTAAATGAAGTTTATCTACAAGCTATAGTTATCATGTTCTTGAATAGAGCAACACTATTTTCATAAAATAACATTAAGAGTTAAGACATTCAATTAGTTACTAATTATCCTGGCAGCGTTTCACAATTTCCATCATTCTCTAGCGTTAATAAACAAATTAGCAAAGCCTGCAGAACATGGTTTCAATAATTCTTTCTTTTCCATCTGTAGCCATAGAAGACATTACTACTGTATTTTCCTTCAGATAAAGAATTAACCTGTTGATTCTATGGGGGATGCATGATGCGGCTCTGCTCTCCCCTTATGCTGCTGCTGTGTGAAATAGCAAGCAACATAACACCTTTTTTGCAGGGCAGCATTGGTGGATATTCCTCTGGAATATTTTTCTCTGTAACGCCTGGCTGGATCTATCCCATTTACAGACTTCCTCTGCCAGACCAAATTTGGTTCTGTGCTTTCACTTTTCAAAAATATATCCAGCCGAAAGACAAAGTCCTGAGCTTTTCTTTCCAACATTCTATTGGATTAGAAAGAATAAAGAGAGAGAAACAAAAGTGAACAGTAAACATATATTAAAGCAATGATAACACTTGATCGAGTACCGCACCAACGTGCCTACCATCCCTGTCTTGATGTTCCATTTTATTCGTATCTATTTCATGTATTAATAATCATGTTTATAGTTATATATATATTATCAAATGCATGCTTGACAAAATAAAATAAATAAATAAATATAGAATTGATGTTAAGGAGAAATCCTACAGGGAATGTCTTATCTGACTCTTTCCAATCTTTCAACAGCAGCTCCACTTAGGTCATGTGACTGAAGAGGACTTAAGAATGGGACACTTAACTATATATGAAGCTGCTGCTTTGAATGAACCAGGGGTTTTTCTGGTCCCCCGCCTTCTTGCTTTCAGCTGGAACCCACCCATGTGCAATCGCCCTTCTGCTGGGCTCTCTACAGTGCTAAATTTGGTGCTGCTTTCTTCTCTTTGGGAAAGTTATCCTGCTGATATACACTTAGACTGACAAGAGTTCTAGAACTCTACACACTTATTTTCCAACATTTGGTTGTATGTGAAGAGACTAAAAAGTTAAGAAAATATTGTAACAAATTAACACTTTTAATAATTTGACTGTAGTATATTCCAAGTTAATCTCAGATAAGGATAGGGATTTCTATTTAGTTCTACCTCAAGATTCTAGGCATCGAATTTTCCTACCTGAACTTGAAATGGACATGAAACCAATGCACCTGAGTGAAAACTTAATTAGTCTCCAGACAATTCCCAACTCATAAAAACCACAAAGATAAGCTAAAGTAAAGTAAAACATCACTTGCCCATCTTTTAGACCTGAGTTTTAAATACAGTAAGTATCTTAAGTAAATTCAGACCTTGAATATTATTTCCACTCCATGAATCTCCTTTGGCAATAGGAAAAGCATTGTCAAAAAGGTACTGAGAGTTTAGTCCTATGGGAACAAATTCTCTCTTCCAATTTATTTCAGAGATATAATTTCACATTCATAGATGCATTTTCATTCTAAATATCCTGTAAGATTATTGAAAATATAGCAAAATGCAGAGCTTTATTCAGTACATATCAGACATTGCTCTAGATCTCGCCGAAATATTTTCTGAAACTTGTATAAATTAAGAAACCAATTTTGCTTTTCTTTTATTATTACCACAACTGAGTACAAAAATATATTTTACTGCAAAAGTTACAGAAAGATTTTCACGGTATGGACTGTCATGAAATAATAAATTACAATGCTGACACTAAAAATGTGGGCCACATGTGAAAACTCAATAACAACTTGAGCTGAGATTTTTAATATGGTTTACTAATATTTTTGGAGGAAACCCTATACAAAACTAAGCTATATAAATCACGCTGGTTTTAGTGAAACTAAATGGGATTATGCATTCTCAATTGTTCTGTAGAAATCAAAAGACATTGCTACATTTTAGTTGGTTCCTGTCCAACATTTTTAATTACCAAAATCTAGATACAAATGCCTTTTATCTGAGTTTCAGAATTTCCATACTATTATATAGCAAAGTACTAAGATTTTGACTTGCATTTGGCATTAATACCTTAGAATCTGAATAGGATTTTTTCAGAAAAACCAAAAGGTCTTTACAGTCAACTGAAAAATTATTTATTCCAGTATTAAACAACGATTTAATAATAGTTTAGGAAAACCATGTGATACAGAATACAAAATGTACACTTTAAAACCATTTTATATACATATTAAATGCATGCTCTGACTGAACAGCAAAAATGTGCCCAAACAATTGGATCACAGACTCCAAAAGAACAAAAGAACACATTGGTTCATCTTGATATACATTAGAAAAAAATTAAAATGTATTCCTCCACAAATAAGCATTTTAAAATAATATACAGTACTTATATTACTACCACAGTTTTTTACATATTCATAAGTGACAATTTTGTTATTAAAGATAGTCTCGGTTTAAGTTCAGTCTGCTGGAAGCTTTACTTGCATTTACTAGTTCCCACTCATCACCATTCCAGCAATGTTTTCTTACTGTTGCAAAATATAATTTGTGTTTACAATGGATATTACTTCTTCAAATTTTATGCTGTCAACATACAAATATTACAAAGCCTATATATCAGATTGTACATGATTGCCTATTTTTTTTCCTTACATGGAACAAGAGTTAGCCCGTTTTCTAGGAACAGGCTCTCGAACCACGCTGTCTTTTTTACATATACAAACTGAGCATATTGTCTCTGACAATCTCCAAAGTCCCAATCTAAAAACACTATTTGACAGACTATATATTACACAGTTACAAAAACTATTGCTAATAGCAAGCCAGGTTGTTAAAAAAGAGAGTGCTGGATTTTCCAGCACTTTAGTGCTTTCTAGCATGAAATATATAATGTAGGGCAGCCAGAGTACATAAAACACACTGGTTATACGAAATAAAACCATAGCATAGCGGCTATCTGGGCCATGTCCAGTTTCTTCAGCAGTATCTACTTCATGACTAGGAAACCGAGCTCTCCTGTCATTTATCTCTTTGGTGTGCTGCCGGCAAATTTTGAAAATGTGGAAATATGTAAAACAGATTATAAAGGCAGCTGGAGCATAGAGTAAGCACACAATAAATCCAGTAAAATAGGCATTGGTGAGCCAAGAAGCTGCACACCATTCAAAAATGTCTCCATGATAACCTGGCTTTCCCCAACCAAAATAGGAAGGCAGGAAGATAAGTCCCGAATACAGCCAAATCAAAATAATGCAGATCCTCAATCGACAGGGAGTGACCAACTGGTTATAGGAGAGTGGTTTTGTGATTGCAAGGTAGCGATCCACACTAATGAAAGCAAGGCAAGCCATAGAAACACTTTTCAATACAGAGATGACATACACAAAAATTTGACAAGTTAAGGACTCATGAACACCTACAGAATAGTGAAGCAATGACAAGGTAGGAATTAAGCAACTAATCCCAACAAAAAGATCAGCATATGCCATAGTCTGAATAAAGTAGCTGGTAGTATAATGATGCAAAAGTGGAGCACAGTGAATGACAAAAATTACTGTTAAGTTACCAGTAATAATTAAAAATGTTAGTAAGATAATAACAATAGTCTCAAGGATACAAATGTCAATGCCACTATAATGTCCAAATCCAAAAGGGCAGGATAGATGCTCAGATACATTCACATTACTATCATTCATATTCAGATTCTTCCATTCAGTCCACGTGAACTGGTTCATAGTTTGTATTATTTGACAATATAGTCAGAATTCCAGTTACTAGCGATCCATTGTTCACCTGCTATTTTTTTTTCCTGTGGCTCAGTTTCTCCATGTAAATATTAACATTGCTTCTGAATAGCCAGCACTGAAATCTAGAAAGCAAGCAGAAAGGCCACCATCCAGCTTCTTCCTGTACTCCTTCCTTTCTCAGCAAAGCACAAGGCACTTTTAAACAAAACCAATCATTCAAACTACACTTTTGAAAGGCAGAAATACAAAAATAGCAGCGTGGGAAGAAAAGAAATACACAATGTTGCAGTTAAAAATTCTAGAAGTACATTTTCCTGGGGAAGGGAGGAATTTTTTAAAAAGGAAGCCATGGCAAAAAAAATGCTCCATATACTATTTTGATCATAATGTTCCTTGTATCATCTTAATCTGCGTTTGTATGGATATTGTTCTGAACCCATGAATGCAAACTAGGTTCATTAGTCTTTGGTAATAATGTGTTAAGAAATATAGTTAAAGTAGTAACTGATATATGAAGACTCCTGTCATCCCTTTGATGAATTAAATCTTCTCTGTTTAGTTAAGAAGATAAAATATAATAAAGAAAAGGCACACAGTGGCGTAGTGTTAGAGTTTTAACAGCCAATTCAGTTTGAAACACTTTGCCAACCTTAATGTGAAAATCTCAGCAAGATAATCCAAGCTTCTCACAGAATACAAAACTTGCATTTAATGTCAGGAAAAACAAAGTGAAATCATTGACTTCTGAAATAAGGCTACAACTGCAACAACATAGAATCATTATAGTGAAGTTCATAGCTCTGTCCCAGTCACTTCTCTCCTCTATAGCAATCTCCATATTTTTTTTCATATGTTCAACACAGTGCTATCATTAACTCTCATCTACATTTTTTCTGAGAAGCTAATGAAATGTTGATTTAACAAGAAAAGCTGTCATGGTACAGTATTATTCCATTTATTTTCTGGATTCATTTTCTCAGTTGCTGTGTGTGTATTTTCTTTAGTAATTAAATAACCATCTGCTTTCAAAGGCTTGTATGATGTGGCAAAACATTAACATATTCATTACATTTGCAATAATGACAGATCCATGGGTTACAAAAGTTCTTTCAATACTCACTAATAAGCAGGCATTCGATACATGCAGCAGTCTTACTTTCTAACCTATTTCTACACAAATCAAATGCATTTTTAATTAAAGATCCAAAAAAAAGCAAATAATCCAGTCTTAAAAAAATAAAAATCCAAAGTCACTTCAATTTTATATTAAAGCTCAGGTGAAGGGCTCTTTTTTTTTCCTTTTCCTTTTTAAAGTCCTGGAATCACACTTGTGCTATTTAATAGTCCATGGTGTGGAATTCCTTTCATGAGAGGGAGATTAAGTATTTTCTCTGCTCCTGCTGCAGCAATGGAATAGAAGACATCCTTTTCTAAGTTTCACGCCTCATGTTCCTTATCACCACGAAGTGCTGAAAATCCTTATTTTTAATGCCATCCATAACATGTTGCCTATGATATGCTTCCGTAAGCAGTCCAAACTACTATAAAATTAGTACTGATTGCATTCTCTTCCCGAAGCAATAACGTGTATTTGGTAATACACTAGCTTTTGTCTCAAAATGAGGTGCAGATGCTATCCTGCTCGCTGAAAGAGTGCTCTTTCTATTCTTTACATGTTTCCGTGTGATATTACAGTTTTCACCCTAAGTCTGCCCCTCCTCTTCATCCTTAGCTGATGCAGAAAAACCCACCATCAGGAAGGTGACTCGGTCCTTCAGTCCCAGTCAAAAGCACAGCCAATGGCTATTACAGCTGAAGCTGTCACTAGGTAACAGTTGCCAGGCACAATGCTAGCTTATACCCTTCCACAGCAATCCATGAATAAGGATGACAAGGGAAGATAATGAAAATGACCACCCAAATTAATATATTGCAAACTGTAGGAACAGAGACGTTTTTGTCGGCTATATTCTTCCAATTAACAAACCATAAAATATTCATTGGGGTAACACTACAATGCTCCATCACCAAAGCCATTTTTACTGAACTATATACCGGAACAGCACCAGTTAGCAAGTCAAAGTAATTTAATTCTTACTGACAACAATTGTCTATTAATTATTAAACTCACCAAAAATAACAAAAAATTCCTGTAGTCAGCTGACATTTCAAATTTGGATCATGATAACAACTATAATGAAAGCAAACATGTAAAATGTATTATAAAAACATCCATTCATTTATTTCCATGAATGCTCATGGTAAATAATGATAATAATCAAATTCTCAACACATGCTACATTGCAAAACCTAAGATTACTATATATTACCCAAATTTACAGAATCTTAATAGCACTATAAAATTGCTCTTAGTGTAATAGCCTAGTAATTGCATCATTAAAGATCCTAAAATTATATCAAATGCAGAAGTTGTTTGTTTTCTTGCAATAAAATGCTCTGATGTTAAATAACTATATTGTTTGCCTTTATTGGGTTGCTAACACCTTTTACTGGAATACTTAGTATTTTATAAATAGGTTTAATATGAGTGAATTGCTATGTTCCAAAGACTTCATTTATTTTATTTCTATTTTTAAACAATTACTATGGCTAACTATCTTACAATAGTGACTCCCAACAACCAGAATTAAAGCAACATGATCCCTGATATCTAAGGTATACAATATGTCTCAAAGAGAAAAAAAAAACATCAAGAGTGGAGTTCACCTAATCCTCTGGCCCAAATACCTGGGAAATGGGCATTGATACTTACCTGATGCACCCGTTCTTGGTGAGCTGTGAAGAACATCAGTCTCCTCTTGAATAGGCTAGGCTTAATTGGCAGGACGCTCCTCCTCCTCTACGGGACCCCTCCCTAGCGTCCCCCAGGTTTTGGCAAAGTCGAAGTGTTGAAACTTTCTATACTTTACCCTATCTAACGTGTGGCCGGAATAGTGCCCCACCAGACGGAATAAGGATGGGGCTGGATGCTCTTCACAGCTCATGGAGAACAGGCGTATCAGGTAAGTACCAATGCCCATTCTCCCCTGAGCTTTTCAGAGCATCTAGTAGTGGGACATACCAAAGCTTGGACTGTCCTACGGGAGGATCTCCATCTGGTTAGAAGTCCCTCGTTGGTCCCTGTGGACACTTTGTAAAACCCTCCTACCAAATGCAGCCTCGGCAGAGGCATAAACATCAATTTTATAGTGTCTAATGAAGGGCGATGGAGAGGCCCAGGTTACCGCCCTACAGATCTCATGTAGTGGTGCCTGTGTGACCCATGATGCCAAAGTCGCTGCACTCCTGGTAGAATGGGCTGTTATATCTCTGGAAACTGGCAGTGATTGCATCTCGTATGGTTTAGCAATCATGGCCCTCAACCACCTGCCAATTGTTGAAGAGGAAATGTTACATCCTTGAGTGGTAGGTTGAAACGAAATAAACAGAGCCTCTGATTTTCTAAAATTTGCAGTGCAGTCTATATAAGAGTGTAAAGCTCATTTCACATCAAGTTGATGCCATTGATGTTCGAGTCTATGGTTTGGCCTTGGGCAAAAGTTAGGAAGGCACTCTTGTGCCCTGTGGAAAGCCGAGTTAACTTTTGGTATGAATGTTGGGTCAGGTTGAAAGACCACTCTGACGGTATGGAAAGTGCAAAGGTCCTGTCTCACTGATAAAGCTGCAAGTTCGGAGATTCTTCATGCTGAAGTTATTGCGACTAAGAAGACCACCTTATAGGTTAGGAAGCAGAGACTTGTAGTCCTTAGGGGCTCAAAAGGACCATTTGTGAGTGCAACTAAGACTTTGTCAAGGTAGTTGTGTGTTGCTGGGGGATGCAAACAGGTCGATGACTGGTTGGCCAAACCTCTGGGTTGCTTCCCGAAAAAGATCTGGATGTAGGCACCATTCTGCCTGATCTACCATGGCCCAGCCAATCTGCCTGGGTATTTGACCGACCCGAGATGTTCTCCGCTTTGATGGAAAGTAAGTTGATCTCGGTCCAAAGGCACAATCTCTCCACCTTCTTCATCAGCTGTCTCGAATGGATACCCCCTGCTTGTTGATATGGGCCTTTGTCGTAATGTTGTCTGTCAGGATGAGGATGTGCTTGGACCGAAGCTGCGGGAGGAAGCTGTGAAGAGCCAGGTGGACTGCTTTGAGCTCCAACCAATTTATGCTGCACAATTGCTCTGGTATGGCCCAACGCCCTTGTGCTGTGTGACACTGGTAGTGAGCCCCCCAGCCAAAGAGACTGGCATCCGTCGTGATGGTGGCTCTGTGGGGGTCTTTGAAATGACAGCCCTTGTTGATAGATGGGACAGTCCACCAATGAAGTGATCTCAGCACCCTTGGTGGAGGTGTGACTCGGGCGTTGGTGGTGTCTCTTCCTGACCTGTTAGTACGGCAGCAACTACCATTGCAGGGTTCTAGCGTGGAGCAGGCCCAGGGAACAAAAGAGATGCTGGAGATCATTTTCCCCAGTAATTTAGATAAGAGAGCTAGGGGCACTCACTTGATGGTTCTGATCTCCTGAGATAGTTGTCTGCCTGTCTGGTGAGAGGAAGTCCTTACCATCCATCATATCAATAATGGCTCCCAGGTGAACTAGCCGGGTAGAGGGAGTTTGGTGACTCTTAGCCCAGTTTATAGAGAAACCATGTTGTTGAAGGGACTGCAAAGTAATAAGAGTATCTGATTTGGCCTGTTGACAGGAAGATGACAAAATTAAAATGTCATCAAGATAACACTGTAGCCTGACAGAAGCATTTCTGAGATGGGTGGCCAGGGCTGCCAGAACCTTAGTAAAAGTCCTGTGGGGCGGAAGCTAGACCAAAAGGGAGGGCGACATACTCAAAGTGTAGATTAGAATAGCAGAATGTGGGGAATTTACTGTGGGAAGGTCGAATTGGAATGTGTAAATATGCCTCTGTGATGTCAATTGATGTTAGGACGTCACCCTGTCTAATGCTAAGTAAAATAGATTGTAGGGTGGTCAGTTGAGACGTTTCAGGTCTAAAATTGCCCTCCATCACCCTGAACTTTTCGGCACCACAAAGTGTGAATAAAAACCTTTGCCCTGTTGGTCTGGTGCCACTGGTCAAATGGCCCGGATCTCCAATAGCGGTTGATAGCTGTTTGTATAAGAGATCTTTTATCAGGGTTCCTAGACCTTGGGCATCTCATGAAAAAGTTCGGAGGGGTGGATTGGAACTCCAGACCCAACCCAAATCTAACTGTGTCCCTGACCCAGGAATCAGACGTGGAGGAATCCCACTGGTCAGCAAAAAACTTTAGCCTCCCACCAATGGGGGCATCTTGGTAAGAATTATTTAGGGCGGCGGAAGCCCCTGGTTCCTGCTCCCCTGAATTGCCTCTTGGATTGCCCTCCCTGTCTATTCCTGTCCCCAAATTCAGACCTCTCAGATTGCTGTACCTGCCGGTATCCAGAGGACCTTTGGAATCTCAGGGAATAGGGTCCCTGATAGAAGGGACGAAAGGAACCTCTCCAAAAGGGTTGGGGATTCCTGGTGTCTGACTTCCGAAAAAGAGAAGGAAGGATCATTTTTTTGTTCCTCGTTTCTATGAAGAGAGGATCCAAGGCTCTGCCAAACAGCTTTTCACCCGATAGAGGTGCTGAGGCAAGCTTCCACTTGTGTTTGGTGTCAGCTTGCCAATGCCTGAGTCAAAGTAGCTGCCTTGCTGATACTTGCAGTGTGATGGCTCTAGAGGAAAATTTTACCGCATTAAAAGTTGCATCCGACGAAAATTCTGCTGCAGCAATCAGTTTGGCAATGTCCTGGTGTGCTCGTATATTGGAGGATGGGATGGTCTCCTGCAGGTGGCGAAGCCATCTGAGGGAAGACCACATGAAAAAAGATGTGGCTGTGGTCGCTATTATAGCCCACGTGTCAGATTGATGAGCCTTGCAAAGAGCTAGTTCTCCCTTCTTATCTTCTGGCTTAAGCACCTCCTCCGATTCATTGGGAATAGCAGAGGGGGATTCCGAGGCCACTATCGGATCATCAACTGAGGGTGTGTTTAAGAAATTGGAAAATTCAGGAGCAAGGTTATAAAATTTCCTATCATATACCGTAGGGGCAGGAAACACTACTGCGGAAGCCCACTGTTTCTGTAGTAAGTCGGAAAACATCTGTGGGACTGGTATTATGTCAGCTTCATTTATATGCTAAGAGAAAATTAAATCATCTGCCTCCTCCTGTGAAATTGGTTGTTGCGAAGATGTAGTCGCTTTATCAAGGCACGCAGTTGTCTTGGCCTTGAATAAAAGTGATCTGAATAACTGAGGGTGGGATAGTCCCGTGAAAGTTGGATGGTCAGGAGTGAGGCCCTCGTCATCGGACATGCCCCTCTCCAGTGGTTCCACCTCTGACAGAGCCGGATCGATGTCATGAGCTGACCCTCTCTCTAGTTGGTCCATTTGTTCTTCTTGATTCCCCTCTTCCTGAAGCCCCTGGGGAGGCATGCCTGGGAAGATAGAAAATTCCCCTTGGGGAGGTACCTGAGGAATTTGCTGGTCCATCCCGGTTAGTGACCATCCTGAGTGAGATTCACATTCCGAGATAGTGGACTATCTTCTGGCCCATACAGACTGCTGAATGCCAGCTGCAATCCCGTCATATTGCCAGTTCCATCTATGCCCTCATCCTGGGGGGAACATCCTTGGGGAAGGGATCCTCTTGGTGGAAGTTGGCCGCCGTTGGAGTAAATGTGGCCTCAGGGGCCCACCGTCATACGGTTGCTGTCATTGAGGTACCAGGAGAAAGTTGCCTAGCAGAATTACGCCTGGATGGAAGAGAAAGATCCAGGGGAGGAGGAGGGGCCCGGGAGGCTCGAGGGGGAGATGGGCCTGGTGAAGTCCATTCTGTCTCCCACATATGCTTCAATTATTTCTCTATAGCCTGATGGCGTCTATGGGTGTCCTTTTCCTTGGCCTTTGAAGGCCTCTTGGAAGCTTTGGATTTGCCCAGGACCCTGGTCATTGCTCTGGAGGTAGAAGCCCTTGAGCCATTGCTGCTTGCCATTTCCACTATAAGATTTGTCAATGAGGCTTTAAAGGTGGTTGGCACATCCAGGGACCTGCTCCAAAAAGATGCAGAGGACCCTTATAAATTATTTAATCCCTGTTATTGTTGTTGTTGTATTATTGATCTCTAATCCAATCAATTTCAATTCGAATCCAATTAGCAACACTTCTTCATGCCAGAAGTAGATGAGTAACACTGGCCTGCAACAGCTGCCCTGCACAGGCGGACTTAGGCCTTGGTGCTCGCTGTTGAGCTGCTGGACTTTTATTCTGTGAGGATTAGCTAAAAAAATCAGATCCTCTGCCCCAGAGTTTTGGAGTCAGAGGTGCCAATCCCTTGGTCTCTACGAGGGAAACCCAGTAAGGGGAAAAAGCCTCTCATGGTGTATTTTTTTTATTTTGATTAATGGTGAATGGATTCCATACAGTCCTCAAAATGGCGCCTGCCCGTTTGGTGCGGCTAAAATTGTCCAGCAGCTAGTTCCCATCTAAATCACTGTTCTGAACAGCGAAAAGAGACTATGCGGGAAAGGATAAGCAGTGCTTATGCCGCCAATCCCCTTAGGTGTTTTGAGGGGGAAAAGCCTCAGCCGTTTATGAGCCGAACATGAGGCACGCACACTGTTCGGAAAGGCTCTTGTTAACGATCGGGAAGATAAGGGCTGTGGATTAGAGGCTTCCGCCTGAAACTGCTCTTGGAGTGCTGCGATCACTCCCCCAAAAGAGGATAATGAGCCCTGGCGGCTGCGGGCTTTCAAATGGTAATTTGATCTCTTTGAAAGTCTATCTCCTCTAGAGAAGCGCAACTAGCCCCGGCGGCCACGTGGTAATAAAACCATCGGAGGCTATTGGGACTCCTAGATGACAAAGGGAGTCCTTGAGTTAACTGAAAAAAGCAAACCTGATGTTTGAATCTCTGTCGTTTTAGCTGCTATTCCGGCCAATCTGGAAAGCTACCTATTCCAATAAAGGCTGAGCTAAGAACTGGGGGACGCTAGGGAGGAGTCCCATGAAGGAGGAGGAGTGTCCTGCCAATTAAGCCCAGCCTATTCAAGAGGAGACTGAAGCACCTCCCACTACTGGATGCTCTGAACAGCTCAGGGGCGAAACCCAGGTCTTTAGAGCCTTATCAAAGGTTAACATCTGTATCTCCAGTGGGGAATGCTGTTCCACAGGGCAGGTGCTGCCATAATGAAGGCATGACTTCTGGATCCAACAGGGTGATACTGTTGGGTTAAAGGGACCCAGAGCATGTCCTCCCCAACAGACCTGATTGGGCGGGCAGAAACAATAGGACAGATGGTTCCTCGAAGAGTCTGGTCATGTGCTATGCAGGGGTCTATTCACATCTTGAATCATACCCATAAGTCTATATGTTGTATGGTTTTCTCTCACATACTTTGTTAGCACTTTCATCATCCTCATTCTCATCTACCTTCTACCTCAGACAAAAAGCTTCAAATACAATATTTAGAGGAAATCTTTCCCTTCTAGACCTGTTTAAAGGAGACTCTCATAGTCTGGAAAATGTGTTCTATAGTGTTTTTCCACTAGGCATTCCAATGTTTGTTCATTTTGCTTGAAAATGTAGCTTCAGTTATCTACCTTTTTAATCACATAGTATTATTTTTAAAAGTTTAATTTTAAAATTTGTTTTATTTTAAGCTAGTTTAATTTATGAAATTTGTAGTTTAGCATCCTCAAATAATATTTAATGTTTAGGGTCTATAGGCGGAAAACATCATCCCATCATATATATTTGACACTTTGCAAATTTCAGGATATTTTGACAGACAGCAGTATTACTGATTACTGTAATTCAACTACAACTCTGGAATCAAAGTTATTTAGCAACATATATTTAATTAAATTATGCCAGAAATGAAAAATATCTTTTGTACCCTTTGGAAATCCTTACTACACATAACCCTAGAGAACAGGCAGATTATAGATTACATCTTTTTCAACAAGTAATAACATCATTGCATTTATATAAAAAAGGCCTGTGTAAATATTTATGATGGGGAAGCAGTGCAATTAATAATTTATTTAAACATCTTTCTACAGTGCCCAACAACTGTTCCATTTAGGAAAGATGTTACCTGTACAACATGCATTAACTCAACTTTGAAATTTGATATTTTCAGATGTTTATACTACTTTAATATTTATCCTATCTCATGGGAACTGGCATCTGGATAAACAAAGTAGATATTCTGTATTAAGATATGTCACTCAGCATTAGAAAGAAAAACATGCTCCAATTAGTTAACAGTCTGCAGAATTGATCAATATAGCAATAGCATTTAGACTTATATACCTCTTCACAATGCTCTTATATACCTTATATACCTCTTCACATTAGAAAACTGTTATTTGAAACTGTTATTTGTCCTAAGTACTTAATTTTAGTGACATTAAACTGAAATGTTAAGACAGAAGTAGGCAAAAATGAAATATCTTTGTGTATGCCTAATCAAAATTATTCAAGGTTTAACACAATTGTGCTATACTGGCAAATGTGAGGAATAGTAAACTTGGATTTTATACAGAATAAAACATGTCTTATTTAACTTGGCCTTCCTAAAGTTATTTACAGCTGAAGCATGTAATCTCTTATACGGTGCATAACATGGCCCAAGTTGACAACTATGACAACTATTCAAAATTAGAAATTGTGCAATCCAAATATTAAGAAATGTGCTCCAGATATGATCCTGTGTCTCCAATATTGATCGTCATTGTGGAACAGACAATGAAGATCAACTTGAAAATCTAGTTAATCTTCTTTATGTATTGAGTGAATCAACATTTTTCCTCATAGGATCTCATAAGATTAGAAGATAATATCTTCTAGATCAGAGGTCCCCAACCACTAGTCTGTAGCCCACTAATGGGCCATGATCTGTTTGCAACTAGGTGTGGAAATGCTGGGTGAGCATGCGTGCACAACCCCACTTGTGTGAGCAGTGGGTGAGTGCATTTACATGTGTTCCTTTTGCGTAAATGGTGGACTCACATGTATACCACTCATGCAAATGGATCTGTGCGCATGCGCACGCTTGTTAGCTATATGCAAGGGGAACCATCTATCTACCTCTCGCCAGTCCACAAAGCCAGAAAGGTTGGGGAACTCTGTTCTACACAAATTGTACAGGTAATCCTTGACCTATACCAGCTGTTTAATTTCAAAAAAGTTATTTATGACCCATCCTTGAAATTACAACTTCCACTCCATAACATGACTGCTTTTATGTCTGGTTGCAGCATTCCAGAGTCATGTGACTGAGATGTGAGTTTTTTTTGTAGGTTTTTGTCATAAAAACAATAATAGAATGCAGTCACGTGGTATTTCAAATTAGATCATAGCCGAACCACAGAAAACTACAATGATCTAATACATATTGATTTTACAGAAGACAATGTTGAAAAAGCACTACGCAATCTAAAACCATCTCTATCTATTGGACCGAACGGAATATGTGCCTACTTCTTAAAAAAGCTATCCACTGTCATAGCAGAACCTCTAAGCATAATCTTGGAAAAATCTTTCAGGACCAGCTCCTTGCCTAACCTATGGTCACAAGCCACGGTCATCCCCATCTTCAAAAAGGGAGACCCCAGCCTAGTTGAAAATTACAGACCAGTCTCCTTATGCTGCATCACCTGTAAAGTCATGGAATCAATTATTAACCAATCCATTATCCTCCACTTAGAGACAAACAACCTACTCTCCAATAAACAATTTGGTTTCAGAAAAAAACTATCCTGTAATCTGCAACTCTTACACTGCAAAAACATATGGACTACACAACTCGATCAGGGCAAAACAATAGACACAATCTACACAGACTTCTGTAAAGCCTTTGATTCAGTGGTACATGACAAACTACTCCTAAAACTAACAGAAGCATTCCTGTCAAACAGACAACAAATGGTCAAAATTGGGAGTGTCCTATCAAATTCTGTACCTGTCAATAGTGGTGTCCCCCAAGGCAGTGTTCTAGGACCAACTCTCTTCATACTCTACATAAATGACCTCTGTGATCATATTAAGAACAACTGCATTCTCTTCGCTGATGATGTAAAGCTACCATAGACAATGCTGCTACCCTTCGAAAAGATCTTGACTATGTATCAGAATGGTCAAACAAATGGCAATTTCAAATCTCAACAAATAAATGCTTGTCTTACATATTGGCAAAAAAAAAAAATCAGAAAGTAAAATACAAGCTGAATAGTCAAGACCTTGTTGATGATCCAAGCTCTGTAAAGGACCTTGGAATACTCGTCTCTAATGATCTATGTGCTAGAGCCCACTGTAACTACATAGCCAAAAAGGCATTAAGAGTTGTTAACCTAATCCTATGTAGCTTTTTCTCTGGTAATATCACACTACTAACTAAAGCATACAAAACATTTGCTAGGCCAACACTCGAATACAGCTCATCACTCTGGAATCCACATTACATATCTGATATCAGCACAGTTGAGAAAGTCCAGAAATATTTCACAAGAAGAGTTCTCCACTCCTCTACTCGTTGTAGAATACCTTATGCCACCAGACTTGAAATTCTAGACCTAGAAAACCTTGAATTACGCCGTCTTTGGTCTGATCTAAGTATGGTATATAAAATCATACATTGCAATGACTTACCTTTCAATGAATACTTCAGCTTCAACCATAACAACACAAGAGCACACAATAGATACAAACTCAAGGTTAACCGCACCAAACTTGATTGCAGGAAATACAACTTCAGCAACAGAGTGATCAATGTCTGGAATACTCTACCTGACTCTGTGGTTTCTTCCCCAAACCCCAAAAACTTTAACCTTAGGCTGTCTACTATTGACCTCACCCCTTTCCTAAGAGGTCTGTAGGGGGCGTGCATAAGCACACCAACGTGCCTACCATCCCTGTCCTATTGTTTCTTTTATTTTTCTTATATGTACCCATTTCATATATTCATAATTATGTATATACTTATACCTATTATTTTGTAAGCAATTGACAAATCAAAGCAAAGCAAAGCAAAAAATAAATAAGTTAATTAATTAATAATAACTGCAATGACTTCTGAGCAAAATTCTGGGGTCCATTGTGGTCACAAGTTGAGGACAATACACTTTCATGGCTTTTTGCATGAGTCTTCCCTCCCTGGGGATATAAACAACCCAAAAGAATTCTGACACAACATATTCTGGAAATGGAAATCAACAAGATCAGTCTCTCCTACCCAGGAGCATTTTTTTCTTGCCTTATATTTTCAAACTGGCCAGAAACTTAGATTGGATCACAAAGTTTTACTTGAGAAGAGCATTAACGATTAATCAATTTAATGTTCTGACTTCATCTATTCTGGAAGGCAGACATAAAAAATTCCATATATAGTCATATTATATATATAACTATACTATATAATCCAGGTGCTGTAAAATCTATAATTAGAATCTGTTTTATACTGTTTTCATTGACATACCAAGTCAAGTCATCTTCTATAATAGATTCTTTTGGGGCTCCAAATAGACTCTACTTAACTGGATATTACCAAATTCTATTGTGCTGCCAGTAAGATAGAAAATAATAAATTGCGAGACTGATTTTTCAGCATTCTGAACTATGTGCATTTCCCCTCCCCTCAATTCTGAGGTATCTGAAAATTTTAGTTTGTTCAATTTTATGTCCATTTAATTACCATGTGAGGATTCTGGACACTTAGCAAATACCAAATTTTTGTCTATTCATAATGTATTAATTCATCAACTGTGACATGAATGGGACATTATCTTAAGTTCACATTTTAATCTAATGGGAGCCTGGGATAGAAGGACTGAATCATCTGATGAAGTAGCATGGGGTGTGATGACCTGGGAAATGGCACAAAGGCAACACAGTCAGATAATCAATAGGAGTCCCTTTATTAGCTCCAACTTTGCCCTCAATTTCCTGGTTACCTTCTGGCTGGAGAAAAACTCTCCCAGGAACAACCTTTGGCTTCAGAGAATCAAGTCCAAAATGTGGTCAACAAAAACTGTAAACTATAAGTCCAATCAAGGCAAAATGAGGTAATTAGTCCAACAGGGCAAAAGCAAGAATTCCAGATGTGAAGGCAAGGCTCACATCTCAACATGGTTGGGAAGACCCCAGGAACACAGATAATCAAAGTCAATGCAAGATAAACTCACGTTTAACACTCAGCATGCATCTCCTTTAAACACTCATTACCAAGTGTGGCTAATGAAGGGAATCAGGGCCCTTTCCTCCCCCATAAGCCACGCAACCCACGTTGCTCCCTTCTTCGTTCCTCCCTGCATGCCCTATGATGAAGAGGGGGTGGGCCTGGGTCTTCCTCTGAACTCCCCCTCCCTTTGTTCTACCTCTCCCCTGCTCTGCCCAGATGGACTTTGCCCTTCCCCAGTTTCTTCCACAGCCAACAGAGCCACACTCCCATTCCCTGTCAGCTGTTCGTCTCCCTCTTCAGGATTCAGGCTCCAACAGGGACATGACATGGGGATCTATCTATATGCTAACTTTGGTGGGGGAAAATCAGGAGTGTTCTGGTAGACCACTAAGGAATTTATATTAACATTAAATAATGATAGAGAGAGAATCCAACCCATCTCACTTCTCACACTAAAGAGATTGTTTCTACAAGATGGTCTTGTGAACTAAACTGAATTTTTACATGCAACTTATATATGAATAGTAACAGTCGTCTATCTATTGTGGATTTATTAATTATTCTCCCATTTGTCATGCATTTGTTTTACAATATTTAGTAAAGAAATATATGACTAAACCTAGCTCATGCAGTTTCATCTATTTTATATCTGCATTTGATTTGATATCATGGGTTAAAGTTAAACTGTGGAAAATTTATATCTACAATGCCCTATGGAACATTCAAAATGCTACACAAACTTTCCAATATAATGTGTTACAAAGGAACCTTAAAAAGAAAAAAGTACAAATTGATTTTAGCAGCTACATTTCTGTCAAAAGTGGAAAAATAAGACTCTACATCTATCTCTATAATAGTGATGGTACAAAAGAACATGATCAGTTATTATGTAGACATAAACAGTCTTAGAAGCTAGTTTAATTCTATCATTCCCCCTAAGAGTGTTGAAAGGAGAATATCACAGCAAGCCAAAATAAAGAATCTTTTGTGGAAAAGGACAATTAACTGTGGCAGGTATTCAGCAAATATAAACCTGTAGTATTTGGTTAATGATGATAATCAGGACCAGGTTTCTGTTGCTAAATAATGCTGTCATAAAGCATGACATCATGTGATCATGCCACTTAGTTGCAATAGTGGAAATCCTGGTAATTCCCACTTCTGTGGTTAACCAAAGATCATGAATTCTTACGAGAGGACTTCCGTGCAACTCCCTATCAACTTGCAATAGGCAAAAACAATGGGGAAGTCAGCAGGAACTTGTGACTTCCAGGCAGCTTACAAGCAGCCTTCAAGCAGGTAGGTGGTTGCTGTGGCACAGCATGGCCAGACATGGGACAGGTGCTCTGTGGGGGCGGGGGGGTGGCAGGGTATGCAAGCAGCCATTGCAATCCAGAAAAAGCACAGCCAGGCAGGAGTGGCTGCTGCCAGATGTACAAGTGGCTAATGCAGCACAATACAAGCACAGTTGATCCAGGGGGTGGTAGCTGGCAGGGTCAGGAGGGCACACAGGCAGCTAAGCGGAATCAGGTGGCTGGGCAAGCACTACCATGTTACTATAATAACTAGTTGGTTAATGTTGTAATTATGATGCACATCATGAACATTCTAGAAAACAAAGAAATTATAGCAGAGAGCATTCAAGGAATACCCGTATTATTTAAAATGAACCTGATGAAAATCTTTATTTAGAACTAGTTACAGAATATATTGGCTTTTTTCTGAGGAGCATATGAAATGTTTTTTCATGCTTTTGTTATTCTCAGGATAAAGTATACAATACTCATGTTTACTATACATTGACCAGCAGAGTTATACAGTTCCCAACTGTATTTTTTAAATATTTTTTAACAGCCCAGGATAATATAACTACATTTGTATTATTTAATAAATTATATGCTACGAATAGATTCTACTGTATATTACCTATTTTATATACAATTTATTTGTTTACATTATTGAACCATCTACTCGGGGGGGGGGATTCTGAAGGTATACAGTAAAATGGTAAAATATAAAAAAAGAATATAAAAATTAACAATTTAGAAAATTTAAAAGGAGGCAAGGATTTGTTTAAAAGGTGAAGGGAGGGCTTTATTATAGGAACAGCAGGAAAGTTCATGCAATGATGTGGCAGTGGAAGGGGGAGGAAATCAATGGCACATTTCTAACACTGCTAGATTTTGAGCAGCTTTAAATTGTACAAAGAATATAGATGGGAAGAAAAAGACTGAATAGAACAAATGTCAAAAATACGTTCACATTTTACCTCACGAACTACAATCTATGTTTCAAAGCACAGAAACTCAGAAAAAAAAGCCAGAAATTCTGGATTGTTATCTGAAGACAGTAATTGCCAGATGCTGACTCTGAATTCCTAGTCGGAAACAGGGTTCAATAAGACACAATGAAAGTCCTTCCACTTTCAGGCTCTAGTGAGCTATTGTCTTAAATGAAAAAAGGGATAAAAATTTCAAGCTCTAGGATGGTATGTAATATATCCTCTAATGAAGCTAAAGATCATTAAATTTATACTTATGTCACATAAACTACTTCCACCTAATAAACATAGGACATATTTTTATGGCTTTGTTGAAAAAGTATCCACTTTATATAAAGAAACAGTACCACCCAGCTTGCTTTCATCAGACCTTGCATGAAAAACATGTCTCAATTTTGGGTACTGCAATCCAAGGATCTTGGTACTGACAAAGTAGAATATAGATAAGGACAATAATGATGGTGATAGCAATAGCAATAGCACTTAGACATACATATATGCCACTTCATAGAGCTTTACAGCCCTCTCTTAAGTGGTTTACAGAGTCAGCATATTGTCCCCAACAATCTGGATCCTCATTTTACCAATCTCGGAAGGTTAGAAGGCTAAGTCAACCTTGAGCTAGTGAGACTCAAATTGCCGAACTGCTGGCAATCAGCAGTCAGCAAAATTTCCCTGCAATACTGCATTGTAACCACTGTGCCACTACGGCTCATGATAGGCACAGAATCTATGTACATGGAATAGGACTGGAAGGAATTTGGTATGTTTATCTTGAAGACATAATGAAGGAAAAGCAATCTCACAGTAATCTTACAATATATGAAAAACAATTTGTATTATTTTTTTATGCCTCACCATTCTCACATCAAAGTGCTTACTAATAAACCTATTACTAAATTTATTAAATTATTAGCAAATGTACTATATTCAACTGCATCACTAAAATATGTTATTAAAAACAGTTTCACAATAAAAATATGGTTATGCTTCCATTTTCAATTTTTCAGCAAAAAATTGTATGCTGAATCAATTTTGATATGACAGTATTCTGTCTAGTTTTGATTTACAGTGCTCGAGCAAGTTCGAATGATAATCAAAGAATAAACTTTACCTATTTATGGCTCTGGCTTGTTAAGAGAGGAATAAGCCATTTCACTCACTTATTTTGGCCATGTCATTCAGCAGAATTCACTCAAGAAAACAATTTTGTTTGGAAGAGATAGTGGTAAAAGAAAACCAAGCCATCAAAGAAGATGGTGGCTGAATATCATCAAAGCTGACACCAGCCAGAGCATAGAAAAACTCAAAGTAGTACTGCAAGATCGGAAGATGTGGAGAGAACCTGGCCCATAGAATTTCTTGACAACTGAATGAATAACATCATCCTCATCATTATAAAGTCAAGTCACATGTAATATTAAAATCATGAATGGGGTTTCCTGGCTTGTCCAATTGATCTTCATGATAGAGAAAACAAGGAAGAACTGACTGAAAAGCATGGCGGGTTAGTTGCCAAAAGACAAAACAATTAGAATTCTATCTTATTGTTATATAACAATTCTATTTCTATTATATAATCCTTCAGAATATATTCATTAATGTTCACATGCCAATTTGGAACTAAGACACAATTATGTCATTAATAAAAAAAATATTCATGTCAGTTAAGTTTAAGTAAGTTTAATTTATAATGTTCTGTTGAAGACTTAATATTTAAACACCCACAAAATCTAATGGGAAGGGGTGTTTTTTTTAGTAAGACAAGAATGAAAGTCACATTCATAAATTGAATGTTATTGTTATAGAAAATGGCTTTCTTAAAGAAAGGAAGTTAGGAAGTTGTTACAGCAACAGTAATGTTAAAAGAAACCAAAAGTAGAACTAAATGTCAGCCACTCTCAAATGTACTATCTATAATTGAACTTTAAAAAAACCCCATATTACTATTTTTTATAAAATTTTCTCAACAGCAAAATTCTTACATAAGCCTTGAAAATTATATAACATTACAAACATCAAAAGCACTAAGTAAGTAAATAAAACAGTTGTTTTGATTGAATCACTATGGAATTCTTGAATTTTTTTCTGTTATATTCTAAGTTTCATTCTAGGATTTATTATGTACTCTGCTCTCCAAACAAGTAAGATGAATTAAACTGCATTAGAGCTCTAAAACAAGATATTCATTCATTCATTCAGAGGTATCACCAGACTGCAGGCTGCTTCTCAGTGGCTCACAATATAATGTAAAAATAACAATCTACATGAACCAATAAACTGATGGCAAATCCAGACAACACATAAAGCAGAAATCATACATCTAGCAGGAGCTCCATCCATTCTAGCCCAAAGCCCAGGAGATAGGCAGGATTAAAGGCTTCCAGAATGCCATTAAGAATGGCACCACCCAGATTTCAAGAGGAAGCCCATTTCAAAGGACAAGAACCACAATGAGAAGACATCCATCTTAAAAAAAATGAGGGATTCAAAATACACCCATCTTACCAGTCCAAACAGGCCAGACAGATAACAGTAAAATAAGTGATCTCTCAAATAACTGGCTCGTATGAATATACGGTTATAGAGGTTATAACCAGCTCCTAGTTAAAACCATCCTAACTACTCAAATATTCTCTTAAATAATGTGCAGTATTTAAAACTGCAGAAAAATGAAAGATTTGGTATATCGTATACAGATAATCATGCAACTTCACACATACAGAGAAGCACTATTCCTCACTGAAAGGTCAGAGCAGACAGCAAAGTATACCTACCATAATTTTAACCTATTTTATTTGAAAAACAAGATCACTGCTTTAAAATATATAGCCATATTGTATTAAAGAAAACAAGACACTGACCTTTGTGATAAGAATTCTGTATTTATCCAACATCGCTTGATTATCATGACATCCTGCTAGTAACTGCCACACTTCAGCTCTCAAAGCCTCTGGCACACCTCTTTTCACCAATGAAGATAGACCTTTTGGTCGCATTTCCAGATTATTATGCCTAGATAAGATAAAGAGAATTTTTTTTCTGTTCAATTTTTTTCTCTGTTTCTTATATTTCTCTATGTGATATTGAGACTGCTAAGAAAATATGGAGGACTGGGATGGATGCTTTATCACCATTTTGATCTTGCTATGGTCACATTTAAATATAAGCCACACCATTTCAATACTATATCCCAGCCTGAAACCCAAGGGATCCATTTCCTCCAGGTCCTTTTGGAGCTGCAAGACTGGAATTTCCCTAAGCAAGTCTATGGGACAATTATCTGTGCACACCATGACAGTGGGAAACGATTACATTTTGCTGCTTTTATTTCCACAAGGTCACCTTACGAAAGGCACAATTAGAATTCAACATTTGCTTTCTCCAGCACCATTTTAAACATCTTTTCTGTTATTTCATCTCCCCGAATTTATCAGAAAACAAGCAAGTTCTTCATTTGTACCTGTGATCCAATTCAAAGCCATGTCTGTCCCTTCATTTTAGGTAGTGACAAAGACTTAGTTGAATTGTACCTAAGAACTGCAGAAAAAGTAAAAGTTTTCTCTGAAACTCAACAGGGTCCATTAGACACCTGAAGAGGACCCACTGAAGGGAAGACTGGTTGCTAGCAACTCTGGGCTAACACAAAATGACCTGATCAGTGATTGTTCCAACTATACCAATAGCAAATGGTTTTCTTTTCTGTAAAAACTAGCCTACTAAAAATACAAAAAAAAAAAAAGCATGCAATCCAGACAATAGATCTTTTTATATATTTTTCTTCCATTAAGTTATGTCCATTTCTCAGTCCCTGCAGTTTTCTTGGCAAAACTTTGTGATTTGCCGTTTTCTCCTTCCTAGGGTTGAAAGAGAATGATTGGCCCAAGATCACCCAGTAGGTTTCATGCCTAAGGCAGATCTCCCAGTTTATATACACAAAACTAGATCATACTCTCCCAAATAGGCAAGGCCAGAACAAAGTAATTTAATTTACATTTCATTAGAATTACATAACTATTTCATTAAATAGTTAATAACATTACCCTCTATTGATATGATAATTTTCCATTTTGTCTTTTTAAATTGCAGTTTGGTGAAAATAAGAGGGATTCCACAAACTGCTTTCAACACTAGGACTGAGAATCTGCATATTTGAGTTAAATACTTCTAAAAAAAACCTCATTTTTTTCTTACTCTGCAGTTCTGAAAGTTTCTTTTAAAATGTAGTTTAAACATTTTTCTCATTAACTCTTACCATCGTCCCAACAATTCTCCCCAAGAATACAATATCTTCTCTGGACAATCTTTGGATACATCACCCGTACCACTTGAGAGTTCATTATCGCTTCCTGCAAGAGAGATCGGGAGCAACAATATTGATCAATTTCACAATATATCCTTTATTTGAAGTTGGGAGTTAGGAATAAGCTAGGTATGCTGGCAGTATATTGCCCACCCTGCTGCTCAACAGCATCTTTACTCAAGAAGCTTGACCTCATTCCCAAATGGGTATAGTCCCCCAGATGCTAGACTGGGAAACTTCAGCATCCACGTCCTGGGGAAAGAACAGGATCAGCTCATGATTTTAAGACATCCATAACTCTAATAATCTTATCCCATTATTATGGAACCAAGATACGTAAGTCCATTTTACTCTCACCCTCTTCAGCATCATCCTCTTGCAAAGAAATTTGATCAGCAAAACTTAATGGACTAACTGCTTCTTCCTCTCTTTCAGAATTGCAGTGTAGACTCAAGACTTCATAGATTGAATCGCCAGCATTTATACTGCCTTTCCCTTCACACTAAATACAAATGACAAAAAACATAATTTAGCCTAAGCAACTCTAAATATTAAAACAATTGTTCAATTTTCCCTATATAAGAATGAAAAAAACTAACGAGTAAAACAAATTATATTGGTTTGACTACATTAAGCCATTACTGTTGCTTGCTAACACTGTAGCTAATTTGAAGTTTGATATGCTAAGAATACAAAAAGAAAAAGAGTAACCATTCAAAATAGAAATTAAAACAAACAGAATAAGGAATAATGCAGCCCACTTAGCAAATAATTTATTTTTCTATCTGAAACATTTTGTTGCCTTAAACTGAGAAGAGAAAGCACCCATTCAAAATATCCAGCCATATTCATTAAGCAGAAAATCTATAAACTCACTGTCTATTCTGAGGAGTAAAAATGTAGCATAATGCTAAGTTACTAACAAAAGATTCACTGTCTGTTCAACATACTCAAAATACACTGCATGAAGCAGGCTCTGCACCCTAATAGTAAGGCCAACTCCCAGGTAGTCATTCAATGCAATATTACAAAGTATAATGATGGTTAAATCAAAATAAAGAATATATCAAGTTACCTCCCAAAATCTAAGTGTACAAGACAGCCTGACTGATGCCTAAAAAGCAACAAAAAAAGGTTCTAGATGAATATTCCTTAACAGAATTCCACAATTCAATTATTCATTTAAAGGAGATTATATAGCTCTATATAGCATATCCTATACATAATTTATAGGTATTTAACAGAGGACACATGTGCACAGATGGATATTTAATAGAGGGAATTCCAAACTGTGAAATTACCACCTGGATGCAGGTTGCTTTCTCTAGCCTTATAAACATGTCCAGTTTTTTTTTTATTGCCATAATGCCAGATCACTATGCTGTTCATTTTACTTCCACTTATGAAAATTGCTCTTTGAGGCAAAAGTATTTTGAAGCCCCATTGGTTGGACCTGATGGGGATCCATCAAAAATTCTTGTCTTGCTGGAAAACTAATAGGCTTAAACAGAATGCTATTTCTATGAATCTTTTTTTCAATGCTAGAATTACTGTTTCAAGAAACCCTAAGTATACAATATTGCATCCAGTTACCAAATTTTCAATTGTTATACCTAGGACAGAACATATGGAATTCTGAATAGAAAAGAAGTTACATATTCTTCTCTGATCTCAGGAGTTTAACTAAACCGCTATATTTTCTCAGGGACAGAATCCTTATTGTGGACAAGCCTCAGTCATGCTTACAGGGTCCTTATATACTCAAGACTCTTTCACTGTTGTAATTAAAAATTTAACATACTATTGCTTTAAATTGTAGCTTCACTATTTTAAAGCTCAATTTTCGTATTAATCGTATTTTTGCAGCTCTAACTCTGTTGATCTGTTACAGAGTGGGTAGCATACAAACAAGGGAAACAAACAAACGAAGCCCTTGACTGCAGATCCAGCAGGAAAGACTCAAATCCTTACATGCCACATCTGAAAAAAATTCTTGAGCCAAATCCCACTTGTGGCACAGGACCTACCATTGTGAGTAACATAAAGTCAAGTCTTTAAACTGAGGTCCTTTTACATTTTCGAGATGGATCTAATCATGTACTAATAAACCCTGGTCGGGGGGCGGGGTTCAGCTTCATGACAAATCTGGGCAGAAGGGCATAATCTTTTTCAGTACGGGGAGGTTTGAGGATATGGAAGGCTAGCAGGCGAATTGCCAATCAAAGGAGGACAAGATGCATGGCATCTTATGCAGCAGCAGGAGAAAGGAGCTAAGACAGGAGCATGTGGGAACTGAAGACAAAAGGACATGTCTTAGAGAGATTCATTGTTCAAGCTTGGGACTACCTCCTCCTTTCAGAGGTAAAATTAGAAATAATTTTCAGACTGGGATATGCTAATATGGATGGTGAAGGGGTACAGATCAACTGTAGGAAGAAACTAGCCTATTTAGCTAATACGTAATAGCCTGTTGTCCTTTATTCCGATGTCAGTCAACTTTCTCCACTATTCTATCGCCCTTGGTTATGTTAACTTACAGACCTGAAAAATGTCTAAACCTTCAAAGGTTTTAGCGATGAGAGTAGGACAATAAGATGCTAAATGGAAAAAAGGAAACCTAAATGAGGGTATAAAATAGACCAAGGCAAAAAAATAAACTGGACTTCATTTATTTTCCTAGTTTTAATTACAGTAGTTATCTATAATGCCTATTAAGACTAAGCCTTGGGTTATCCACATCCAATCTCTAATTACATAATTACTCTAATTATGACCACAATTGAGCCTAAAATTTCTGTTGCTAAGCAAATATTTGTTAAGTGAATTTTGCCCAATTTTACGACCTTTCTTGCTGCACTTGTTAAGCGAATCATTGTAGTTGATTCACTTACAAACATGGTTAAGTGAAACAGGCTTCCCCATCTCAGAAGTTTGCAAAAGGTGATCACATGATCCCCCAGACACTGCAACCGTCATAAATATGAACCAGCTGTGAAGCATCTGAATTTTGATCACATAACCATGGGGATCCTGCAATGGAAGTGTGATAAATGGTCATAAGTCACTTTTTTCAGTGCCATTGTAACTCTGAACAGTCACTAACTAAACTGTTGTTAAGTCAAGGACTACCTGTATTCCAGGAACATTCAATCAGATAAGGCAAAAATAGCTCAAATCAGTTTCATAATCAGCCATAAATCCCGGAAAGATATTGTTATGAAGGGTATCATATGACATCAAGAAATCTTATAGAACAGAAATGGATTTCCTCTGCCCCATTTGTGGCAAAAATCTAGCCATAAAAGCAGTAAAGTTAATTTTGTCCCCCACTCAGGATTGACCCATATTTAAAAGTTGTACATTTGAGTATGCAGTTTTATCATATTTACAAGAAATCCTAAATACCGTCTTAAATCCTTGTATTTAAAATAAATTTTTCTTCTGCTATGTCTCAGTTGTAATAAGTATTAATGTCTGAATAAAAGGATATAGATGGAAAAATAATTTTAAAAATTAAATGTTCCTTCACATTTTGTTTAGCATAATAAATTCTGACAGCTTTTAGACTATTTAAGACACTGATTTACTATTAAAATAAAATTATTAAATAAAACTAGCAACTCTTCTGTGAGAATAAAGACCCATAATTTCCTATTAAAATATACACAAACTTTCAAACTAGGATTCTATAGTTTCATTAAACATTTAGCATTTATTTTCATAAGAAAATAGCTTATAAATGTTATCACTCATTCTAGAAATAAAAAGGTTGAAATGTTCTCAGATGTATAGGTTTGAAAGGATCATTCAGTCCTTGAAACTCTTTCAGAATCTGAAAAAAAGAGCTATTTTTCAGATATGGTAAAGCATCAAGGTGGCATCAAAAAAGCTATAAATAAATGCATTAATAAAAAGAACTATGTGCTGCATTTACTCTTGACACAAGAAACAGAATTTCCTTTCAGCAATATAATTTGCTAGAATATAGCCTCACCACTAAAAAGGGGGGATTCGATGAAACTGGCTCTCTTGTATCTTTCAAAGCAAACAAATCATGTCACCTCTGAAGCAGCAGAGTAAGCTACCAGAGATTCATTGCAGATATTCTTATGAACAAAAATTCTCTACCCTACTGCTTTCCAAACAATCAATCTCCCAGTTCATATACAAAATGCTAAAATGAAAAGTTTTCATACACAATAGGATATATTCCATGAAGTAAAAGAGAAACACACAGAAAAAATAATGAGTATATTAGTGCCTCAAGAATCTTACTGTAATTCTTTTTCAAATGGTCAGTTTTGATGAACAGAAAACCGACTTTGTAAATTAATGTTAAGAAGACATGCATCATGAGGCAAAGAAAGCTGCCCAGAAGGGTGCGGAAGAATGTCCATGACCTATGTAGCATTCTTCCTCTTACAGACAGCAAGCAGAATACTGAAGAACAAATTTTATTTCAACAAAACTTTCAAATATGCTTCCATTAAACTGTTTGCAACTTATCCCTCTCTTATTGTAAGGACAATAAACAAATACAAATGATAAATGAATAATAAATTAACACAAATAACATCATAAAGATGTATGTTGGAGTCATAAAAATTTTAAATGTATCTGGCTGCCATTATTCAAAGATGTTCAGGTCTCATTGGGTATACTACAATTTATTCGGGGGAAATGACACAACAATTTCTTGGGCATGGTGAGATGCTGAAATTCCACGTGGTGTGTTTCTGACTCTGCAGGTGTGCAAGATAGTGATCCCATGTTCGCTGAACTAAGAGCTGTGCTTGTTCCTCTGTTTGTAGTTTCTTTTGATGCTATCACTCTTTGTTGTGAAGCTTATCATTATTGCAGAAGTGCAAGCAGAGTTTATGGAGCTTGAGTTTGTCACCATTTGAAAGCAAAAGAATTACTGATTGCTAGAAAGTTTCTTTTCTAAGGAGGATTTCCCTTGACGCCTGCTGCTTCCATGGAGGTGCTGCATATGAACATGCAGTTCTCTTACTTCTCTTACAAGTTTGTGTTGAGGTTGGGATGAATTGTTGGGTGTTTGTAAACAATACAAGGTTTGGTTTCTCTCAGGATAGGGAGCCAGTTGTTGATGTTTTGGATGGTAGGAATGATTAAACTGGTGGCATAAGGGAAGTTATTTGAAAAAATGTTTTGTAGCATACCATGATGTGCCTCATTTTTTATTTACTGGAAACTTTTTGGTATTGGTATTTTGTGTTGGCATATTATGATACTTATGGTAATTCAAGATTGAATACCATGAACTAGACATTATACCAGAAAACTAAAAACAGTATTGTTTTAGTCAGTGTGTCATCATAGCATGTTACATAATTGTAATTATAATATGAGCTCTTGTTTAAAATTTGGGCTGCTGCAACTGGAAGAAAGTGAAGATGCTTGGTCTTCTTCAAAACCAGACCCCCATATAACTTACTACAATATAGACTTGGAAAGTTATCAGTACATTAATTATCAAAGATATAAATAACTTGCTTCCACCCAAAACATGGAGTTGGTCTGTCACATTCTCTAAGAATTTGCCTAAAACCCATACATGTGGGGTGACTCAATGTTAGAGTTAGTCCTCACTTACCAACAAGTTCATTCAGCAATCATTTACAGTTTTGATTGTGCTAAGTAAGTGGCACTCACAACCAGCATTCAGAGTTGTGTCTGCAGCAGTGTCCTCCCAGCAGAGTTTGGGCACTTCACAACTGTTGTGTATTTACTTGTTGTATATTTTATTTGTAGTTTTCCTTTAACAACCAACGTTTTTTGTGGACAATGTATTAATATATTTTTACACAATGCTGACAGTAATGATACAATTACATATAAAGAGTTTTTATCTTCCAACTTCTAATCTTGATATGCTCATTATAATTATAGTATTATAGCAATTATAATATATATAATCAATATATATAATACTATTTTCCCAATTTGTAGTTATTTTTTATTTTTCCCATTTGTTGGGGTTAGGGTTAGAGCTCACCCTAACCACTGTTTTTTATTTATTTATTTATTTATTTTGATTTGTCAATCGCTTACAAGATAATAGGTATTGTGTATTTAAAATGGTTGCCATGTCCTATGGTCACATGACTGCCATTTGCAACTTTCATATTCAGCTTCCAATAAGCAAATTCAATGGAAAAACCACTACTGGATTAATTATATTGGTTGATTGTTTTTATTTTAATTGTACACAATTTCTAAAACCACACTCAATATTCCATAAATAAATAGCAAAACAACAAGAAGTTGCAAATCCCACGCATGTGGTATTATGCTTAAGAAACCATGGTGATTTGCTTAACAATTGCAGCCAGAAATGATAAACTAATGTCAAGTGCATCATTGTGACATTTTACTTTACAACTGCTTCACTTAGCAATAGAATTGCCAGTCCCAATTGCAGTTGGTAATAGAAAACTACCTGTATTATTATCCTTAGCCATTTCCTCCTGGCTAATTTACAGTTAAGAAGGTAGGGTTCAAAAGATAAAGATGGACCATATCCAACTAATCTGCAGTTATGTCCTCCAATTATGTCCTCCAATTTCCAGCTCTCAAAGAAACCTGTCAAATTGTCCAACTGAAAAAGGAATTTCTCCCCTATTTATTTTTCCTGTGTACCATTGACGACCAGGTTCCATTTGCCTATAAACTTTAACCCCCAACACTTAATTTACATAGCATTTTGCAAAGTATATGTAGACAATGCAATATCTCTCCAACTCATTAAATTATTTCTCTTTTTATTAAAAATTACCTGTTTTAATTTCATATGGAATGTTTTTGTGTAGGTTTTCCTGCTGAAGTACCAGAAGCGTTCATTGGCGGGATACACTCGTACAAGTGTCTCTAACAGAAAACGAACTGGCTCTACCACTTCTGTGACTACCATATCTACTGCCACAGTCATGTATACACGCTTATCTATAACACACAAAGAAAATTAAATTTCACATTAAATGGCAATAACAATAAAGTATACTCATATCATTATATGCTTGGGAACTTATGATTTCTACTCTGCTGAGATTCTTCTCTTCTTTACCTCCATATTGGTATTCATAACATTGCCCTCTCACCTATTCTTCCCTTTTCTCTCTAATGTCCCACTTCTGTTTATGCATCAGATCTGACTTTTTAATGCAATATCTACTGTGTGATAAATAAATGCATATTTATTGACTTACAACCTATTGCAGTGTATGAAGAATGCTATTAAAACAGAAGGCTATACACAATATATTTAATCCCTTTCCAATAATGTGATCACAGAATAGCATTTTAAATGCATACTTACCCTTAGGAGTTTCTTCATTTAAGACTAAAAAGATAGGCATATTAGGATTCCAAAGTCCAGTTATTACATAAGCTTTACCATCTGACGTTTTCCCCATAGACTCCTAAGAACAAAAACAGGATTTTTCCAAAATTACTTTGCAGTTTTCTTTGCAATACTGTGTCTGTACAATTAAAACTCTTAATAAACATCTTAAAACAAGTACAATTTTTAGTCTTAACAACTGAACAATAGTAGAGATAATTCCCGTAAGTTACTTCAATTTGCCATTTGCTTTAATAATAGCTTATGTGAGTATAGGAATGTAAAACGACAGAGCCAAACAAAGCACATTTATCTAAAAACAGCAAATTTATGTGGACGTTAGATCTCGCATCTTACATATGATACATTAAAAATACCCCATATGTTTATAGTATAAAGATTGGATTATGCCCATGTACATATAAATAGTCATATTTACTTCAATTGGTCTTTTATAAAGCATTTTCCTTGCCAAATTTCCATATTCTCAATTATTTATGTGAAATACATATCTAAGTATTTTGGACAAATATATTTGGACCAACTGGTTAATAAAATCATTTTTATTTTTTTTTGGAAGCCTGATGGATTTCGTACATTGGAAATTATTTAGGACATCTACATCTTCACCTCATTTTGTACCATTACTGGTTTTCTCTATAGAAGGAGGAATTGAATTTGGTTCTTCTGCTCTCAGATTGACAACATTTAACTACGACTATCCTAGTAAATCTACATAAATTTGATAAGGTGATGAGAGCTACTTGAAAATCACAATTAATTTTTTTTAAAGGCTTTTCTGAGGGAACACCCCTCCCAGGTTAGCCCACTCCATTTAGATCTCTGAGTGAAGGGATGGGTGCAAGTAAGATCAGCTAGGAACCCACATCTGGTGGCTCCCAGGTGGGTCTCTACTGTGATCCTTGCCTTATGGAACATCCTTCCCCCTGAAATTAGATTGGCCCATCCCTTTTGATATTTTGAAAAGCCCTCAGCACCTGGTTATGCTGACAGGCCTATGGTTCCAAAGGAATCTGGAATTTGATGGCTTTATTGCTGACAGAGTCATTTTTATCTTCCCTTCGCCAAGGGTTAGTGTTTTTGTTTTTATATTATTTATTACTGTAGCTTTTTAGGTTAGCTTATTATTGTACAGGTCCCCCTTTGGGTGAGATGGGAGGCTACATAGCAATAACAATAGCACTTAGACTTATATGCCACTTCACAGTGCTTTACAGTCCTCCCTAGGTGGTTTACAGCAGTGGTCGCCAACCAATGGGCCGTGGCCCACTGGTGGTCCGCAAGAAAATTTCACCCCCAAAAACAATTAATCCAGGCTACGCGGGAACACAAGGCTGCGCCGCCCATAGGGCCTGCGGGAACCCTCCCTGCCCACTCATTCCTTACTCAGCAAACTTGCCTGCTAAGTTGCTATTTTTCCTTTTTTTCCCCGAACATCAGCTATTCTGCTGTGCTGGGAGGTTTAGATTACCTAAAAAGCAGGAAATCATTGTATTTCTTGCTTTCTAGCTAATCTTTAGAATTTTGGCTCTGCTTTTAAAGCCAAACCTCCCTTAGGACTGAAGGTTCTATTATTCAGTGCAGACTCAGATAGCCAATGGCAGAAACACAGATCTCTAAGAGAATCTGTGATTCTGTGAGCAACTCAATCTGCCTGCCTGCTTTGCCTGATTTTGGGTAAAAGTTGATTTTTTTTTAAATAAAAAATCCAATATTTACATCCATGGTGTGTTGTGAGTTAATTTTGAGTTTGCTTGCTAGCAAATTTTATGTGACAGACTCAGATAGCCGATGGCAGAAACACAGATCTCTGAGTGAATCTGTGATTCTGAGAGCAACTCAATCTGCCTGCCTGCTTTGCCTGATTTTGGGTAAAAGCTGCTCTTTTTTAAATAAAAAATTCAATATTTACCTAAATATTTATAATATTTACATACAAGCCATGCCTAGCCAGTCACATGACCAAGCCACACCCACAAATTAGGCCACGCTGAAGAATCAGTTAAGAAATTTGAATCCCACCCCTTCTGTGTGTGTGTGTGTGTGTGTGTATGGGGGGAGAGAGAGAGAGAGGAGGGAAGGGTTAGATCAGATCTCTCTCTCTCTCTCTCTCTCTCTCTCTCCCTCCCTCCCTCCCTCTCCCTCTCTCTCTCTCCCACCAACGTCAGCAAGATACTGCCAGTAAAAATTCATATTAGTGGTCTCCAGGATTTAAAATTATGAGTTTGGTGGTGCCTGAGGTCCAAAAGGTTGGCGACCCCTGGTTTACAGAGTCAGCCTATTGCCCCCAACAATCATTGTACCGACCTCAGAAGGATGAAAAGCTGATCAACCTTGAGCCTGGTGGGATGTGAACTGCCAAATTGTAGGCAGCTGACAGTTAGCAGAAGTAGCCTGCAGTACTGCACGCTAACCACTGCACCACTGAGGCTGATATACATTTGATAAATAAACAAATATGGAATCCAGCAATCAGCAATTAATGAGGCAACTACACAGTTACTGCTGAAAAATATTCTAGAAGCTTAACCATTTATTGCCTTCATGAGAAAAGAAACAAAAGCATTTCCAATTCTGATTCCAGAAGGCTATATTTGGGGTGAGAACAATGGATTTTTTTTGACAGTCATTAAACCCAAAATGAATATTAGCACATAGGCTTTTGCCAGTTACACTAGAGAATTATTACCATATCCAGTAAGTGCATGTCACTGTTTTTGACATTTCGACCTGGACTTAGCAGCATTCCAAAGCACCTGCAATCAGGATTAGGGAACACAAGAAAAAGTCAAGTTTAAAACACTTAATTGTATAATGATATTACAGAGTATAATTTTCAATTTAAATAGGGAAAAACAGTCTAATCCAGGTCCTATCAAGACAGTCATTTGAGTGACTTTAGCTTGAGGAATACACAAAATGTTTGGAACAGTAAAATCTAATCAGTTGTCACTGATGCTGACAATACCATGGGTAGGAAAAAGTAGAATAATTCACCTGATTGGCTTTATCTAGTAATTAATCTTGTTGGAAAGAAATTCAGAAGTCAAACTTACTCTGAGGTTCCATTCTGGTTTGCAGGCAAGTAGAATACACAACAAATATTTAGGCCAGTAAATGCTAGTTAAATACAAAGCTAGCAAAAAAACTCTATGTTTCCAAGAGTCCTTCTAAGATTCAGAATGCAGCAGAACATTACTGAAATAATACTCTGAAGGATAGTAAGAGCTTCTTTAGCAAAAGAGAAATGTAGCAATTAGAAGAAAATCCCAGCACAGTCAGACCACATCTATTAAGTATCTTTGATTACAATGGAAAGACGACAAATGAAAACAATGCATTAGGGCTGTATACTGCCTAAGATTTTACTAAAAGCGGTGCTCCAAAACAAGGAGAAAGAGAAATACAGTACTTGTTTGCAGCTTCTTAAAGCAACTGTATCTAGTATTAGGATTACGGAGCTGCTGTGAGGAGGATTCCATTGTAGCTACATGGTTCTGAAAACCAACACAGTTATTTTAATTAGCTGCAGGCAAATGCTGCATTTATATTTTTAATTATATATTTATTTAATTTATACGCTGCCCATTTTATCAACAGTGACTCTGGGTAGATTATAAACACAGAACACAAACATTACAATATTCAATAAATTCATAAATAAAATAAAACATAAAATGTTTATTTTTTATTTATAAAATAAAAAAAATAACAATTAATCTATATTGGTTTCATCCATATTAAATCCAAAGCGCTGCACAGTTCTACCACTTACTTAACTAACAAAAACTGCAAATGCAAAGTTCATTTTGCAGTTGAATCAAAAGACTACATGTAACCATCACTTCCCTTAAAACATTCAATTTTAATTTTTTAGAAATAATACTACAATCTTTGGGCAATGGTAAAACCATAATTGGGGTACTGAGGGGTTACCTATTTCTGCCAATATTGATTTTGGATTTTATTTTCTGACAGATCACTGACAGCTATTCTTGCTCTGCATTTGCTCTGGAATATTCCATAACTGGTCTCCTAATACAAGCTGCATATACTGATGAAGGATAGTGTAAACCAGAGTGTGGACTGGTACCAGTTCACAGCATGCCAGCAGTTGGTCTGATCAAATGAGTGAAGCCCCATCCCCAGGATGCAGGCATCACACAAAACCATGCCCCCTCTAGTTTGCAGAAAACCTTTCTCCATGGAAGTGTCCCTGGTGTCCAAAAGGTTGGGACTCACTGGTATAAACTACCCAAAGGACTGTATTTTCAGAGGGTTAATCCCTTCAAACCACTAGATAATATTTCAGTTTTCCTTGGATTACGGTCTTTAAACACAACAAATACTCTGATGTTACTGATAGGTGATATGAACTAATGTCACAACAGCTAAGACGAGTTGTAGCATTTACATGATGACTTCATCATGCACTTGTCATTTGTTTCCTTCCTTGTCCATTCAGGGTTTTTTTTTCCTTTCCTGGTCTCTAATAAGTAAAGAGCCTTTGCACCTTGTTACAACTGAGAAACAGATTGGCTTATGTTTGTTTTTAAAGCTTGAGGGAGTCATCTTAACTTTGGACCTGAATGTTAGATGAAGCCTAGCAGCAATTGCTGATGAATGCATTCAGCCTGCAAATATCCCAAATCATGGAGTTTTTACTGTCGTTTGATGAAACAGTATGGCTACTATTGCAACATTATTCATTGTTCATTGTCTACATCGAAAGCTTAGCTATCTTAAGACTAATTTGCTTAAAAATTTGCCACTGCAGCATATTCAGTATTTCAATTAAGCTCAGCTGGGAAATTCCAGATTGTGACCACACCAATAGATCTAGTTTATCTAGTGGACAGCAGTAGGATCTTCCCAGTGGTGGTAGATAATTACTAATTATAAAGAGATGCTTAGCTGACATTAATTTCTCTGGCAACTACTCCAGATCATAATATTTTTTAAATTTCCTGTTTTGATTAATGTTTGTTGTTTTAAATATTGTCTTTTCCTGCTGTTTTCTTGCTCTCGGCATATGAAACGAAACAAAAGGAAACAAAATGAAATGAAAATTGTTGCCTCTACAAAAAAAAATCTGCTTTTAAGATAGAGGTGAGTTAGTCTACTTACTATCCCACCAGCTAACCAAAACAGAATTTCAAAATAGGTGCCGGAAGGTAGAAAAATAATATTTTACCTTCCAGGACAGAAAGAGAAACAATCCATATTCTTACAAGATTTCCTTCTATAAAAGTTCAGAAAAACTGTAATGAAGTAGTACTAGTACATAAGATCCTCATTTACTGACAACTTGTTTAGTGACTATTTGAAGTTGTGACAATATTTAAAAATAACTTTACAGCCAATTTATGATCATTTGCAAACTTCTCAGTTTTCCTCACTCACATAATTGCCTTTATAGTCAGTGCGCACTATCCTGTGGCTGCCCTGTTTTTTTTTTCACCCCTTTGCCAAGCAAACAGATTGGAGAGGAAGGGGCTGCAAGAAAGTAAAGCTTTTATCTTCTACACACTGAAAGCAACACAACTGCACTGGCAGCCCAGATTGGCAGCAGCAGGCACTCTATGCAAACAAGTTATTCTCTTGAAATCACTTTCTCCAATCTCTCCACTCTAAAGTGGGGATGTCAGAGTTCGAGTTAACTATTTTATTATGTTCTGCCAATAATACAGGAATCTCCCCAGTCTGGCAGCTCTCCTCTAGGAACAACTAGACAAGATCCCAAGGAAGTCAGGGAGGACCAGCTGTGGCTCTTCTATAGTTGTGCGGTGACTCTAGACTTGTACCATGCTTCATCCCTTCTCCCTGCTAGACTGAATACTTCCCAACATTGGGGAGAAAAGGGGCATGTAATTTCTGTAGACAATCTCTCCTTTGTCTGACCATTCCTCCCCACCTCCAGAGTGGAGAGATTGGAGAAGAAGGAATTGATTGCAAGAGAATAAGCTGTCACTTTCCTTAGCAGCAGAGTTACTGATCCCAATTAATCATTAAGCAAGGACTATCTATTAAGTCAGGGTGAGTGAGTTACAGTTAAATACAATGACATTAATAACTAGGCTATTGAGGTTATTGTTCAAGAAGGAAGAGTGAGAAGTTAAAATAATAGTTTCCTAGCAAAGGAACCACAAAAATTTATCTCTATGTTTTTTTTGCAGATTGTGTTTGTGCAGAACTTCCCCACAGCAATAGGGGAAAAAAACTAAGGAAAAATTAACCAACTTAAAATTTATAACTATCACTGAATGTTAATTTTTATACAACGTGAGTGTGGGTGCAGACAAACCTGACCTTAAAAAATACACTGTTAATAATCCAGATTTATGCATAAACAACTATGACAATCATCTATAAAATAGGTTTTCTGAGTACAGCATTGTTGAAAAAATTAAGAGAAAAGCAGTAAGAACCTAATATGAAACTAAAATTAATTTCAAATCTTATGGAAAGGCTGCCATCTACAGGAGATGGTTTTTAAAAGCAACATTTCTGTTGCTTTTAAAATGTTTTTTTAGTAGACATGAATTAGGATCCATAATTTTCAGATAGCTTTTTATTTGCTTAATAATAAAGCAATTTTATTCAAATTTTATTTTATTTTACAGAAAAGCAAATTCAAACTTTTTCCATTTCAAGATTCCATCTTGAAAGAAAAAAGGTATCTTCCACACTGAAAATGGCAGCTTTAGGATGAGCTCTAAACAATTTAAAACATGAGAAAGCCTTCAACATCACTAGAATCTAACAGATTCAGGAACACATCACCCAGCTATTTTTACAAAAAGGAGAACAGTGAAAAAATATGTCAGAGATCTCAGGTATATTAATTTAACCATGATATAATCTGCCATTAGAACAATTATCCACAACAGAAGGAACCTTTTTAAAATCAAAAACCTATCTTTAATACATAGTTCTTTATAAAATATGAAAAATGTTCTAATAAATGCTGGATGAAATGTTGGATCATATTTAGAGAACTCAATATTGGCTAGTAAAACTTTCATAAACAGGCTGTATACTAAAATGTATTTCTTTCAACCTTATCAACTCCAAAACATTTCAAGATAGCTTATGATATTTTTAAAAGCTCACAAACACTTTAAAATATAATTAATATAATAAATCAACAACAAATATTAAGGACAGACAATAGAAATTGGTGGGCAAAGCTATTAAAACATCTTGCTGAAGGAAAATGCTAGTTTGGTACTCCACATTAAGCTTTCATGTGATTTGTTTAATTTGGTTTAGACTAACAAACGAACTTAGCCACTATGATTTGTAAATCATAGTTGATAGCTTGCCTTTTATGTGAACCAAACTGCTTATGCCTATTTCAGCAATCATGATTACAGTGAACTATATAAACCTAAATTGTTAACCAAAAAAGAACCAATCTAAGTGACATTATTACTATCCAAATACTAAAAATTCAAATAACAGTGTTACATTTAATAAGAAACAAGAATCAATACAGGAATTCCAAGATATCTTCATAACAGATAAAATCTTATTAATTTCTGTATTTAATACCCTTTAAATGATGCAATGACTAGTACTGTATTATCAAGAAGCTGGAAAACAAAATCTGTATGTAGAAGAGATAAAAATTCATGATTTTTTTATCCTTGCCCTAGGAGTCACTAAAGTCAGAGGTTTTATTTATAGAAGACATTTTTACAATGTCTTTTACATCAAAAGTTATACAAGACAGCTTGGAATCAGTGGTTTGAATTTTAAAACAATGCAAGCTAGGGATATCCAAAATTAAGACTGGACGAGTAAATAGAACATATGCTTACTATTAAACTTTTCAAGAAAAAGGATATAAAACAAAGCTTCAGAATATATTCAAGAAGAAATATTGAAGGGATGATGCTCAAAAAATTGCACACATTTGGGATCCTTGGCTAAATGTCCTGTTCCTGTTGACCTATGAACTGAGCTTTCCTGGTATGGCCCAAACAAGGGTAGGCAGGCTTAGGCAGGTGAACAATCCTTCATAGAACTCAGACTCCAGCTTCTCCTTAACTTATGACCAGAACTGAGTCCAAAAATTCCATTGCTAAGCAAGGTAGCTACTGATCTTTGCCCCATTGTATCTGTCTATAATTTAGAACAGGGGTATCAAACCCAATTTCATTGAGGGCTGCATCAGGGCTGCGGTTGTTGGTGGACTGGCTGAGACATGGCTGATTGGGTGGGCGTGACCAGCTTGATGCCACTCCCCAAATTGCTGGCATGTTTCCTCTTCGCATTGGGTAGACCAGGCCAAAGTGACGCAGGCTGGCCCCTTACATTTTCCAGGATGGAGATCCAATCACATCACAGGCCAGACCTTGTGCTTGACATCCTTGGTTTAGAGCACTAAAGATATACTTGAGGATAAGCCAATAATTTTTAGTGCCAAAATTCATCCCCAAAAATGTGTCCAGTTTATCCACAAATAGGCTTCCCTGTAAGTATATGTGATAGTTTTTTCCCCTCAGCTTTTTACCTATATATCTTTCTGTATAAGCAGAGCCTTGAATTTTTAACTAAAATACTTTGAAAAATCTGCCATCTGTAGATAAGCTAATTGTGAAATTAAAACCTATGAAAACCTATGATTCAGCTTATTGGGGGTGTTAGCACATTTTTCACAGGATCTCTATTAAAAATTCAAAGGTTGGCTTATGTGTATGTTGAGTATACACGGTAAGCACTTTCAATTGGGATCATTAACAAGTCAGCAACAGAAATGATAAAACACTGGTGCAAAATTCACTCACCTTCCTGTTTTTAAATTACTATTTTGGACATTGATAATATTATAAATGGTACAAAGCATTATTAATAATGGGTGGCAGCTATTATTACCTTTCAATGGCTAATTCTTTGTTGGAAATCTGCTTTATAGTGATGACAATCTTCTTCTCAAGGCCTTGCTTTAGTTTGAAGTAAAATTTCTCTCTGTCTTTTGGTACTGGACTAAAGAAGAATAACATTCTATCATAATTTGTTCAACAGCAAACTCTAATAAAAATTCTGATAAAAATAAGTTCATATACCTCGTTAAAACCGAAGAACTGCAAAATTATCAGACCAAAGGCACAAAATAAAATGTTTTTACATATTATAGGCAGCTCACTATTAAAAAGACTGTCTATTCCAACATTGCCCCTGGTTTCTACAAATCTTAAAAGTTTGGGAATATATAACCTATTTTCTGAACTATGATAAACTGCTTTACTATTCATCAATCCTTGCATTCTGTTGTGAATATATGCATTTTGAATTCCTTACAGGATGGTATGAAGCAATCTGAACAAATAGGCAAGAATAATTTACTTTCATGGGTTTAAATTATTTAGGTTTTTTTCCCTCCATGTTGTCATTTTTTTCATTTACCTGAAATTTCCTTTACCATCATCTTCTTTGACCTCTAAAGAAACAGTGAACATGAATATATCACTGTCAGGACTTGAAACAATAGTATCCTTCACATTATCTGATGCCTGTTTGGAGGAACGTTTGAATGCTGTTGAAAAACTATACAAAATTCGGCTAACCTAAAAATAAAAAGATCAGACAAGTGCATAAAAGATAATTAGGGAGAATAGAAAAAGTTTAATGAAACCAATCATTTCTAATGCAAAATCAAAATGTACAACATTTATGTAGGTAATTATTTTACATTTTACATATTATTAATTTTCAGAGAAAACACTAATTTGCAAATTTACAATTTGATGTTCTTTAATAAGTCATCCGATATTTGAACCTTAAAAGAACAAAATGTATTTTATCAAATATAAGATGCCAAGCACAGCATAGATAATGGCTTAATAGTGAACTGAACAATAAACCATATCCATGTCAGTAAAAGAAAACTGTTATCATAAACATTCATGAATAGTAATCTGAATTTAGGAAACATATAGTAATTGCTGATAAAAGCTAATGCCAAAATTATTTTTGTGACCCCCCTTTTAAAGCAGCGAAATTTGAAGGGCATTCACTTTAGTATGCTGCAGTGTTCTTCCCATAGCAGTTTTGGAAAACTGATACAAAAAAATACCATATGAGCTGAAATTGTGTCCCTGCAGACAAGTGGTTTTTGAAACTACAGCTCATGTCCTACTATACCAGGGTCTGCAACCTTAAACACTCAAAGAGCCATTTGGACCCGTTTCCCACAGAAAAGAAACACCGGGAGCCACAAAACCTGGTGGGCGTGGCCAACTCAACATCACTCACTCCCACCCAGTAAAATGACTGTCTCTTTTTTCTCTCTCTTTCTTTCCCTCTTTCTCTTTCCCTCTCTCTTTTCCTCCCTTTCTCTCTTCCTCCTTTCCCCCCCTCTTTTTCTCTCTTTCCTCCCCTCTCTTCCCCTTCTTTCCTTCCCTGTCTATTTCTATCTATGTCTCTTGTCTCTCAACCTCCCCCCCTCTCTTTCTCTCTTTCTCTTTCCCTCCCTCTCTCTCCCCCCCCCTCCCGCCTCTCTCTCTTTCCCCTCCCTCTATCCCCTGGTGGGGAGACAGGAATCCCTGAACTGGTGCTGGGTGGTGGGAATCTGATGGCTGGAGGCCGACGAGCCCAGGAACAGCTTGCTAACGATCAGCTGGTCAGCAGAGAGCTGAAGACAACCGGCAGGAGGGGAGGTGGGGCATCACAACACTAGAGGCTCTGCAGGAAAAACTGACATCAGGGAGGCATGAATGAGCCAACGATGATGCTCTGCGTTGTAATGAGCTCCAAAAGGAGGGGACCCAGTCTCCCCCATTATGAAGTGTGCTCAATTTCACTGTGTTGTGCAAGATGATGTGAGAGAAATGGACAGGCCACGGAGGCATCAATAGCAATGCACCGCGACAAAGGCGGAATGCTGTCTCAGCCAGTGTAGGGACGCTTTGCTCCCGCACTAAGGCTCTGGCCATTGCCGCCACCACGACTGAGCAACAGCTCTTTCATCCCTCTGCCACGACAAGGCGACAGGGAGCCATAGCAGAGAGATGAAAGAGTCACATGCAGCTGTGGAGCTGCAGGTTGCCAACACCCATACTACGGTATACTGTACCTTCTATAAGAATTCACATTATAACACTTTACCTAATAAAATTTCCGGCCAATACTGGTCTCTTCTATGTACAACTGTTGTTATCAAATTAGTAGGAAGTAATTTCTTTAAATGTGCCCAAATTTTGCTATACTGAATGCAAAATTAGGCAGACCCTAAGTGCCCATTGATAATCCATCACTAATCATAATATATTATTTTGTCTATTTTCATTTTTATTATTAGTATTGTTTCTACTACTTTTATTTGTAATGCAATTGATTGATCCTTGTGACTAGTAGTTCAGGAAAACCACAGATCATACATTCAAATCCTCAGTGAAAACAGTAAGTTTAACTTCTGAATGAAGATTTTTAAGATCACATGATAAAACTCAAGTTTTATTCTCAGTTTTTGAAAGACACTGAAGTAAACATTATTTGCATTCCTTTAAAACATAATGGAAGACTATAGCCATAAAATAATAAAAGATGCATAGAAATTAAGTAATTGATTAAATTCTTGCCAGATAACATTGAAGAGTCACTTTACAGGACAAATGGCATCTACTTGGTAATATATCCAGAGCATGCCCTCCTTAGGTGAAGCACTGGCTGTGTACTTGAATGTGTTCCTAGTTGGGCATCCAAGTCCCAAGAATTAACTTTGCTTGCCCAATGCTTTTTCTGAGAGAAATGGAAGATTTAAAGCAAATTTCTGCTTTCATCTGTTCCCTAAAGAGATGATGGATGGAACAGAGATACAAAAGGTAAGAGAGGAATAGAAGTGGATGGGTTCATGTGATGATTAAAGTATCTTTGTGAGAGGGGGTGGCACCTTACAGGGGGGGCTTTCTCAAGATGCCATCTTTGGATGCAACAGTGTTCAATAACTTTCATCCAGTCTTCAATCTTCCCTTTATAGGGAAAGTTGTTGAGAATGTACTTGGGAGTTCAACTGTAGAGGACCTTGGATGAAGAGGATTATCAGACTGTATTATGGTATTAAGATGGCATTTAGAGAACTTTAGATGCTAGTGGTACAACCAGCTTGGTCTTCTGGGAACTTTCAGTGACTTTTGACACCACTGGAAGTGGGAGGCACTGTTTTATAGTGATTTTCCTCTTTCCCCTGTGGTCAGTTCTACTTAAAGTTAGGGGTGAATGGGTTGTCTAACTCTAGGCCCTTGCAATGTGAGTGCTTCAAGGGACAGGTCTGCACTTCTCTTTAATATCTATATGAAAACACTGGTGAGTTCACTTGATAGTGTCAGATGCATTACCATCAGTACTCTGATGATACATAGTTATGCATTTCCACCCCTGGCCAGACAGGTGATACTGTTTCAGTGCTGACCCAGTACCTGGAGGTTGTGAGGGTCATGGTGGGAGGAACCAGAGATATGTAAATTAGTTTACATAATTGAAAGAACTGAAAAGGAAGGAGAAAGTAGAGAAAGAAATATATAGTAATATAACAAAACAAATAATGATGCAAACAATGATATGCAGTCATCCTATCTCTACCTGAGAATAGCGCTCTTCTCCCAATCCCTCTTTAGTTCACATTATTGTGTTGTTTGAGCAATCCCACCTAGTAGTTACAATGGGCATGTTTTGGAAAGCAAGCACCACTATCACTGACAGAGAGATAAACAAGAACTACTTTCTGAATAAATCTCAAAGTAAAATCCTAGAAACTCTAACAAAATAGAGTGGTTTGGGGGGTTTGATCCTCCTGAATCTGTTGATATCTTTGACTCTCAACAGAGTAGTACTTTCCCAAACTGAGGTGCAACTTAGGTCTTTTTGGGTTGTTACTCCTGCTTAAGAAGGAGGTGATTGCTATGCTGGGAGGGGAGGAGCACCTGTCCACAGATCCATCTTCTGTGCCCATTCCTGGACCAGCAAGTCTTGTTCGTGGTCACTCACAGTTGAATTATTGTAATATAGTATAGCTGAGGCTGCCTTTGCAAACCACTTGAAAGTTACAACTGTCCAGAATGCAGCAGCGCACACAATATTGGCTCCACCCCCATTTACCAAACTACACTGATCTTACACGAGCTACACTGGCTCCCAGCTTCTTTCCAGGTGCAATTCATGATTTTAGCTATCATTTTTAAAGTCCGATATGGCTTTATGTCAAGTTATTTGTAGGATTGCCACTCACTCAGGCATCTGCCCCTAGCACCAGGTCAGAAAGGATGGATGCAGGGGTGGGATTCTACAGGTTTGCACCTATTCGCTAGAACCGGCTGTTAACATTCTAAGCAGTTCGGAGAACCGGTTGTTAGAAGAAATTACTGGCCTAAACCTGTAAGGAAGGCAGGAAGGAAACATTCTGGTGTTGCTTACAGAAACTGCCTCTCTGTTAACTCTTATTACATTCTTGGCAGGACTAGACTTCCTGTCTCAGGAACATCTCTGGAGTTTTTTCCCCTCCTTTGCTGGTACTTTGCTTGTGTGGAATGACCATTCAAAGTTACAATGGCACTGAAAAAAGTGACTTATGACCATTTTTCACACTTACAACTGTTGCAGCATCCCCACAGTCATGCCAGGCGAGATGCGTGCCTCGATGTGACTGATATTGAGTTGGCCACACCCAGCCAATAACATGACCACCAAGCCACATCCACCAACTAAGCCATGCCCACAGAACCGGTTGTTCAAAAATTTGAATCCCACCCCTGGATGGATGTGCTTATTAGGTCAATTCCCTCAAGAGTTATGACCCAGTGGGGCATAGGAAGTGTGCCTTTTCTGTACAAATATTTGTTATGTAGAATACCCTTCTCCTGAGTTCTGGCACAATCCCATTTTAGTGTTCTTTTTCCCCAAGAGTTGAAACAGGACAAGGGTGGAGTTCAGGAATTATATTGGTGGATATATTGGAGAGTATTGGCTGAGATGATGGGTTTTGGTTTACTCTTGTTTGGTTTTCATTATAGTTGTGAGCTGCCTAGAGTTATATTACATAAGAAGGGGTTTATATAAGTGGGGTTTTTTTAAAAAAAAAAGAAGAAGCAGCTTTGATCACATTCTGCAGAGATGCAACAGTCTAGTGAATCAGACATTTCTCATCCATAACCTATTATTTCAATAGTGCTTTCTGAAACAATAATACATGCTTTCTACTTACTGCCTCTTTAATTTCACAAGAGAAGACATGAATTTGAAACTCCTCAGTGCCAGAGTAACTCTCAGTAAACGCAAAGCAGTCACATTCCAAAGTCCCATTTTGCCCACGGACACAGAACAACACTTTGTAGATTGGGAAAGAAGCAATTTCTGTACTGCTGGACTGATCTATTATTCTAAATGAAATGAAGAAAATTGAAAAACTTTTGTAATTCTGTAAGCAATAATAATTTCTTTGCTATTTTTGATACCTCAATCCACTCTGGAAAATGTTTAAAGTGTCCACAAAAAGGTAGATTGGAATTTAAAATCTTTAAATGTTATTAAATTTCACAATACATCTTATGTTTCCAGTCACATGACAATAACGTGCTGTTGTTCAGTTTTGTCACTTATATTCGGAATGTATTTTAGTTCAATAGTTCCTATTTACTATATGTAGAAATTCTTAATGATATCTGAGTATTCAGAATTTCATCACAACTGCTTTCTTTGACATGCATTTCAGCAATTACATTTTCACAGTACTTTTTTAAAACTTTTGTTTTCTTTCCTCACCCATTTTCTTTTATTTCTTTTCTTTTATGCTTCAACTAATTGTTAAAACTACAGGTTGTTTGGATACAACTAGGCATAAAATTTAGAATATATAATTAAATAATTATAATCTGTGAAATCACAAGTCATCATAACTCTATTAACTGGTGAGATACTAGAGTACATAAACAACACAAACAAAATCATTAATTTCACTGAAAATGTTTTATATATATTTGAAGGCAAGATATTAACTTTTACCATAATTATTTTTTTCTATCTATCTATCTATCTATCTATCTATCTATCTATCTATCTATCTATCTATCTTTTCTGAGGTTTTCGCGGGTATTTGTATGTGGATCTTTGGTTATTCGGTTTTCTCCCGTGTAAAATTGGAACTATCCTGCCGACGTTTTGACGAAAACTCATTCGTCATCTTCAGGCTTGTGTCTTCGGCTTTGTGCTTTTCGGAGTAATATAAGCTTGCAGCTGCTTCTTCCTTTTAACTGCTAGTGGGGGTATGACTTGATTGGGTAGGGGCTTGGCTGTGTTCTGATTGGGTGGGGGGGTGTTCTCATTGGTTGGGGGTTTGGCTGTGTTCTGATTGGTTGGAGGGTTGGCCGTGTTCTGATTGGCTGGGGGTGTGTTCTGTTCAGGTGGGGGCTTGGTTGTGCTCAGGTTAGTCTTAGTTGCTGGGGGATTTGAGCTGGTGAGCTGTGATCCTGTTGTTTGGCTTCGCGTTCGTGGTCGTGCCACATCTTCATGGTGGGTGTCCATTCGCTTCATGTATGGGTCGGAGGGGTTTGAAGCGGGTAGTGATGTAGCTGCGGTACGGTTTCTGGTCCTTGGTCGTGTCTCATCATCTGTGTGGGTGTGAGTCTGCTTTCTATGTGCAAGTGTGGTGGTAGCATCTTGTGTGGCCCTCGTGGGTGTAGGTCTGGTGTCATTCTTCATGTTAGGTACTCGTTTATTAATGAGGGCGGGTTTCTAAATGGCTGGTAGGCGGGAGGTATCATCTCATTTATTCATGCTGTGTGGGCGTTTTTCGAAGCCAAACAACAGGGTCACAGCTCACCAGTTCAAATCCCCCAGCAACTAAGACTAACCTGAGCACAACCAAGCCCCCACCTGAACAGAACACACCCCCAGCCAATCAGAACACAGCCAACCCCCCAACCAATCAGAACACAGCCAAACCCCCAATCAATGAGAACATACCCCCACCCAATCAGAACACAGCCAAGCCCCCACCCAATCAAGTCACACCCCCACTAGCAGGTAAAAGGAAGAAACAGCTGCAAGCTCACATTACTCCGAGAAGCACAAAGCCGAAGACACAAGCCTGAAGATAACGAATGAGATTTCGTCGAAACGTCGCCAGGATACTTCCAATTTTACACGGGAGAAAACCCGAATAACCAAAGTTAGATAGATATAGAGATATAGAGATATAGAGATATACAGATATAGATATAGATATAGATATGGTATTCAGCTTTGTTTGGGTATTTCCCCACGTCATTATAGTTGTGCTTATAAAGTTGCAGCAACATTTCGGCAGAATCTCATCTGCCATCATCCGGCTTCTGTATTGTGTTCGTCTGAATACCATACATGTAGGTACCTACGAAAACTTAAGAAAACATGTGTGTGTGTGTGTGTGTGTGTGTGTATACACACACACACACACACACACACACACACACACACTATATATATATATCGCCTGTAGTAGACATGAAGAAAAAGAAAAAATACAGAAAAGAAAGAAAAAGAAAAGGAAAGAAAATAGAAATTTAATTTCTTTCCTTCAGTTTTTGACACCATTGTTTCCCATGAGATTTATCAGAAAGATCATACAGAGCCACCCCCATGCATGATGTTCTTGTTTAGTCGCTGCTAGTACACGAACAGAAAGAAAATTTTCACTGGATGAGGCCAAAAGCCCCATCTAATCCAGCAGCGCATGTCACATTCAGAACTTATAAGCATGGCGAAAAAGAGAACTAGCTCTTCTGGTAGCAACTATAACTAACATATATAACATAGTCTATGATTGAGTAGGTGACATAATATCATCAAGACCTCTGTTGTTGATAAACCTTTCCTTTGTAGTTTTGTACAATTTCAAATCCATCAAGTTATTTCACAGTAAAACTAATATCGATAGAAAAGTATTATTTCACACGTATTATTTTCATACATCATATCTTAAATTTCACTATAGTTCTTAATCTAGTAAAAGTGGAAAGAGCTCCTTAGATCATGAAACCAAATCTAGAACAGCTCTGCTCCAAAAAACACCCCACTTGAGCTTATAAAGCTGCTGCAAGTGCCAATATAATTTTGCATTATGTCTAGATTGGAACTAAATCACCTGCTTTCCTAATCAGCTATCTGCTATCAGTTATACACTGCAAACATCCAGGCAACATTTGACGAACTTGAAAGAAAGATGGGAATTAGATATGATCTTCAAAACAGAAAACAAAAGATTCTACTGAGCAACTTGAAGTTCCTACAGAAGGAATCGGGAATCCATTCCTGTCCTGTTCTTAAACTTATTTGGATATCTTGCATATACACAAACAGAAACACCCGGCTCACCTAACAGAACCATCTGGAATATTTGGAACATAAAGAGTTACAGGAGATGGAGAATGATTTGAGTTTTTCAAAGTTGCCATGGCACACAAGGCCTCTGCTTCACTGCGGGGAGCAGAAACTTTCATACATCCAAGGTATAACAGTTTGTTGAATAATACACTGTCTTCTTCTGAAGGTACAGTGAAAGAATGAGATGTTTGTGATGAAGATTCTGAAACAAAACACAATTCAACAATTAGCCAATATTCATTGCAAAGTGCTATTCATGACAGAATCATAACCACAACAATGTTCTTGGGCTGCCTCTGAAATCTGTTCCAAGGTTATAGATGATTATTGTTATATTAATATTTCTAAACCCCAAGCGCACTGTGACCATAAAAGAATCTTATAAAAGTTCCTTTTTGCTAAAGTACAAGTGGTTTTCGACTTACAACTTAACCATTGTTCAAAGTTACAGCGGACTCCCACAAAAACTACTTACAACCAGCCCCATAGATACGGCCGCTGCAGCACTCCCACTTTCATTTGCCCTTATAACCAACTGCAGGGATGCTGCAGCACCATGCAACTGTCTTCTCTCATACCTCTGCCACAGGGTCCCTGCAAACATTTCCCTCCCCGAATGGCTCCCTGATAGCTTTAGGCCTGATTCCCTTTCCACCAAGCCCCACACACTCCTCCTCACTTACCTTTTGAAGAGCTCTGAAACTTTCCATACCAGTGGAACAAGTCACTTTGTGCTCAGCCGCATGCCACAATTTTGGCAGTAGCTGTCATGTGTAGAGGGGCCAAATTGTATCCTGGTAGCTGTAAATATTGCTACCGCTTCTGGAATTGCAGTATATAGCTATACAATTTAGTGATCTATTTCAGCACTCTGGAATGGGCGTTGGTACTTACCTGACACGCCATTTCTGGTCGAGCTGCGTAGAGCATCCAGAGAATGGGAGGTGCTCTAGTCTTCACCAATTGCAGGCTGAGCTATAATTGAGGAACGCTCCTCCCACCACGTGGCTTCTCCATGCGTTCCCCAGTTTTTACGAAGACGAGAAGACAAACAACTATCCCCTCATCTTAACTATAAACAACACTTAACTACAAAAAAAACCAATATGAATTGTTGGCCGAAACAGGATTCCCCACCAGACAGACCAAATAGGGTGGGGCTGGATGCTCTACGCAGCTCGACCAGAAATGGCGTGTCAGGTAAGTACCAAAGCCCATTCTCAATTGAGCTGCTCCGAGCATCCAGAGAGTGGGACATACCAAAGCATGGCCTGTCCTACAGGGGGGACTCCGTCTGGCTCGGAGCATGTTCTGGATCTCTCACCACTTGCTCAGGGACTCGTCTGCCAAAGGAGGCTTCTGCCGAGGCAAAAACATCGATTTTATAATGGCGAATAAATGGAGATGGAGACGACCAGGTAGCCGCTCTGCAAATATCATGAATAGGAGCCTGAGTAGCCCAGGCTGCAGAAGTAGCAGCACTCTTTGTAGAGTGAGCGGTTACTCCACTGGGAACAGGAAGCGCCTGTGACAAATAGGCCTTGGATATTGTAGCTCTAATCCAACGGCCAACAGTAGACGGGGAAACTTTGCAGCCCAGCATCTTTGGTTGAAAAGATAAAAACAAAGCCTCCAACCTCCTGATAGGCTGAGTGCGACTGATATAGATACAGAGCGCCCATCTAACATCGAGAGTATGCCATTGCCTTTCTCTCTCTTGAGAAGGACTTGGACAAAAGTTAGGAAGGACAAGCTCCTGTGATCTGTGAAAGGCTAAGTTTATCTTGGGCATGAAGGAGGGATCTGGCCGCAGGACCACCCGATCAGCGTGGAAGACGCAGAATTCCTTTCTAACGGATAGAGCTGCTATTTCAGATATCCGACGAGCCGATGTAATTGCCACAAGAAAAACCACCTTGAGCGTGAGGAGTTGGAGTGATGTCTCTCTTAGAGGCTCAAAGGGGGGCTTAGTTAGTGCCGAGAGAACCTTGTTGAAGTCCCAGGTCGGGTATCTGTGAACTACTGGAGGGTGCAAATTAGTGGCACCTCTAAGAAAGGCTCTAATGCGAGGATGGTGGGAAAGCGGGCCAGACAGGTTGCCAGAGATAACCGTAGATAGGGCCGCCACCTGCCTTCTTAAAGTGTTGGGGGAAAGACCTTTGCCCAATCCTTCTTGTAAAAAGGCCAGAATTTGTGCGATTGATGGAGAGATCGGATTAATGTGTAACTTGTGGCACCACTTACAAAATATGTTCCAGGTGGCATTGTATATGCGAGTGGTTGAAAGCCGCCTGGCTGCCAGAATAGTGTTGATGACCAGATCGGACATGCCCTCCTTCCTTAAACGGTCCCGCTCAACCTCCAAACAGTCAGCTGAAGCCATTGTGGATTCGGATGCTGAAGAGGTCCCTGGGACAGCGAAATCTTGTCCGGTGGAATCCTCCAAGGAGGAGCCACTGACAGGTTGCGAAGGTCTGCAAACCAGGGCCTCCTGGGCCAATATGGGGCCACCAGAAGAAGTTCCGCTTTCTCAAGGATTACCTTTTGGATCACCTTGGGCAGCAGTGGTAGGGGGGCGAAAGCGTATAGGAGCCCCGTGGGCCAAGGGCAACGCAGGGCATCGTGGTTCTCGGCCCCCTGGGTGGGGTACTGGGAGAAAAACCTCAGTGTCTGGGCATTGGATGGGGACGCAAACAGGTCCACTAGCGGAAACCCAAACCTCCCTGAGGCCTCCCGGAAAAGGGAGGGATGCAGGCGCCATTCTGACTGGTCGGCGACGGTTCTGCTCAACCAGTCTGCCTGAACATTGGAGGCCCCCGAGATGTACTCCGCCTTTATGGATAGCAGATTGGCCTCCGCCCATCGACAGATCCATTCAGCCTCTTTCATGAGCCTGATGGAGTGAGTGCCCCCCTGCCGGTTGATGTGGGCCTTGCTCGTAGTGTTGTCCGTCAAGACCAAGACGTGACGCCCTCGAACTTGAGGAAGAAAGGTGTGTAATGCCAGATATACTGCGTGGAGCTCTAACCAATTTATGCTGCAAGAGCGCTCATTTACTGACCAGGTTCCTTGAGCTGACAGCGAACGAAGGTGGGCCCCCCAACCTGTTAGGCTGGCGTCTGTTGTGAGGGTGACTCTCTGGGGTTTTTTGAACGGATGCCCTTTGTTGGTAGTGGTTCTGGTCCACCAGAGTAGCGAGGTGAGAACCTTTGGAGGGAGCCTTACTACGAATCTTGAATTGCTCCTTCTTGAGCGTTGATAAGGTAGCAGGAACTATTGAAGGGACCTGGAATGAAATCGGGCCCAGGGAACAATGGATATACATGAGATCATTTTCCCAAGCAATTTAGATAGGTCCAGCAATGAAGCTTTCTTTGCCCGCCTGATGGCCTTAATCGAATTTTGAATGCTAGCAAACCTTTCCGGGGAGAGGAAAACCTTTCTCTCAACTGAATCAATCACCGCCCCTAAATGAACTATTTGAGTGGAAGGGGTAAGCTGGCTCTTTTCCCAATTTACAAGGAAACCATGATCCTGAAGTACTAAAAGAGTGGTTCTGGTGTCCCCCTCAGCTTGGCTTTGGGTTGGAGAAAGAATGAGAATGTCGTCAAGATAGCAGTAAATACGGACAGGGAGTTGTCTGAGGTGAGCTGCTAAGGCTGCCAAAACCTTGGTGAAGGTCCTGGGAGCCGAGGCTAAACCAAAGGGAAGGGCTACATATTGATAATGACAGCCATTGTAATAAAATCTCAGATATCTAGAAAAGGAAGGGTGAATGGGTATATGAAGATATGCCTCAGAGAGGTCAATGGAAGTGAGCCAGTCTCCTTCCCTGGTGCCCTGTAGGATGGACTGAAGAGTATGCATTTTGAATTTATGATGAACAATATAACGATTGAGCCTTTTTAAATCCAAAATGGGCCTCCAACCCCCAGAGTGCTTAGGGACTAGAAAGAGGAGGGAATAGAATCCCTCTCCTCGTTGAAAGGTGGCACGGGCTGTATGGCCTTAATATCCAACAGATGTTTAATGGCAGTCTCTAGGAGAGCGCGCTTGGTACGATCCCTGGAAATGGGAGAAACCATGAAGTGTTCAGGTGGAAGGACTTGGAACTGAAGGGAAAAACCAAATTGGACCGTGTCTTTAACCCAAGAATCAGACGTAGATGCTTCCCACTGGCTCGCAAAGAATTTAAGGCGACCGCCAATGGGTAAGGGGGCTGAAAACCTATCTTAGATGGTGGGGAGTCTTACCTGCCGAACCCCGGAAGGGTCTTCTGTAACTACCCCCCCCTCTGGATCTGTCTCCCGAATCGCCCCAGTCTCGATAGGCCGGGCGAAAGGTTGGAGATCTCTGATAACGGGGGGAGAAGGGAGTTTGAAAGGGGGTACGGAAGGAGCCCCTTCGAAAGGGCTGAAAGGATCTGGACTCTTGCCTACGAAAAAGAGCCGGAAGAAATTTCTTTTTGTTCTGGCTCTCCATGAACAATGGTTCCAGGGCCGGACCAAATAATTTATTTCCGGAGATGGGAGCTGAGGCCAGTTTCGACTTGTTTTTAATGTCGGCCTGCCAATGCCTAAGCCAAAGCAGCCGTCGGGCCATAACATGAGAGGATATGGCACCGAGTGAAAATTTGCATCGGCCGCAAACTCAGCTGCTGCTGTTAGTTTTGCAATATCTTGATGGGCCCTAGTATTAGATGGAGGAACATGCTGCTTCAGCTGTCGAAGCCACCTAATAGACAACCTAGTAAAAAAGGATGAGGCAGTGGCAGACCGAATGGCCCAAGCATCAAACTGGTGCGCCCGACGCAGCGCCATCTCCGCTTTCTTGTCCTCCGGCCTTAAGGCTTCCAGAGCGTCTGTGGGGTTAGACGAGGATACCAGTCTGATAATAGGTCATCCACCTCGGGGGTGTCTAGCATGGTGGAGAAGTCTGCGTCGAGATTAAAAAATCTCTTGTCCTGCCCTGAGGGGGCGGAGGGGAGACCGGAAGAGGCTAACTGTTTCGCCACTAGATCGGAGAAGATTGGAGGGACTGGCACAACTTCGGCCTCCACCGCTGGCTGCCTGAAAATGGCATCCTCTGGAGCCCCAGGGGCTGCTGGCGAGGAATCAGAAGATGGCTGGGGAGTTAGGCCTGAGATATTCTTTGCTTTGAACAGCAAGGACTTAAATAAATGAGGCTTGAACAGGCCTACAAGGGAGGGCTGGTCGGGGGAGATGCCCTCATCCTCCGACATGTCCCCTTCCAGCAGTTCCACTTCGGAAAAGGGCTCAGAATAATGGAGGGACCCCCTCTCTGACCCTTCCTCTGCCCCGTAGGGTGCAAAGGCCATTTCCTCTTCCTCGTCCTCCTCTTCCTCCCCTTCTGGGAAAGGAGGGTCCCCTTGGGAAGGTACCTGGCTGTGGAGAGTCACCGGTCTGGGTAGAGGTTCTCCGGAGGCAGAATCAATCTCGGGTGCTATTGCTTGAGAGGCTGTCTTGGACAACTGTTGCATACCTTCCGCGATCCCCTGGCGGATGGCAAGCTGCATCCATTCCTTAACGCTGTCAGGGATGATGCTAGTTGAAGGGTCTTCTGGGCGTAGGCCAGCAGCGGTTGGGGTGAAGGTCGCCTCTGGAGTTCGAGTGGCCCGGGGGCTCTGGACAGGTGTGTTGTGCCTGGAGAGAGAAGGTTGTTCTGGCAAAGGGGGAGGTTGGTTAGAGGTAGAGGGAATAGAAGCTGGAATTACAGAATGAGAGTCCCTGGAGCGTCTATCAAACTCCTTTTCCAGAGCTCTGTGGCGCCTCAGGGCGTCCCTTTCAGAGGCTGTGGTAGGTTCCTTGGCCCTTTTGCGCAGATGGTGAGTTTTAGACTTAGCCTTCAAGGAAGGCCCTCTGGGATTTTCCTCTGCCATTATAACCAAAAGGTAGAAACAAGGTATATTGAATATGAAGGCGGTTGGCACGCCTAGGAATGCGGTCCACAATGGGAGCTGGGTATCCTATAGTTGAGCCACGTCCCCCTTTTGGAAAAATTTTTAGATAGCGATATATATATATTTATTTTTTTGGAAAAAGGAAAAAAACACCTCTAAGGGTATACAATAAAAAACTGCACCAAACGACCAAAAAAAGGAACTAAATTATTAATAAAATATAAATGGTTTGTTTTGTTTTTTTTGTTTTTTTTTAAATAGGGAAAAATTAAGATGAGAAAACTATCTCTAAACAACCAAATTTAACCAAATGAATGCTGAGGCCAAACTTAAAACACGAAAAAATATACCAGGAAAGAAATTGTAAAGGCCTCTGAGGCTGCCTCCCAACAACCTGGGAAGTAGGTGCCTGTCTTCGCCTCTGAGCAGGCTGCGGAATGCCAACAATTAAAATGGGGCAACAGGGCACAAAGCCACAACACTCCTTCTGAAATAAAAGCTCCCACAGGCCTGTAGGGCCTGCTATGGGGCTCTATCAACGTCGCAGCAATTTGAGCCCCGGGCAAAATGGCGCCCGCCACGAGGCACGCCTAAAAATGGCTACCGGGCTGGAAGCAGGGCTCAGAGACGGAATAGCCCTAAGAAAAAGGCAGTCAGCTAAAAAGATTGAGCTGGACAAATGAGGGCTAGGAAAGGCGTTCGTGGGGGGAAGACACAACGCGCACTAGGAGAGCACGATAGCAAGCCTCTGCTTAAAAGCAGGAACGGCTTGAAAGGGCAGGAAAGAGGGAAGGGGGGGGTGGGGGGAGCAAAGGCTCTAAAACCCCTCTATCTCCCCCCTGAGGGGGCGAAACTTCGCTCCTTTACACACAACTAAAACCCAAAAGCGCAATGACCAAGGAAAGAAGCCAAAACGAAACGATCAAACCTGAAAGTGAAACAGAAATCCTGAAACGGCCAAGGAGAATGATCTATAGCTGCCTGTCTCTTGCAAGGCTGAGCTAAAAAACTGGGGAACGCATGGAGAAGCCACGTGGTGGGAGGAGCGTTCCTCAATTATACCTCAGCCTGCAATTGGTGAAGACTAGAGCACCTCCCACTCTCTGGATGCTCGGAGCAGCTCGATTGAGAAGGCCTCAGAACTCTTCAAAAGGAGTGGAGGAAGAGGTTTGACCTGATGGAATGGAATCAAGCTTAAGGCTTGTTGGACTCAGTGGCAGTTGGAAAAGGCGTTTTGGGAACCAAGGGGCAGGAATCAAGGGGCATGAGGTCTCTCCAGGAATGGGGGGGCCTTGGGAGGGCCTGAGTAGGCTGGCCTAGACCTGTGTTAGTCTTCCAAAAGTCTCCCCCATCCCTAGGCAGCCCATGCTCCATTAAATGACCTGTATGTTCATTTAATTATTATATTGGAGCAGGGATGGGGAAAATCATCAAGTGAGATGCTTTACTTAATGGGTGTCACAAAATGCAACTTTAATGGGTAGGCCCCCTTACGATCATATCTCAAGAACTATCTGTAATTTAAAAGATACCGACAACTTTTTTCAAATAAGTTTCAAACAGCTTCCCTCATAATATTCCTCCTTCTTAAAACATGAAAATGAATGTTAAAATAATTAAAGTAATATGTCAGCAAAATACATAAATGTATAATTCAGCAATCATTATAGGAATAAGAACATGCATCATGAATGTTTTTATCTTTTCCTAAATATTTCCTTCAGTATTTACATAATTTACAAAATATTTCTGCTAACACAGGTAGTCCTCAACTTACAACCACAATTGAGCCCAAAATTTATGTTAAGTGAGAAATTTGTTAAGTGAGTTTTGTCCCATTTTAGACTTTTCTTATCACATTTGTTAAATGACTCCTTATAGTTGTTAAGTGAATCGGGTTTCCCTACTGAATTTGCTTATCAGAAGGTTGGAAAAGGTGGTCACATGACCTGGGGACACTGCAACCATCATAAATATGAGTCAATTGCCAAGCATCTGGAATTCTATTCAAGTGACCATGCTGTAATGGTCATAAGTGTGAACAATGGTCATAAATCACTTTTTTCAGTGCTGTTGTAATTTTGAACAATCACTAAACGAACTATTGTAAGTCGAGGATTATCTGTATTTAGGGTCATCTTCAAATGGGATCAAATGGGTAGACAAATCTAATAAACAAAGAAACATACCTGTGGTCGGAGAATCAAGTGGAAGATGCATAGAGCTTTGGTTCACAGAAATCTCTTCAAAAGATTGTTGGCAATTGCCACTCAAATCCACAAAATCAGAAATACTTTCTTGCAGGCCTTTGTCAAAATCTTTCAGTATTTTTTCCATGGTTTGTATTATTTGTTGTTCTTCATCTGGAAATATCTAGAAGAAAAAAATGGAGGAAAACATTTTATCAGTACAGTATAACAATTCCACAAGCAACAGTATGTCTTAAACTTCTATAAATACCTTCATATCTCTTTTTCACATACCGGTAATCAAACTATTTCCAAATGATCATTTCCTAAAAATAGATATCTTATTTAATTTAGTTCATATTTTAGCAGTTGATGACTATATATGTTTATTTCTCCATCAGATTTTGATCTCAGGACAATGCAAAATCTTTTCACACTAATCTTTCTGTCATTCCTGTCATACAAGCTGGTTCTTGTATTAGTGTATTATATTACTATTAATTTAAGTATATTTTTATGACAGGATTACTCATCTGAAATGAGAAAAATTTAGAAACTAGTAAAAATAAGAACTAATTAAAAAAAACAAAGGAAGTTTTATCATTGGATGAAATTTCTCAGCTTTTGCAAAATGATTTTTAATGGACTATTTTTAAAAGAAACATTTTCATAAAACTGGAAATACCTCCAAGGAACTATTTTTAATACAAATAAAATGCCCATTTTTTATTTTAAAATTAAGAAAAAGATATGAAAAAAGAATGGGAAAAAAGAGGCAAAGAAAAAAGAACACACACACACGTACGTACCTTTATACAACGATAATATATAAAAAGCAGGTTTCTATCTTCCTCTCAGCAGTTATACATACAATTCTAATCAAACCTCTTTCTCTAAGACTACATTCCCTTTTCTATAACCCGGTGATGGCGAACCTTTTTGTTGTGGTATGCCGAAAGCACACGTGCGCACAATAGTGCCCATGCATGCTGGCACCCACAATGCAATGTGCCCTGCCCCCCAGCATATGCACGCACAACACTGTGCCCCCCCCTTACCTACACTGCACATATGCGTGCTTCCCAGCTGATTTTCGGTGCATTTGGGGGCATTTTTGCCCTCCCAGAGGCTTAAGGAAAGCCTCTGAAGCCTTGGAAGGCCATAAAATGGGTCTTCTGGAAATACCAGAAGTGCCCGCTTTTAGCCTCTGGAGGGCCTCTGGAGCCCCGGGAAGGCCATTTTTGCCCTCCCGGGGGCTCAAGGGAAGCCTCTGGAGCCTAGAGCCTCCGGGAGGGCGAAAACGGCTTCAAATAGGCCAAAAATCAGCTGGGAAGCATACGCATGCACAGTGCAGGTAAGTTTGCCTGGGGCTCGCATGCCCGCACAAATGGCTCTGCATGCCACCTGTGGTTCTCCATCATGGCTATAACCTATTCTTTCTAGACATCAAAACAAAATCCATCAGCAAAGTAAAGTCCATTTCAAAACTCAAAATTCTAATTCTTTTTGCCACAAGAATCAAAACTAACAGCAAAATTACTTCCAATTAGTCATTATGTATGAATCTTTTTGTTACTAAAATCTTTTAGATCACAGTCTTCTACAAGTATAATTTTATAGTATCCAAAAGTACAGTATTTGGAGAATGGAAAACCCAACACATCATACTTTGTAAAATACAGATATTTAACAACTTCATAAATACATCTACAATCTGCCTCTCATATGTGATACAGACAATGGTCTGTTATTCTACATATGGCTGCCTTCTACAGAGTGCATGTAAAGCCCAGGAATGAAATTAGAAAATTTGCATATTATTTGGTGATCTCACAATTTAGTAGATATGACACTAGAACTCTCTTTTTATTTACAATTTTAAATATATAGTTGTTCTTCCAAGCAGCATTTTTAAAATTCAAATGAGCACTAATAACTTTCTGATTTATTAATAGTGATGCATTAAAAATTCAACTAGTTTACTATATTATGAATTACAAAATAGTCTAGAACAGTAGTTCCCAAATTTGGGCGGTACCAGTGGGATGCCTTAGGGGGGCGCTAAGAGGCAAGGAGGCTGGCAGGGGGGCACTAAGAGGCGGCAGGGGGGAATTCAAAGCACCGGCCCTGCAGGCTCACTGACTGCCAGCCATGCAACCCATTGATTGTTTAATCACTCTGTAGCCGGCACCTCAAATGCGGAACTCACATGGCAAGCCTTGCCAAGCCTGGGGGGGAGAGGTGGGAGGTGGCGGACAGGGGGCACCTTAGCTTGCAGGCTGCCCTCTCTGGTGGAAGCAGCAGAGGCATGCCAGAAGGCCTGAAAGCAAAACCCTCCCAAGGCACGCAGTGGAAGGGGTGGGTAGTCCAGTATTAGAGCCACCTTCCACAGAGGAAAACAAGGGAGTGCGCAGCACCTGCCCAGACTCCACCTCTCCAGCCAGCCGGGCTTGCGCACAGGATGCAGGTGGGCGCAGCTGCGGCTCTCCAAGGCATGTGGCTCAGTTCAGTTTGGCTCTATGCAGCCAGCCCGGACCTAGAACCTAGCCTCCCTCTGCAGCCCAATTCTTCTGACCGAGCCGTGCGCTTGCTTGCTTGCTTTCCAAGTGATCACTCCCTCCGCCTCCCCTCCGCCGGTCTAGGCTGCTTCCTCACGACTTCCTCCTCCCAGGCAGAGTATAAACATGGGTGGAGCACTTCCCTGAAGTTGGGAGTCTCTGAGCATGTGCAGAGCACCTCCCCTTGCTTGGCCTGATGGAAGTGGACCTTGGGTCGCAACAAAGAGGGTGAAGTCAGCCGCATCACTGCCTCAGGGAGATTTGCATTACAAAATTGGATGCCAAAGAAAGAACTGGGGCTGGAGAAGGGACAGAGGGGCAGCTGCATTAAGGAGCAGGAAGAACTTCGCCATGGTTTATTGACTAAGCCAGAATCAAACAGCATGCTAAACTCTAACCAGAATGGCTGGGTTGATATATCCATGTTTCTCAACCTTGGCAACTAGTATGGACTTCAATTCCCACTCTGGCTTTGTTCTACTTTCCCAAAGTGCTGTCGCATTCTTTCTGTCCGTCTGTCCATCCATCCATCCATCCATCCAAAAGCCTGTCTGCCTGTCTTCCTGCCTACCTACCTGTCTGCCTGCTTTCTTTCTGTCTACCTACTTACCTACCTATCTACCAATATAGATCTATCTATCCATCCATGCATCCAAAAGGTCTGTCTGTCTGCCTTCCTTCCTGCCAACCTACCTGCCTGTCTTTCTGTCTACCTACCTACCTACCTACCAATATAGATCTACCTACCTACTTATCTATCAATCTACCTACCTACCAATCTATCTACCTACCTACCTATTCATACAGTCATCCAAAAGGTCTGCCTGCCTGCTTGCCTGCCTACCTATCTATCTACCTATCTATCTACCTACCTGTCTCTCTCTGTCTCTCTCTCTCTATCCATCCATCTATCCATCCATCCATCCATCCATGTTCGAAGTGCCAGCCCCGCAGGCACATCAGGAAAGTAGAGCAAAGCCAGTCTGGGAGGGAGGGAGAGAGAGAGAGAGAGAAAGAAAAAGAGAAAAAGAGAGAGAGAGAGAGCTGATGCATCAGATTGAAATGAGGCCGAGTTTAGACTGAGGTCCTTTTCCACACTGTAACATCTTTGCCAGCACATTGAAACATCTTTGGCTTGTATTAAAGGTTTTGTGGCCGAAACATGGTCAAGACTATCAGGAAGCTCTCACATTTTGTTGAGGCTTTAAACAGGATCCATTGGACCAGATCTCCACCCTAAAAATTATTTTTCCCCAATGTATTACAGTGCCAGTTCTGAAGGCAAAAACTAAAATGTACTGATAAGTTACAAGGAGAACACACACACACACACACACACACACTCCCTTCTAACCCTGCTGGAGCAGGTGATTGGACTAGAATAGATATCTCATACTCTTTCTCCTCCCGCCCTCCCTCCTTCTTTATTTCTTTTTCTTTCTATCCCTTCCTTCCATCCCCCTCTCTTTCTTTGTCCCCTTTTCCTTCTTTCCCTTTCTCCCTTTTCTTTTCTTCCTTCTCTCTTTCTCTCTCTCTCTTTCCCTCTCTCAGGCTCACCCCATTGACTTGACTTGCTTGAGTAGGTCCCTCCAGTGCAGTGGGCTCAATGGGGTGGACCTGCAGGGCCGGCATCTAGAACGCAGCAGTGGCAGCACATTTGAAAAGTAGAGCAAAGCCAGAGGTCAGTAATTTTTGCTTCAAAGAATCACAAAAGCTTCTGGGTTGTGCACAAGAAGGGACACACATGTCAATAAAATTCAGCAACATAAAATAAAGAGATACAAATAAAACAAATCAACAAGAATCGGCAAAGCATCTCTGATTAGATTTTATTCACTACTAGAATCTAATCAGAGATGCTTTGCCGATTCTAGTCCAATGACCTACTCCAGCAGGGTTAGAAGGGTTAGAAGGGAGTGTGTGTGCATGTGTATGCGTGGCTGTCAAAACTCCAAAAACAGGTCAAGTATCTCTGGAGAGGCCAGTCATAAATTAGAACACTTGCTAAACAACCAGCCAGTCACCTGGCCATGCCTACCTAGACACATGACCACCAAACCACATCTACCCAGTCATATGACCAGCAAGCCATGCCCAGCCAGTCATGTGACCAGGAAGCTACACCCACCCAGTCACATGACCAGCAAGCCACACCCACCCAGTCACGTGACAGCAAGCTATACCCTCAAATTAGGCCACGCCCACAGAAATTTGAATCCCACCCCTGGGTGGGGGCCAAGGATAAGTTTGTAGCACCAAGGGGGCAGTGAACTGAAAAAGTTTGGGAACCACTGGTCTAGAAAATCATTCCAAGCTCCAAAATCTTTATTAAAATGCTTTAAACAAATACATACATTTACAATACAACAAATTTACTGATTATGTGGCATGTTCTTCAATCAAATTTACTGATTATGTGGCATGTTCTTCAATCAAACAAATGGTTAAAGAGCATTAATTATATAAATATATTTGGGAGTGAATATTAGATGTTGTTCCTCTTATAAAGCAATGAAAATGTAAAAATAACCGTTATACATTTGGATTAAAAATAGCAGATGTTTTATGCTTCTTTTAATTGACCTAGATGCAATGCAAGATATGAAGCTATTGTCTAAATCCTTAACATCCAGTGTTCCAGAAAAAGCAGGGCAATGTCAATATGCCTCAGGTTCTGGAGAACTCCTAATCATGGAGGGAACAATGGATTCTGGATTCTGTCAGCAAATTCCATAGGAGAATGTCAAGGTATTTGTGAGCTGAAGCTTAAATAATGTGAATAAGGTAACATGAGAACTAACAAGTAAATTTACAACCAAATGGCTGAAGCAAAAGACATTTCATTTTTTGGAATGTTCTGACCTTAGCCCAAGTAAAATGTTGTGGCAAGACCAAAGTATGTAATTCATACAAGACAGCTCAAAAATACCTTAAAGAGGAATGCATCAAAATCCCTCCAAACCAATGTGCAGGATTGATCAACAAATTAAGGAAACATTTAAGTGAATTTATTGCTGCTTGAAACAGGTTACCAGCAGCTTCCAAATCTAAAGCCTTGGGGAATTCCACCAGATGGTGATCACTTGCTCAATATTTTCAATAAAGACATGACACTGTATGTTGTTTTGAGTGTGGTTTGCTCAATCTCTTTATCTGCTTATCGGATTAATTTTAAAATCAGATTATGGATAAGTTCTAAAGATATTAACAAACTCTTTTTGCCACTATATATTGACAATCTTTTTCAGGTAGTCCTCAACGTTCAAGCATAATTTGGACTAGAATTTCTGTTTCTAAGCAAGGGGTTGTTAAGTAATTTTAAAACTATTTCTCCAGAACTTGGATTCTATTAAGAAACCAAGAATGCTGGGCTTTTCATGCCTGGGAGATGGACAAAATAATTACTATACATTATTAAAACAATAACTTTATAACTGATTTGCAACAATGGATTGTTGATTGTGTGATCTGTCAGCATTTGGAACTATTGTTGTTTTCCCTTTCCAACAAAGTGTAAAAGAAAACTTTCCAGCAATATTTAGAGTTGTTTTATTCATAGGATCAAGCTTTAAGTGATCATTCCACTTTTTTAAAAAAGCAAAAATAATAAAAGGGTGTAGTTTTTTTTTTTCTTAATTGGTTTGAGGTCATAAAATGTTTTAAATTATGTTTTTAAATTTTAATGTATAAAATAATTTTGTGCCTTACTTTTTATTTTTCAGGTGAGGCATTGCCATCATATTAATACTATACTGAAAAATATTTTCACTAATATTTTTTTCTAATGTGACTTACTTATTATGTTAGCTCACTTATGGGAACGAGGATTTGCAAAAGGATATGTCAGTTTTTAATTAATTCCTGAAGACTACAAAGGCCAAATTTATGTGTAATAGACAAACCAACAACCAAAGACAGTGAAGAACATCACAGAATCATAACCTAGCTGACTTCTCTTTCTGATCTCCTTTCTACATAATCTCTTACTTCATTCCCCATTTATTATTCTCTTGAGAACAGTTAGGGTCCAAAGAGAGATCTCATTTTTAAATTTACAATTCCAAATTCTATTCTTAGCCCAAATGGTTTTAGCTCCAAGGTGCCTAATAATGTCTCAGCAGACTTCTCACTCTCTATCACCTTGAGCACAAGTTGGTCAGCCAGTCAGAATCAGAAAACTGCTGAACTGGAAAATGGCTGCAACATTTGTATTTCCCCCTAAGCTATGAATACAGATTATTTCTGATTACTAAACTTAAAGAGAATTGTGTTTAACTGGCAGGGCAGAAATTTAATACAAATTGCTGTCATCCAAACAGACACCAGAAGAGAGGCTCAAGTAATGATAGAAAACACCTGACAGAGAAGTGTTCCAAGGAGGAGGTAGATATCTGTTTGAGCATGTAGGTGCGTGCACACAATTGCACACCTTCAAGTCAGTACTGACTCCTGGCAACTGCCTGAATAAATCTCTACGTTTTTCTTGGCAAGGTTTTAGAAGTGGTTTGCCATGGTTTTCTTCCATAACTGTCCCAAGATTACCCAGTTGGTTTGGGGACAAGATGGGACTAGAACTCACGGTCTCCCAGTTACTAGGAACCTTGGTGCCTTAACTGGTTATACCAAATTGGCTCTCAAATGCCATTATTATGCATTATGCATTCACAATTATTCAATGACTCATACAATGGCACAAATTCTTGCAAATTAAGTAGAATGTTTTTTGGAAAAAGATACAGATGTATGCTATTTTAAAATACAGTATATATTTTTCCAATTACTATTATTATTGAATTATTTTGTGAAAAATTGAGACAAGTCCGATAAAGTATTTTAGTAATTTAACAATACTTTATTGATAACCGATCTTTCATTAGGTGATTTTTAATTATATATGGTCAAGGATCTGACAGTTTGTTAAATTGTACTTGAGTTTATTTATCTCTGTTAATTGGATTTCTTCTATAATGGAGGAGGAAAACATTTGTTGCACCAGCTGAAGTTTCCAGCTGGTCTTTAGGGGAAGCCCAGCTGTAGAATGCATTGTAATAATCAAGAGGTGACAAATACACGGGTGATGCAGTAAAGTTTTATGATCCAAAGAAAGGCCACAATTGGTGATATAATTGTGCAAAGTGTGTAGGATCGGTAATTCTAGTCCCACCTTAAACCACGAAAGCCAGCTGGGTGACTTTGGGCAGTCACTCTCTCTCAGCATAATCCATCTCACAAGGTTGTTGTGGGGAAAATAGGAGGAGGAAGATGTGTTGGATATATTTGCTGCCTTGAATTATTTGTAAGAATAATAAAGGCGGGATGGAATACAAATAAACAAAATGTTATCTGGTGTTTTGTTTTGTTTTGTTTTGAAGCAATCTCAGCCAACACTATTTGGGTGTACTCTTAACCCTTCTGGTAATTGTTAGCCTTAGTAATGATTAAAGGTTGGGTCTCTGTAGCTCAAGTTTTTAATTTTTCTCTCCTTCTTCCTCAGCCAAGATTGAATTCCCCACACATTTCCATCTCATGTTTATGGATTCCAATCACAGGAGGCAACAAGTGCCCTATCATTTTAAAGATTAGACACACATTTTTCTTTCCTCGATGATGTTTTATCATCAAGCAACAGCACAACTTGTTGCTGTTTCCTGGGCTGTTTTGATTACTTCCCAGAGCTTCCCTCAAGAGTTGAGGCTTTTTAAAGACAAGAATGTTGCTGCGTCTTCTTCTAAGTGATTTCGAAAATTTCCCACATATCACAAAATATGGTGCGGAAGATCCATTCCTCCACCACCACCATACTCACCATCATGCTCGACTATCTCAGACTCCCATAACACTGTGGGGAGGGGAAATCACTCAGATCAAAATTGAGCTTCTGGCACCCAAGCACTTATGCTGGCTATCCAGTTACAGGCTTCATCCCAGCCAAAAGATGCAAAGCAGTAGTAGAAGATCTTGAAGGCTGACAGAAATACTATGAAAAGATTAGCCTCTAAGGCATTAGAAGATGAGTATGAAGGACTTGAAAGAGAGCTACAGAAAGTGCCACAGAGAAAGGACATTAAGCTAAAAATGGATATAACCAAACATAAAATGGGTCTAATAGAAAAAGAAGAATTAGCACAAAAAATTAGAGGTGCCAAACAGAACTATTTTGAAGATGCAAATAAACCAGGTAGATGGTTAGCATATAAATTGAGAAAGAAGAAAGAATCAAGGAAAATATTGCAATTAATAGATGACCAAGGCCAAGTTTGCTATGGTAGTAAAGAGAATAAGGAAATTAGTGGAGATTATTATGGGAAACTATACACACAAGAGAATATTGATGAGGAAAGAGTTAAACAGTATTTACAGAATGCTAATTTACCCCAGATACATAAAGAGATTGAAACAATGTTAGAAAGCAATATAATGATGATGGAGTTAACTGAAGCACTTAAGAAACAAAATAATGGAAAGGCACCAGGCCCAGATGGACTTCCGGCAGAATTTTACAAAACATTACAAGAATCATTGAATTTTCCATTGCTAGAAGTTATGAATGAAGTTGTGTTAAAGAAGAGGATACCTAAATCATGGCCAGAAGCTTATATCACACTTGTTCCAAAAGAGTCCTATCCATTACAAATCAAGAACTATAGACCTATCTCCCCACTAAACGCAGATTATAAAATATTTTCTTCAATATTGGCAGAAAGACTTAAAAAATATTTAAATAATTTTATTCATCCTGACCAAAATGGATTTCTGCCAAAGAGACAAATCAAAGACAATATGAGAGTAATCTTGGAAACTTTGGAATACTACGTGGCACATCCTGAAAAACAAATGGCTTTGATATTTCTAGATGCACAGAAGGCATTTGATAATGTGAATTGGTGATTCATGTTATTACTGCTGGAACAGACGGGCTTTTCTAGAAAATTTATTCAAGCAATAGAAGCTATATATCATAAGCAGACAGCAAAGGTAATGATAGAGGGAGAACTGACAGAATCTATCAATATAAGAAAAGGAACAAGACAAGGGTGCCCACTATCACCTCTGTTGTTTGTGTTAACTTTGGAAGTGCTAAATAGAAATATTAGAGATGAAAAGAATATAAAAGGGATGAAAATTAAAAAGGAAGAATTTAAGTTGCAAGCATTTGTAGATGATCTGGTTTTCATGTTAGAAGACCCACTAGAAACAGCATCAAAATTGATAGAAAAGATAGAGACATATGGAAAGGTGGCTGGTTTGAAAACAAATAAAGATAAGACAAAGATCTTGACAAAGAATATGCTATCAAGACAAAAGGAAGAATTGGCAGACCTACTGAAAATTCAAGTCACGAATAAGATCAAGTACTTGAGGATATACTTGACAGCAAGATGCAGTACACTAAAAGAGAATAATTATATTAAACTTAAACAGCAGATAGCACTAGATTTGGCGAAATGGGAAAATTTACAACTGTCATTAATAGGGAGAATATCAACAATCAAGGTGAATATATTACCCAGGATTTTATATTTGTTTCAAACAATTCCAATTAGGCTTGGAAAAGACTACTTTGAAGATTTAAATAAAATTGTGTTGAAATATATATGGCAAGGTAAGAAAGCGAGAATAAAGTTAAAACTTTTGCAAGATGCTAGAATAAGAGGAGGATTTGGTTTGCCTAATTGGGGGTTGTATTACCAAGCTACAAATTTGATGTGGGTTAAGGAATGGATAACATTAAGAAATACTAGATTGTTGACACTAGAAGGACATGACCTGTTGTTGGGGTGGCATGCTTTTTTATGGTATAAAGGAACTAAAATACAGGGGTACTTTAGAAGACATTATATACGGGAGTCTCTGTGGTTAAATTGGGAGAAGATTAAAAGACAATGCTATTTGAAAATTCCAGTCTGGCTATCAACTATTGAAGCATTTTCTTATCCTATAATATACAAAAAGGAACAAACTGTTAGATATGGTGAAATATTGAATGAAAAGGGTGAACTTAAATCTATACAAAAACTAGAGGAAAAAGGTATAAAGATGAATTGGTTTTCATATGCGCAAATACATTCAAGGTATGATAAAGATTCTAAAACAGAAGGTTTCTATGATAAACTGACTGACTTAGATAAGATTTTGATCAAAATTGAGCTTCTGGCACCCAAGCACTTATGTTGGCCATGCAGTTACAGGCTTCATCCCAGAATTCTATACTTCCCCATCAGTAGCTTCCCCTTGTCCCCCTACATGGCATTTCTCCTGAATCTTTTTCATAACACCAAATGTCACTACGACATGTGGGAGAGAACCATCTTATAAAAACATGATACTTGCCATCATACTAGTAACAAAAAGAGATCCCCAGAGATATCTTTGCTTTTGAAAGAATAGAAAAATAACATCAATAAATTTTCAAACAAAAGTGTAAATTCATATGGTCACAATATTAAAATCTTGATATTTAGGTATTACATTTTAGAACATTGCCAGTGTTGCCTTAAACATGAAAAACAATGCATATTAGTTATGCAAATTTAATTATCCTAATTAAGCATAATTTAAAAGCCAACCTACATTACTGCTTATATAGACTAATCCCATCAGCCTGATATCTCCATTAATTAGTCAAGAGTTGTGCAAAATTATTCCTGTATAGATGTTTGGAAGATAATCCATTGTAAGGAACATCTAGTGTTTCAAATGTTCTTCAAAACTGAATGTTTAGAATTAAAGCTTCCTAAATGCTTGAAGCAACATGCTTTATATTTGAAATAGTAGTTTCAGTGAGAACATTTCAAACCAAAATGTTTAGCATCACATACTTGAAGATTTTTTTCAAGAACATTCCTTTAGCCTCTGTTCTTAGCCATTCAACATATCCTCTTTTCTCTATTTCAACCACATTAAGCATTGTACATATTTTTCTAACCCTTCATCCATGCACATAACAAATAGGTAGAATATATATTTTGTATTTGCTGATAACTATCTCAAGGGCCTCTCAGCCATTGAGCCCAGGATTGACTGACTAGCTCTTCTTGCAGTCCACAAAACTATTAGGGATCAGCTTTGAATTTATAATTTCATGATGGGCTATTTTTTTCACTTTCTAACTGTTCATCTGTCATATATTAACACTGGGAAGCCCATTAACAATACAATGTCCTTCTTTGATATTGCACTTACCACAAGGGTGGGCTTCAAAAATTTCAGCAACCAGTTCTCTGCCCGGTTGCTGGGTTGCCGCGGCCATGGTGGCTGTGGCCTAGTTGGCTCCCTGCACCACGGGGGGGGGGCATTTTTGCCCTTCCCAGGCTCCAGAGGCTTTCCCCGAACCTCCAGGAGGGTGAAAATGGCCTCCCCCAAGCTCTGGAATTCCTTCAGAGGCCAGAAACGGGCCCATTTCCAGCCTTCCAGCACCTCCAGGAGGCCCATTTTTTGCCCTCCCCAAGCCTCCATGCAGGCCCTGTACTTACCTGGCATCCAAAACGGGCCACGTGGGGACTCCTAGAAGGGGAAGTGTAGGGTGGGCGGGGCCAACCAGAGGTGGGATTTACTGGTTCGCTGAACCAGTAATTAAAAATGATCAAATTAGCTACCGGTTCACCTGAACCGGTGCGAATCAGTAGCAGCCCACCCCGACTTAACACCTCTTGCAATTTGCTCAATGATTTATCAATGTCTTATGGTAAACAGTGGTGTTCATTTCATATCCACTTGCTGCAATGGCATAATCTTATTATTTATTGAGATATAGCAATTATTTCTATTTCTTTCTGTGGTTTCAGGCACAGATAGTAAACTGTGCAATTATCTGGACTGAAATGTTCCATTACACCCTAAGCTCATCTATTCCTAAATATGCAATATCTTTTTTTAAACTTTATATTCTCACAATTTCATATCATTTTTGGTTGTCATATTTTCATATCTCATGTTCCAACTGACTCTGTCTTTGTGAAGCAGAGGTTCCCAACCTGGTCTCTCAGTTCATGTTTGTAAAGACATTCTGTCAAGCTTCAGCTGGCAAAAGAGGAATGGAATCCAAAAACACCCGGTAACTTATTTTTATTGTAGAAAATTGTAAGCCATAATGAAAGAATGCTAGAAACTAAAGTTTCAACCATAAGCTCTATTTATAGACAGAATTCAAACCCTTCAATGCCTTTTCTTGAGCCTTTCCTACATAATGAACAATTTTAGAGAAAATGAAGGCCCTCTTTTTGCAAGTTAGACAAAATGGAAAGTGTGCTGCTTTGTGGTCATGTTGTTCTTCTTTGTGAGAATTTTCACAAATTTGTTAGGCCACAGTGATAGAAGTATCATATGAATTGTTGGCATTCACCATTAAAATAAGAAAACATCAGTTGAGAGGTGCATACAGCTAACTGACATTCAAAGTACAAGAAAAAATATCTCATGCTTATTAAAGATTAGCTCTGTGTTGTTTCGTTCTATTCTGACCAAATCTGAAAGTAAGCCATATTACCGCAATGTGTTCCTGGGGAAAAAACAACTAAATATGCAAATTTATTTTCTGGTAAATTAGATAGGATCTATGCTTTCTTTTGGGGATCTATAATTCACATTCTATAAAGAAAGTAGGGAGATTCTAATTTTCCAGATCAGTCTGTTCCTTCCGATGCTCAGGATAAAATAATGGCTGCTAATTGAACAATTTTACCTCCATTTTTCAACTCTAGGCCCACCACCATATCCTTCCACAATCTTAATTCCTACTACACCATTTCTTTCTATTATACACAATCTTCAATTCCTTCCCTCTATTAGTTCTATTCCTTAAATAATATATTTTGAAATAGTATATTTTGAAAAGCTCATATAGTAATTTCTATACAGTACAGCAAAGAACAGGATAATTCTATCCATGTTTTTCAGACATAAATATTACATTCTGAAGTAAAAATTCACAAAAATATATTATTTTTCAATATCACTAATACTGGAATAATAGGAAAATAATAATCACATAAAAGTTAAGGCTAATAAAAAATGAAAAGCTTTAAGAATTTTTTTATTCCTAAGAAGCAGGGAAAATAGTTCTGGAAAAACGTTAATTTTACAATTGTTGAGGGTTGGTTTATCTCACTATGTATGTTTATCCATGCTATGTTTCTTCTACTTCTACCTTTTATCCTACCTTTTTATATATAATTTAAGGAGGTGAACATACCTAATATTATGGAATAATTACAAGGTTTTCCTTGCAAAACATAAAAAGTATCAGTGTTCAGGATTTAAGAGCATTAAGATATTTCCTCTATGCTAAAATATCTCTAATATATAGACTCTCAACAATACAAAGGTGCTTGATTTAAAAAATATACTTAAAATCAATTCAGATATTTTTATTTTCCCACTGAAACTGATCTGGTTTGATAATCTGTTGTGAATTATTAGAGAATTAGAAATCAGTGAAGTAACAACATGAAATGTTTTTGAAATAGGTCTTTTAGGTCTTATGCAATATTTTAAAAAACTTAAATGAGGGGAGTGATTGCTATTACAAATGGCAAAGGTTACTCTAAGAAATAGGCTGCTGCAGATTAGAAACATCACAGCACGCACTGGACTTTAAACTATCACAGGACATGCCATGTCTTATTCTTGATCCATGTCACCAGTAATAAATTCTTATATATTAGGAACTACAAACCTGCTACATATTTTAAATTTAAACCATATTTATGAATGTTGGTAGTGGTACATTTGCTTAAGTTAACTTATTAAAAATTAACTTCAAACACTGAAAGCATGCCTGCAACCTCAGTATGTACCAAACGAAGTTGAATACTTTTGGCACAAGATATAAATGTACATATATCACACTGAATGAACATTTGAGCCAGTCAGTTCAATGCTATCTATCCCCATATGGTTCTTCAAGGTTTTAAATGGAGCATTTTCAGGCCTATGACTAAAAATCATTCATTAGAAATATGAAGGAAAAAGCATAAATCTTCCGTTTGAAGCATGCACTCTAATGTTCAACTAGCACATTCAATTAGGCTTTATTAGCATTTACAGCCATTCCATTGCATTCCAATGCAAGATACTTTATTTATAATGGGTGGGAAAGCTGCTCCAGTAGATTCTCCTGTTCATAACACACACAGATTTGCACTACAGTATAAATCCTGTTTCTTTTCAACAGTAAAGCAAAAGTTTTAAACAGCCTTCTATAACTTGGCAGCTCTAAATATGTTGGGAATGTAACTCCCTGAATCCTAGTTAGACTAGAAAACTTGCTTCAATAAATGTTCTTCAGAACCAAATTATCAGGGATATAAGTTCCTATTAAATTAATAATTTTTATATCTACACACACACTCAACTTAAGGCAATGAATGTAGTTAATACTGTTGCGTATTTTCCCCACCACAATCCTGTGAGGTGGATTGGGCTGTCTCAGAGTCAGCACTGGGCTAGCTTTCATGCCTAAGGGAAGCTTAGGATTTGGTCTCCTGGTTTCTAGGCCAGTCCCTTAACCACTATACCAAACTGGCTATCTCTTCATCATAAAAGTATCTACAGTATGAATACATCTCTAGATTCATTTTCAGAATGCCTGCTTCAAATATATTTCTTAGGATTACTTTCATGACATTTATATTTTATCACAATAAGAGAGTATTGCTGAGTTCACATATACATAGGCTAATTAGGGTTCATTGTATTTCCACAATACAACAAACCATAATTAGCCTACCTATGTGTGAATTGGGCAATTATGTTAATTAGATAAATCAATATTTTGCCTGCAAATGAGTCTTTATAAAAAATCTTGACCAATTCTAAAGCCTTTTAATAAGATTTGCCTTTAAATGCAATTATACAAATATGACAACTGTTCATTCATATTTTAACATATATTAATTCACAGAACTCAGTCCACCCTGAAATACTGGCAAAATCCTGCTCCTGGAGTCTGACTTTCCTATCATAACTCCAAGGCTAACATGCATGTAAATTTCAGCAAAAACAAAATTAACTAGTCTTACATATTGCATTTAGATCCAGTTTATACTTGTTTTTTATGTTCACTTCTCTGTCTGTAAATAACACAGTTTACACAGTTAGTTCAACTAAGTGTACCCAAGATTTGTTAGAATTTTATTAAACTTCCATATTCGGATCTTTACAAATGAATTGCAATATAATATCTAAAGAAAATCGATTTATTTCTCTACCTAAACCATTTACTTAAATAAAAAAAAAACCACTGCTTTTTGCACGGGGGAAAAAAGCCTGAACGACATCCCTCCTCTCATCACGCATTTCCTGTATCTCACTAGACTAGGGCATCGCTCAAGTTCACCTTAAGCACGCCGCGATTGTGCCCTCCTGTAAGTGCCTCCCTTCTCACGGATCTCATCCACCGCGTTCTGAAGCGGACTCACTAAGCCGCAAGAAAAGGCGAGCATCACCGGCAACCACGCTCCATCCTAGCCAAGTTCTCCATTAAAAACAAAATAAAATAAAGTACGCGACGAGCGTAAAGCACCTCAAAAGTTCACTTCGGCAGCCCACGCACTTTGAGCTGCCTAAGGTCGCCACCCTTCAGCTTGTTTGGACAGCAATTACAAGGCCAAAGAGATTTCGGGACGGGGCTCCTCTGCGGCTGGACCTCCTTCTCGGAGCAGACGTCAACTCTCCACGAAGTGCACCGATTTACTTTCACCACGCGCCTGTCCGGTGATTTCCCGCCCCCCCCCCCCAAAAAAAAAAAAAAAGATCTGGAGCGGAGAGGAGAGGAAACCTAAATTCAGGACCCGAAGCCAGAATACACTAAAGGCAATTGGATTCAGCCGCCCCAAAGGCGTGAAAGCTCGCCAGCGGTTCCAAGCAAAGATCTACTCACTCATAACGTTCCTTTTCGCCTTTCTCTTTAGCACATCACCTCCACTCCGCATGCCGGACAAGACAGCGCCCCCGGTGGGAGAGCGAGCCTCGCCTCCGTCGCCCCTCACCCAGAGCTCGCTCCCTCGGGAGGGTGTCGCTGCTGCTGCTGCTGCCGCCGCCGCTACCGTTGTCGTCGTGGAGGGAAAAGAGGAGGCGCGCCTCTTCCGTTCCTCTCTCTCGGCTGAAGGCGGCGGTGACGAGGACGATTCCGCGGAGGGGGCGGAGGAGAAGTGAACGGCGGAGCAAAGCCGGCAGGAGGAACCGCCCAAGCTTACATTACGGCAACTGCGCAGGCGCCTCAGGGCCCGTGTAAAGGCGCGCCGGACTATTCTGGGGTGACTGACAGGGTAGAATCCAGCAACGGAGGGTGGAATGGTAGTAGTTGGGGAGGCTTACAGGATCGAGCCCCGAATGTTATCAAAGAACAGGATCGCGGCTCCATGCTCCTTCCTCATTATCCTTCCTTCCGCCTTTCGTGCTCCGACACGACTCGATTTGGTTAAGTCTCTGCCTCGTTCCGATTGTCTACCCCGGAGCTAAAGTTCAGAATGCAATATTGCTCTTAGCTTTCGTTCCTTCAAACACTCAGCATCTTCAAGCTGCGTGAAGTAAACCAGCTAAAAGAATGATTTGCATTCTCACTAATGTGGAGTCTGAATTCAAGGGGGTGTAATTCGCTTTATCAAGAATTAAGAAAAGTTTTTTTTTTAAATTACCAGAACCAAGGAACAAACTCTGCTGCCAAGCCAAAGATCCAGGACCGTATTTTTATGTATTTGTTAATGTATTAGATTTGTAAAAACTGCCTAATTGTCATGAAACTCAAAGGGCAAAAGGTTAAATCTGAAATGTTGAATCTCTCTTTACAGCTGCTACCTGGGTTTGATGAATGGTGCAATTTTTAAGGATTTTTTTCACTTAGCTGAAAATAATATTTTTGATATTTCGTTACTACTGTATTTTAATAGCCTTATTATGAATCAGAATCATGGTCACAGTAATGAAAATCAATTTTCTTTAAAATCACCTAAAAATAGCCAGCTGTGTAATTTAATGTGTCTCTTGATGAATTTTCAGGCCCCTGGACCTCTTCCGTTCTCTGGCAGCAAGTGTTTTTAAGTGCATTGTAAAAACAAATTAAGTCTTCCTATGCAGTATTCTTTACCTGAGTTTTGTACCAAAACATTATTACATTGGTATCAAGAGAAACCATGAGTAATTTCCTTGTGTACATATAAAACTGTATCATCTGGCGAAACAGCTCAATAGTCCAAAGCAGGGGTGTCAAACTCAGTCAAGGCATCATCATGTGATGTATCACAACTTTTCCCCCTCCATTAAGCCAGCCACGTCCCTCCCTTGGGCCATGAGTTTGACAGCCCTGGTCCAAAGCCTTAATGTATACGTGATACGGTCTAAAATGTCACTTCTGTATAGTGTTTCTACCTGGTGTATCAATTAATAGAATATAGAATTCTTTATTGTCCAAATGTGATTGAACACACAAGGAATTGATTTTCAGTTTACAAGGAATTTATAAGGAATTGATTATACAAGACATAAAGTCTGTTATGAAGATAACTCCAACTTAACCCTGACCTAAAACAAAACTGACCATATTGCAAGGAATATGCCAGTACCTCTCCAACATATTGGTAAATACTATTTGCTATATTTCAACTAATGGTAAATACCAACTCCCTTACATCTAATGGAAGCTACATCCTGCTTATTAGCTTTGAGACCAATAATTATCATGGTAAAAAATGAATTTTAAATGGAAGCTGTTATCTAATTAAAACAGGTGTGCCTCTATTTGGTCTTCCCGTTGTTTTAATCAGTGCATCAGATATGATTGGATTAATCATCAAATAATTCTTTTTGTGCTCCTCAAAATGTAATGCTTTTATGCTCCAGATTTGCTGATTACAATTTCCAGCAGGTCCAGCCACATGGACAGTGATAATTATGTATTCCTCTGTATAGTGCCATAGTACAAAATAGTGCGGAAAGCTGCATGCAAGGCATTAATTTACCTGTATGTTTGTTTATCAAATTTAGAAACTGATCATCTTCCTCACAGAGGAACTCGGGGGTGTGTACAAGTAAAATTTTAAAAACATGCGAACTAAATATAAAATTTAAAATACAGGTAAGGATAGTTAAAGTTGAATTAAAAGTTAATAAAAGATGGGGGGGGGGCTTTCAGGGTGCTAACCACCCCCACAGCTGTGTGCTCATCTGTGAGCCCCAAGCAAGATGACAGAGCCAGGTCTTTAGATATTTTCAAAAGACCAGGAGAGTGGGGACACACGCTGCCTCTGGGGGGAAGAATGTTCCAAAGGGCATGGGCAATGGCAGAGAAGCCTCTCTTCCTGGACCCCATCACTTGGAGTTCTTTAACTGACAGTGTGTACAACTTACCTTCCCTATCTGCCCTAGTGGGATGGGCTGATGTGATGGGGCAAAGACAGTTCTGGCGCCATGCTATGTAGGGCTTTAAATGTCATAACCAACACCTTGAATTGTATCCAGAAGTAGACTGGCACCTAACGCAGTTTATGCAGCAAAGGTCTTATGTGCACCATTGTTTGGCACCCTCATGGCTGCATTTTGTATCAGCTGAAGTTTATTGTTGACTTACTGAAATTAATAAAGCTGGAAGCTTGCTAAAATGAAATGGGAGTCTAATCAGTGAACAAGAGAAGGACAAGCCAATACCTTATATTTAGAAGGAGGGAGAAGAAAAAGAAGGAAGGAAAGAAAAAGACCAGAAACAGAGGTTACCTTAAAATAAGGTTTTCTACAAGGAAAAATAATAATGATTGAAAACATATCTATGTAGGTATGTTACTGTTGTTCAGCTGAATGTTTTGGGACATTCAGAATTATGTGGTGTCAAAATCATTTGTAATGTTGGACGTTCTTGACTATAAGTAGAATTCTTGTTTCAGTCAACAGTGTGTGGCAGCAGCCAAAAAAGCCAATGCAATCCTAAATTGCATTAATAGAGGGATAGAATCAAGATCACATGCAGTTCTGGTACTGCTTTACAAAGCCTTAGTAAGATCACGTTTGGAATACTGCATCCAGTTCTGGCCACTACAATACAAAAACTGTTGAAATTCTGAAAAGAGAGATGATTAGGGGGCTGGAGGTTAAAACATACAAAGAATCGTTACAGGAATTGGGCATGTCTAGTCTAATGAAAAGAAGTACCAGGGGGACATGATAGCACAGTTCCAATATTTGAGGGGTTACTACATGTATGAGGGGATCATATTTCCCAAAGCACCAAAAGACTAGACAAGAAACAATAGTTGGAAACTAACCGAAGAGAAAAGCAATCTAGAACTAAGGAAATGTCCTGATAGAACAATTAACCAATGGTATAACTTGCCTTCAGAAATTGTGGGTATACCATCACTGAAGGCATTTCCAGTTTATAGACTGGACAACCATTTGTCTGAAATGGTATAGGATCTCCTGTTGGACCAGAAGATCTTTGAGGTCGCTTCCAACTCTTATTCTATGTTCCCTGCAGTTTGCAAGTCTAAAATTGCAAAAACTCCTAACCAACACCTTGCTCTAAATGCTTTGCAAAATCTTTCTGGGATTCTTCCAATATTTGTTTTGGCTAAACTAGCTAATGCAAATATATCTTCAGGACGCCTTTTTTTTTCCTTTTGGGGTGAGACAAAACACCTTCCTTGTCAAGAGCAAAGGTCTTCAAACTTGGCAAGTTTAAGACTTGTGGACTTCAACTCCCAGAATTCCTGAGTTAACATGACTTGAGGACAAATTCCGGGAGTTGAAGTCCACAAGCCTTAAAATTGTCAAGTTTGAAGACCCTTGGTCTCTAGACTGAGCAAGAGACTGACACCAAAGATTTTTCTGTATTTTTGTGCTGCCATCTAGGGGCCATCTTTTTTTCTTTCCTCTTAACAGTTCAGGTATAAAAACTGTATTTATGCAGCTCCTTTAAGAGTCAAGGCCAACAATTAGAAAAATCCAGTCTTCACCATGTGGAAAGAAATATCCATCTGGTTCAGTTCCAACATGTTTCTCCATTTCGCATTTAGGAAAACATAATATTCTGCCTTTTTAATATTCCTCAAACTATTTTATTCTTCTAGGAGGAGGATAGGTGCTGACTTTCTACAACCAGTACAGCTGAAAGAGTTCAGTGTAATCCTTTTGGGAAGTATCCAGAGGGGGATAGAACCTATAAGATTGCTGAAGACCAAAAATGAAAAGAAAACCTGATTACTTTGCAAAGGAACATGGAAGTTTATACCACTGAATTCAAGTATACCACAGAAAAGAAACTTAGTGCTCAGAGCAACATTTTCATGCAGCAAGCTTTTGTGACATTCTTCCTGAGTTCTGTCTTTTGATATTCTCTTTCACAATTTTGAAATATTTTAAACCAGGGGCATCAAACTCATATCATCATGATGGCGTTACGTGACATATCAGGACTTTTTCCCCATTTGCTAAACCGGGTGTGGGCGTGGCCAGTGCATGATGCATCCAGCCTACTGGCCAGGAGTTTGACACCCCTGTTTTAAAGCAAGCATCAGATTTCCTGAATTTCAGGTATTTTACTGAAAAGAATAATTTTAGTGAAGCTCATTTAAGGAATCCTAAGACTCCACAAACTGAATAAATACATGAATCTGGAAATCCAGTGCAACACCTGTTTCAGGAATCTACACCCACACTGGAGGTAAATTCGTGTAAACGGAGGTGTTAAAACTATATACTCAAAACTGAATATCAACAAAACCTAAATAAAACCTAAGCATCAATAATACCTAAACTACAAATTTAAGATGTATCTAAAAGAAATATTGTATACAAATCAAAGATTCTATTTATTTACCTGACTGTTATTTAATCCTTTGTCCTCCAACAAAAAGTGCAGTCCTTTTTGTTCATCCATACCTGTGACTACAGGCTTAAATTGAAAATACTGTATATAAGGGTGTATGTATTTCTGCGTGTGCATGTTTGGACTGTACATTACAAAATTCAAATCATGCAGGCATCTAAAATTTTAATTAATACACGTAAGCCACATGGTTTTGCAAAAAAAAAAATCACTGGTTTTTATATCATTGTAACAACAGAGAGCATAAGTATACTATACATAATTTTGTTGATCAGATTTCTTAATTCCTTCTGAAATTTTAAACTATCAATTTGCAAACCATGTAACTGTTCTAGTCCCCCATAATGATGTGGGCAAAATGATAAAATGTATATCATTGACAAATAGCTATTTGATAAAAGAATTTTTTATATCCTAGAATTTTTGTCACTAGCTTTTTTCCTAATATTAAAGTTAAGATAATATATGGAAAAGTTTTGCTTAAACACAGTAACTCATACAGTACATTTAAATGATTTTTGCCAGGAAGCTGAATTTATTACACAGTGCAGCAGGTTTGCTGGTAATGCATGCATTCATATCCATCATGCTATTTCTTTTTTATTAAGCAAGATCCTGCAAGCAGGAGTAAAGCTTAACTATAAGAATATTTTACTTTTATATTTAGACTGCTACAACCAATTGGGAATGTCTGAACATGGACCTGCAATTTATATACACATTTTATTGTTGACATATACATGCATAACTGTAATGCGGTATAACCTTTTGGAGAAAGCACAATTATGCAAAGCATAATATTGTCAGTAGTCTTTGACCTACAATCATTCATTTAGTGACATTCCGAAGTTACAACAGCACTGAAAAAAGTGATGACCGTTTTTTACACTTATCCCCATTGCGGCATCCCCATGGCCATATGATCACCTTTTGTGACCTTCTGACAAGCAAAATCAATAGGGAAGCCAGATCCACTTAACAATAACGTTACTAACTTAACAACTGCAGTGATTTACTTAACAAATGTAGCAAGAAAGGTCATAAAATGGGGCAAAATTCACTTAACAAATATCTCACTTAGCAACAGAAATTTGGGGCCCAAATGTGGTCATAAGATGAGGACTACCTGTATAGTAAGACAAAGGAAGAAAGGTATCAAAGAAAGAAACAAAAAGTGAAATCTGACTTAAGCCAAACCATTCACAATATAGTTTCAGGCAAACTATATTTTCCACATTGCTTCTGCATTGCATTTTCTTCCTTAAACTTCTCAATTGCTTTTGAGGTCTCCATCCAACTGTGATTTTCTTAGTTTTCTGTTACTGTCAATCCATTCCATTTTCCTTCATACTTTCATTTTCTCTCTTCACCTATCATCTCAATGTTTTCATTTGTACTGGACATTCACTTTTGTATTGTGATATATTCATTCATCACCCATTCATTCCTAAAGGTATGATTTTGCTACATTCAGATCCATATGTACACCTACATCTATTACATTCAGCTTACATTTATGTTTATGACATATTCAACTCTCCAAATTGGCAGAAGCATACATTTTTACTTAGCCAATTCCACTGTTTAAAAGAAATATAATTTATTGTGTATTTTCTAATCTGAAGTTTGGAGTAAATCTCAGGTATCCTGACATACTTTGGCTTAGCTTTGTTAGGAATCTGTCCACCAATTAGTTGGGTTGGCAATATATAAACCAACAATGTATGTTTGTAGCTTTAAGACAAAGTTACTGTATTGATTTGTACTATGTTCCGATTGGTTGATTGTATTGTGAATTGCCATAAGAGGGAACTAGAGATCATGGCTTGTTCTCTCTGACATTCTGTATCTCTGACATTCTGTTGCTATCTAAGTTTTCTGTTGCTGTGCTTATACTTTGATATTTTTGTTTACTGGAAATGACAAAGGCAACCGGTAAGATTTTGTAATTGGATATTCTTTGGACTGTAATTACGTATATGACCTGGACCGTTTATTGGACTGTGCTATTTCTTAAAGTAAATTTTAACTCAATTTAGTGTATCTGTGTGTGGCTGGATAATTATTCATAACTATTCTCATAAACGTTTCCATGTGCATATCCTTGTTACTCAAGGGTTATTCTGTACATATAACAAGCTTAACTCCTTGATTTAATTTAATTCCTTGGTTTAATTTATCATGAACATGGTTTAGTGAATTACAATATTTTGCAGACAGGAATGTAGCTATCATAAAGTATACAACAGAGGTGTCAAGCTCAAGGCCCGCAGGCCTGGACTGAAAATATCAAAGGACCAGCCTGCAGTGCCTCTGCTGGCCAGATAAGGAGAACCACATACTAAGCTTTGAACTACTGAGATAAGTATTGTATCTAAACCTTGAGACTCTGCCTCCTGAAGTTGATCTAATTTTTCACATTTGATTCATTTAACATTTGTTCTTTTTTCTTCTCCAAGATGGCATCTAAATAATTTAGCAGCAGCATAATGACATAAATACAGTTGTGCCAAAACTGACTAGGCCCCAGTACAGCAAGGTGTCTATATCATCTTTCAAATCATTTTCTAAATAGAAGCTCATAGAAGATACATCAATTTCCTTGGCCCGTTTTGGCTGACAGAGTGCTGCAGCAGACAGCACCTTCTTCACCTTGTCTTTAGCAGCATCAGTTAGATCTAGGTACCCTCCAAGGTCTGAATGGCTATTGTTCAAAAGAACCAAAAACATCTGGCTCTTTGCCCAGGTCTTTGATGAGAGTGAGCCCCCTACTATCACTGAGTTTGTCATCTTTTATCTTAATCTTTTACCTGTGATTGATTTGTTAAATTTCTGTATTGTTGTGAGTCATCCAGAATCATTGGGAATTGGGTAGTATATCAATTTTGTATATTACTAATATTAAGTCCTCTTCTAGGGCTGTGTCAGAGGTAGTAGCAAAGATTGATGGACTGTTGGACAAACAATTTTAGAGACATCTGGATAAATTGTCTGTTCATTTATGCTCTGCTTCTATACAAAAGATTCAAGCCCCATAGCAGCCAGGGACTCTACATGTCTTTAATCTCTACATTATGGAATTGAGACTGTACCAGAAAGTAAATCTACCTTTGTCTGGAATAGCTGTTTTGAATGCAAAAGGAAAAAAATGCATATTGAGTCGGTGTCAAATGCCCACCATGACCCACGCCCACCCCAATCATGCCCCACCACCCCAGCCCTCCAAGGTCAAACACAATCCTGATGTGGCTCTCAATTAAATCGAGTTTGACACTCCTGGTATACAGGTAGTCCTCAACATATGTCCAATTGCTCAGCAACTGTTTTGGAGTTATGATGGACCCCCAAAAAGCTTACAACCCAGTTTTAACATTATGACTGCTACAATGCCCGCATAGTCATGTGAATAAAATTCCAGCACCTGGCAATCCACTCACCCTTATAACTAATCACAAGGATGTTGTATCACTCCTCTCTCCCTAACTCACTATGCCAGGTCTGCTTCCCACTCCACTGGATCCCACCCAGTCTTCCCCACATCCCGTCACTCACTGATCACTTATTTTTCACTGTAGTTCTTCTGAAAGCCCTGGAAATTGCATTGTGAAAGGAAAACTCCTTGACCTCCTTACAGGCCATTTGAAGCAGGTGCAATTTCCAAACAGAACAGAGCAACAGACTTGGAAGGGATCTCGGAGATCTTCTAGTCCAACCTCCTGCTTAGGCAGGAAGCCCTAAACCACTTCAGGCAAATGGTTATCCAATCTCTTTAAAACTTGCGGTGTTGGAGCATTTACAACTTCTGGAAGCAAGTTGTTCCACTGATTAATTGTTCTGACATGAAATGTCTCCTTAGTTCTAAGTTGCTTCTCTCCTTGATTAGTTTCCACCCATTGTTCCTTGTCCTACCCTCAGGTGCTTTGGAGAATAGCTTGACTCCCTCTTCTTTGTGGCAGTCCAAGATATTGGAACCCTGCTATCACGTCACCTCTAGTCCTTCTTTTCATCAAATTAGACATACCAGTTCCTGCAATCATTCATGTTTTAGCCTCCAGTCCCCAATAATCTTTGCTGCTCTTCTCTGCATTCTAGAGTCTCAACATCTTTTCTACATCATGGAAATGGTAGAAACGCATATTAAATCATCTTTTCAACCCACTTCAGTATGTGGAAGAGTTGGTTGTGTTAGTGGGAATGAGCTACTGGTAAACCTAGAGGAAATACCATCAAGATTGAAAAGATGCTGAATGAGTTGAATACAAAGTGAATGGCCATAATGAAACAAAGTGAAGTGGTTTGGTCATTATAATCTATGAGAAATAAATAAAAATAAATAAATATATGAATGAAGAAAAAAGAAGAGTGAAAAATTTATGGTCGGATGGAGTGGTGAAATCCTCAGATAAATGGGATAGAATTGAAAGGTACTAAAATGTATATTGAATAGCAATGGTGTAAAGTTGGTTTTGCTTTTTGTTTCTTACAGCCTTAATGTCTTTGACTTACTATCATTATTCCTGTGTATAACACTTGATAATGATTAGCATTTTGCATTAACTACATTACAAGATGCCATCAGCAGGAAGGCTTAAATATCTGAATGGCAAAATGCCAGATAGCACCGAAGAATTAGGAAACCCTTTAATGCTAATTATAGCGGTCGCCAGGATTTTAACAAACCAGAAGCATCATCTGATTATGATAGAGCTAGTTTCTGTTATTTATATTATTTTTCTACGCCTGCCTGATGAAAACATCCGAAGGCATATTGCTTACGCCGATCCCATTTGCTGTATTCTGTGGTTATGCAGAGATAGAAATTCACCATTTGCTGCAGTTTCTGGCTCTATGAAGGCTTCACTGAGAATGCAGCGAATAGCTTAACAAAATGACAACCGAATTCTGCGCGGATTTATTCAAGAAGTCCCCTTCTTCTCCGGGAGGAAGCACCTTACATTCAACAGGTTTTGAGCTCTAGTAGGTATACAGGAGACGACGCTCTTAAAACATTGTCGATTGTACATCGTTTCAAAATGCGGGAAATGGCAGGCGTTTTTTCTGTTCAGCCTCCTACTTCGTTTAGGGCATAAAGAACTGAGCTTTCCAGTCTAATTTCCTCCGCTTCCCCTTTTGGGAAGGAAGGAAACAAACGCCAGAAGCGAGCCGGGAGGATGAGTCTAGGACTGCTCCACCCCTCCAGGAGCAGGAAGGGGAGGCCCAGGGAGCAATTGCATTAGCAGTGAGGAAGGCTTTGCTGCTGAAGCAAGCAAAGAGGCACCCAAGATGGCCTCTGCTGCAGGAGCAGCCGTGGCAGCAGCAGCAGCAGAGGGCCAAAGGCTGGGGCAGGAGGCCGCGGTCGGCCGACTCTCGATGCTGTTGAAGGAGGAGGTAGGCGTGACGGCCATGGCCGTAGTCCGCAGCTGAGAGGAGCTGCTGCCGCCGTCGTGAGGTGAGCTCCTCGGATCGGGAGACAATAGGGCGGAGGCTGCGGCCTCCTCCTTTTTTCTCAAGGAAGGAGGAAAGAAAGAGAAACGGCGGCGCCTGTTTTTCTGTGAAGGAAACTCGGCTTTCTAATGCGCCTGAGAGTATCTATTTCTCTGTTCTACGTCTCCCCTCCTCCATTTTTTCTGTCCTTTATGTGGTTCTGTAGGCCTCAGGCTTCCGCCGTTCTCGATTTCTGCCGCTTGCCGCTCTGGTGCCTTCGAAACCGAGCAGGGGAAACTGTCCGATGTTGGAAGCCTTGGGAGGGGAATGTCTTTGCGTGCTTCCTCTGTATTCTGGGCCGGAGGATGAAAGAAACGGGTTCTTTAGTAGAGTACTAGATTTGTTGTATTATTAAATTGATAATCCTGGCCAAGTTTGCTTGGGCGTTCACCTCATGGACCTAAGTGAGAAGTGCTGGTGCCATAAATCAGTTCCTTGCCTTCCTATTCCTAGGATATATGTGCTAGGTTGAAAGCCTAACTAAAACTTGAACATAGGATCTCCCTGCATGTGTCGAGTTCCGTGCTTGGAATTAGGAGTAGCCCCTTTTCCAAGAGTCAGAATTTCTTTAGTGTAAAGGGCTGGGATTTTATACCTGTACAACTTGTCGTTTTGTGTACATTGCTATGAGTTGATTCGTTCCTCCATCAATCGTATTTTCCAATTTTGTTTAGTACATACAAGGAAGAATATGAATTCACCACTGTATATTTTAAAGATTAATGTTGGTCCATTTTCTGCTTTTCCTAAGATCTAAAACAGTTTTTTAAAATCAGTTTTGCAGTTTACTGAATTCTGTTTTCTTCCCCGCATATTTTGAAGACACTCTCAGGTAGATTGAGTTTGTAACCAGAAAAATAAGTGATGAATAAAAGTGAAATGGAATTTTAAATCTTTGGAGAAGTTCTGCTTCTTTGAATTTATCAAATATGTGTTGTGGTTAAGAAAATACAGCAAAAATTTATTTGACTGGAAATGAGGAATACAGATTTAAATAGCCTACTGCTTTTATATCTAGCAAAAACAATGTTTTTTAAAAAACTGGGAGAGTAGCAGGAAATGACATCTTGAGAATAGTCCATACTATTTTGTACATAAGTATATTTGTACTATAAATATCTACAGGTCTATAAAATTTGTTTTTCTCTTAATTTTTCCCCATTTTTAAAAGTGACTTATTTTTTGTCAACATTGGCTACCTCATATGAAGTGACTCTTATGACATTGGCTGTCAAATCAAATGTAATCTATCAGTATGTCATTGAAATAGGTTATAATGCACAAACAGCCATTAATGATATAATAATAGAGTGGAAAAAGAAGTCTCATTTCTGATTACATTAACAATTTAATTAAATTATTAATGATTAAGGTGTTTTTGGTGGGACGTTTCAATGTACAAAAGTTTCAGGACTACATCTGGTATAATTCCTGAATATTTATTTGTATTCTGCCTTTTATTACTTTTACAAATAACTCAAGGCAGTGAACATATTCAACACACTTTCCTCCAATTTTCTGCACAACCACCACCATTTGAGGTGAGTTGGGTTGAGAGAGAATGAATGGCCCAAAGTCACCCAGCTGGGTTTCATGCGTAAGGGGGGACATGAAAATTCCAACTTTCTAGCCTGATGCCTTAACAGCTAATTATTATTATTATTTATATAATCTAAACATTAAGATGCTATAAGATCCTTTCTAACATCTTAGGTTGGAGGTATGCTAACTGTAATTGTATATACATTATATAAATAAATATACTCGAATTTTAATTTGAAAGGCAGACTAACATTGATGGAAAGAAGTATCTTCTATAGCAGTAGTGGCTAACCTTTTTCGGCTCCCGTGCTGAAAAATATGCGTGCGCGCTCGCATGCCAGCACCCAAAAGGCAATGCATACTGCCCCCACATGCCTCTGCACATGCACGCGCTTCCCCCCATGGGCGCTACACATCTCTGCACATGTGCATGTGTCTCCTGTGCACCCCTGCACATGCACGCCAAATACCCGACAATCAGCTATTGGTCGGCAGCGCGCACACGCATGCACAGTGGAGCATTTCCAGGCGACCTCTTGCGTGCCGGCAAAAGTGGCCCTGCACTTCCAGCACACATGCCATAGGTTTGCCATCACAGTCCTATAGCCAGTAAAGTTTACACCAGATACTATACCACTACTTACTACAAAGAATGGTCTCAAGAAAGGAAGGTGGTCTTGACATGTATGTTCTCAAGCACGTTTTGGGGTTCTATCCAAAAACACTGCTCAAAGCACTTTTCAACATTTTAGCTTCCAATTATAAAGAAAACTCCACAAATCTATTGTATAATAGTGTATCATTTTATACAGATCAGTACATAACTTTAGTCTGCCATTGTACAGTACAAGGTAACTTACTAACTTGACCTTGGGTCAAGGGAGATTTTAGTTTAAGGAAATAAATTTTATAGACAATAAAATCCAAACATGGTTGGAATAATTTGACACATGTTAAAAATCGGGAAACCATGGGTACTAGTTCCACCTTGGCCATGAAGCCAGCTGAGTGACGTTGGGTCAGTTAGCTCGCTTAGCCCTAGCAAGAAGACAAAGGCATACCATTTCTGAAATCATGTCAGGAAAACTGTAGAACCATTCCAGGCAGTTGCCAGGAATAAACAATGTCTTGATAGCACAAAATCATTTTAAAATGAGTTAAAGTAGGGGTCACCAACCTTTTGGACGTCAGGGACACCAAGCTCATAATTTTAAATCCCAGTGACCACTAACCAGTTCTGTGGGCATGGCCTAATTTGTGGGTGTGGGTTGGTGGTCATGGGATTGGCTGGGCATGGCTTGTATGTAAATACTATAAATATTTATATAAATATTGATTTTTTTTTATTAAAAAAGAGCAACTTTTACCCAAAATCAGGCAAAGCAGGCAGGCAGATTGAGTTGCTCACAGAATCACAGATTCATTCAGAAATCTATCTGCCATTGGCAAGCTCAGTCTGTCACATAAAATTTGCTTGCAAGCAAACTCACAAAATTAATTCACAACACACCATGTATGTAAATATTGAATTTTTTTATTAAAAACGAACAACTTTTACCCAAAATCAGGCAAAGCAGGCAGGCAGATTGAGTCGCTCACAGAATCATTCAGTGATCTATCTGCCATCGGCTACCTCAGTCTCTCAAATTTGCTTGCCATGAGTCTGCACTGAATAATAGAACCTACAGTCCTAAGAGAGGTTCAGCTGTGCTTAAAAGCAGAGCGGAAGATCTAAAGACTAGCTAGAAAGCAAGAAATCCAACCATTTCCTGCTTCCTAGCTAATCTAAATCTCCTGGCACAGCAGAACAGATGATGGTAGGAAAAAGGAAAAAAATAGCAGTTTAGCAGGCAATTTTTGCCGGGTAAGGAGTGAGTGGGTGGGGGAGCGTTCCTGCGGGCCATGTGGGTGGCGCAGCCTTGTGTTTCTGCGCAGCCTGAATTAATTGCCTGGGGGGGGGTGCTCTGGGGGTGAGATTTCTCTGCAGCCCACCAAAATTTTCTCACCGCCCACTGGTTGGCGACCACTGAGTTAAAGAGAGGTAGGGGGCTATCATCAAGGTAACCACCTTGACACACATTTTATTTCAGAAATATTCAGTTGAAACTTTGAATCTTTTGACTCTATTTCTGTATAAACTTGAAGTTTTCACTCTGTTCTAAGACACTAGATGTTGTAATTTTAGAATATCTATGTTATCTGTAGCTATACAGTATTTGCTGATTTAAGTGTACTATAAGAGCTAGCAAAATCTGAACCATACTTTGCCAGGATTTTTTTTTTTTTTTTGCTATTTAATGCAACATTTTAAAAACATTTGTACATTTAGTTTTGCTTCTCATTGTCTTTTCAGTCTCCCTCTCTAAATTTACTATCCAATAAAATGTGATATCACTGAGTTTATAATTATCATAATGACTAGCTTTCTTCCACTTAGTAATTTCTTTAGATTCATGCACTGATCTTTTGAACTTCCTGTGAGCTTCTGAATTTCCTAGTAAAGATTCTATAAAGAAAAAAAAACATCCATTTTACCACCAAGAACAAAACACAAGATGGCTGAATAAGCAATTTACAGTGAGGAAAGTTTGTTTTCATCAATTCTTTCCCTATCAGTTGTTTATTTAAATGATCTTATTTTTACTCATCTTTCTAACTTAAAAAGAGTTATGTGATTTGGCTGAGGGAATTGCTCCAGATAGAAGTAGCCTCAGCTTGATATGCTTGTGTTATAGGCAAGAAATATTTTATTTTGAGAACTGAACATAAGATTCCTTTGGCCATGATACAAATTTTTAAACAATATCTCTTTACTTAATTATGAGGGTCAGTGGATACCATATAAAAGTGTCATGGGGGCTATGTTGAATGCCTGTATTAAGTTTGACATTGGGGAAAAATAGTCACTGATCCACCTGGTTTTTTTTATTATTATTATAATTACTGTTTATGTCTCACAGATACTTACATTTTACAACTAGATGGTCAATGCTCTACTTGTATATCTTTGCTTTTCAATTTACATAAAACGTTAATCTACCTGATGGAGAACATGGCTTAACTTCAAGTTCTCTAAAAAGGTATTTAACTAAATGATTCTTAAATTTTATGCACAACTCAATGTAACTCTAATGCAGCTTGACATGATCTCAAGTATCAAAATAATTAGCAATGTTACATTTTTCTTTAAAAAAAAATTCCTGGTCCGTTTCCTGTGAAGCTCTGTTGTAATGGTGGTTACATCCATGTATAAACCAGATTGTTTAGATCAAGGGTGTCAAACTCAAGGCTCGGGGTCCAAATCCAGCTCACAGGGTGCTTAGATCTGGCCTGCGGGGCTGCCCTGGAAACAGTGAAGGACCAGCCCATGATGCCTCTGCCAGCAAAAATTAAGGTCATTTTGAGGCTGTCACAGCCAAAAATGGAGCTTCGGAGCCCGTTTTCACTGGCAGAGCGCTTTGGACACTACAAGCACCCCAACATGAGTAATGATGAGCTGGCCACACCTACCCTGGCCATGCCGCCTCCTGAGGTCAAACACAACCCTGATGCAGCCCGCAATGAAATGGAGTTTGACACCCCTGGTTTAGATTATTCTGGTTCTAAATAAGTACTTTGAGCCTATGGCTCTTTCTCTGTAAATGCCTTTAACTTGTTTGAATAGAACCTTACTCCCATAATTTAATACAGGCCTTTGATTCATTCCTCCTCAATTTGCCAGGCCTTCTAAGTCACTATTCTGGTTTATTTTGGGAGCATTTGTCAGTACACTGCATGTTCCTCCTAACTGATAGATATGGGCAACTATTTCTTTACTTGCAAAATTGTCTTTAGGATTAAGTTTCCTAGCTTAATGTAGGGCAGCATTAGCCTGATTCTGATAAAACTAGGTTTTGATTGCTCTTTTTGCAAATTGGCCAAGATGTGACAAATTGCCCATTACTTTTCTTATCTTTATCAGGGAAAATTACATGTTACATGGGTATGACTATGGCTAATAAGATTGTCTACTTTACTAAAACTAAGAATTATGTAAATTAAAAAGCATTATTTCAAATAATGGGATATAATAATGATGGCAAACAGATTTGTATCTATTGGCCGCTCTGGTGATTGCCTTGGCCCATGGAAGATCATTACTTCAAATGTGGGAGGAGAAAATTGTGAAGACTGTAAATTAACAAATAAAATTCAAGGAAAAAAATAGACATACTGGGTTTAGAGGTACTATGAATGACAGAGCAAATGAAAGAATCAGCTATGAATTTTGTGAAAATTGTGCTTTTTTCCCAGAAGAAAAAAATATTCTGTTAGATGAATGATATCAGATAAGAAAAGTAATTGGGCTGCTTGACCCAACATGAATGGGAATAGTGACTGGTAAGTATCTACTTAGAAAAATATCTATTACTTTCAAATACATAGTTTAAATATAAATCCGTTATGGAAAAGGAATTAATCAAAAAGCATCATTGGTCTGATTGTGATGAAAATTGGGAAAAAATTAATAAAGATACAAACAAAATGAGTTTCTGAATGTAGATATTTTATTGTTGCTATAGTTACAATGAAAAATACTGATGGGGAATAAAACAGAAAAATGTGATAGAAATGAGATTTTAAAAACAAGAAAATAATGCTCCTGTATGAAATATTGTGCATCTGTTTGAAGAGTCACGTCAGACATAATGAGATGTGAATATAAAGAAAAAAAACATGGAAATTGTTTGGAACTAACTAAAAATAATCAAATTACAAAATGCCATTTTAGCATTTGAAGTAGGAAATAAAAATGAAGATGCCTCTGGTGTGATAAAGAGGTTGTAGGTTTGGAAAAGTACATATAAGAAAATTCTACAAGAAATGGTGAAAAAAGATTTGTATAAGCTACTAGCTGGATACCGGTACTTCGCAACGAAACTATGTGATCGGGCTATGCAGGAACCCGGGCTTTCCTTCTTCCCTTCCTCCTTTTCTTTCCTTTCTTCCTTTCCCTTCCCTTCATCCTTTCCTTCTTTCCTCTTTTCCTTTCCTTTCCTTCTTTACTAATTTTCTTTCTTTTTCTTTCCTTTCCTTTCCTTTCCTTTCCTCCTTTCCTGTCCTTCTTTATTCCTTTCCTCCTTTCCCTTTCCTTCCTCCTTTCCCTTCCTTTCCTTCTTTTCTCCTTTCCCTTCCCCCTTTCCTTTCCCTTCCTTTTCTTTCCCCTTTCCGTTCCTTTTAATTAGCCATCATCTGTCTGTCCTGTCTATGTCTGTCTATCTATCTATCTATCTATCTATCTAACTGTTGTAAGATACAAGACTCCAAGTGTTGTCCCAAAGGTGTTTTTTTTTCCAGAAGGCAACTGGACTTTCTGGTTTTTCATTGAAAATGTTTTGCTTCTCTCCAAGGAGCTTCTTCAGCTCTGACTGTTTGGAAATGTAGTTTGCATCCTTTTAGAGAGTCCTTGAGGCAACATGAAGATTTGTCTGTGTCCTTGGGTCACCTGAGTGGTGCAAATGGCTGTGGAGTTACTAAGGTAACGGAATGTGAGGCAGCTGGCAGTGGGAACAGAGTTCTTTTCACGTGGGGAGAGGGAGTAGAACTCCTTAGCATCAGAGTGTGTTAATTACTGCATTAAGAAATACTAATGATCTGATGGTCATTTTGAAAAATCCTTTCTTAGTGAGCACCTAGAAGCCAAGAGGAACATACATGCCAAATTTCAAGTTTGTAGGCTTTACGGTTCTGGAGATTTTGTGATGTTGCGTGAGTGGTATTTCGCTTTTATAAATATATAAAAGGATGGATTGATGGATTTAAAAGTTGCAGAGAATGTAATCAAAGAGCAATAAACATTTAAAGAGGAAGAAAAAATGCCAAATAATTTTAATGGAAATGGAATACAGGTGTTCCTCAACTTAAAACAGTTCATTTAGTGACTGAAGTTACAATACCCTGAAAAAAGTTACTTGTGACCATTTTTCACACTTATGACTGTTGCAACATCCTTATGGTCAGGTGATCAAAATTCAGAAGATTGGCACCTGACTTCTATTTATGACAGCTGTGGTGTCTCAGGTTCATGTGATCCTTTTTGCGACCTTCTGACAAGCAAAATCAATGGGAAAGCCATATTCACTTAACAACCATGTTACTAACAATTGCAGTGATTCACTTTACAACTGTGGCAAGAAAGGTCATAAAATGGGGCAAAACTTGCTTTAAAATGTTTTGCTTGGCAACAGAAGTTTTGGGCTCAATTATGGTTGTAAGTTGAGGGCTGCATGTATTGTTTTAGAAGTGAAAAAGTCTAACCAAAAGCTTCCAATAAACTTATTTGCATTGTTGGGACATGCAATTATTGGATTATGTTGATGCATTGAAAAATGAACTTGAAACAAATATTAAAATGTAGTATCCAAGGAAAAATAATAAAAAACCATAAATACTCTGAGAATGTTTTAAAAAGCTAAGGAGATCATTGATTAATTCTCCTTGGGAAGGCATATGGCAGAGTTCTGATTCTTAATCTTTTCAGTGAACAAAACTTGTGAAGTGCTGTATAGTTTTATGCAGTTTATGGGGTGCATAGATCAAGTCACCTTCTTTACTAGATATTTGACAAATCTGTGAGAATGGAAGCAAAAATAGTATTGATGCCTTTGATCTTTGAAGCAGAAAATATTCCAGGAATATTTTCGGAAGCAAATATAACAAATAACAATGGTAATCAAACAAATCACTCAAGGCACAAATTAGCAGGTTCAAGTTATTATACTTCATGTACATTATGAGAAGACTTAGTGCTCTGGAGAATTTTACAAATTACAATGCTGAGAAAGGTGGAAGGAAAGAGAGAAAGGACAATCGGCAAGGTATATCAATTCAATTATAGTGGCAATAAGTGCATTATTGGAATATCTGAAGGATCAGATTCAGAACATATCATTTTAGGAAATAATATGTGGTTATTAAAGAGTTGACATTTCCTCAATATAATATCCATCCTCAATGACCCATTCTCACAGCATGCAATTTATTTTTTTCCTTAACGTATTTACCATACCAACTCAAATTTCCATGTTCCTTTTAACATATCAACATACCAACTCTTACTTCCTTGTACCCTTTTCAACTTTAGTTCCCTGAAATGTTACCTATTCTATAAACATTTCTAAATTTTGACGTTCTCCCTCGAGCTGCTCTGAGCATCCAGAGTGGGAGGTGCTCCAGTCTCTGCACTCACAGGCTGAGCTTTAATTGAGGAACGCTCCTCCTCCACCACGTGACTTCCTCCATAGCGTTCCCCAGTTTTAGCTCAGCCTCGCAAGAGACAGGCAGTTCGTTTCAAAGCTCCTTGGCCACTCAGGATAAAAAAAAAAAACACTCAGAAATTTTACTTCAGGTTTGATCCTTTTCATTTCTAAGCCCCTGTGCAACTGGTCTGTTCCACCTAGGAGAGGAGCGTTTTTTCACCCCTCAAGGGGGGTAGAAATGGGGGATTAGCAGCACCTTCGCTCCCCCCCTCCATTTCTCCCTGCCGTTTCTGCTCTCAAGCAGCAGCTCCTTTATTGCGCGTTGTTTTCCACGCTTCGTTGTTCCTTCCCCCCACGAATGCCTTAATTAGAAGGAGAGCTATTCCTCCTTTCTGCCCTTCGTTCTACTTCCTTTTAAATTGAATTTCTTTGAGGAGGCTAATTCCCGTCCCTGAGTTCTCGCGCCGGCTATCGGCCGCCATTTTGGGCACCGCCTCATGGCTGGCCGCCATTTTGTTTTTTCGATTACTTTGCTGCGGTGACTGTTTAGAGGCCCAAGGTAGGACCGGAAGGCCTGTTTAGAGCCTTTTTGATCGTTAGGCATTGTGGCTCCCAGCCCTATTGCCTAGTATTGTTACTTGTTGGCTATCCCGCAGCCTGCTCAGAGGCGAAGTACAAGGCAGCACTAGTACCACCCATTTTGTCTGGGGGGCTGCTACAGGAGGCCCAATTTCTGTTTTGGCTTCAGCGTTCATTTGGCTTATTGGCTAATCTGATCCTTTTGTTTTTTTCCTAATTTCTCAAGTATTTTATTTCAATTGGGAATAACCCTAAATTACTCCGGTACTGTTAGACCTTAATTGGTCATATTTTTTTCCCTTTTTGTATATATATATATATATGTGTGTGTGTGTATGTGTGTGTATATATATATACACACACACACACACACACACACATATACATATTATTAATAATAATTATTATTATTATTATTATAAAAGTAAAAATTTTCCAAAAGGGGGACGTGGTACAACTGTAGGATATCCGGCCTTGTTGTAGGTCGAACTCCTAGGCGAGCCAACCGCCTTATTTGGTTCTTATCATACCTTACATTTCCCTTTTATTATGGCAGAGGACAACCCCAGAGGACCTTCTTTGAAGGCCAAATCCAAAACACACCATTTGCGCAGGCAGGCTAAGGAATCATCCAAAGCTTCTCAGAGAGATGCCTTAAGGCGCCACAAAGCCCTAGAGAAGGAATTTGATAAACGATCAAGGGACTCACAATCTGTACCCTCAGTACTTACTCTTCCCACCCCATCTACCTCAACTCAACCCCACCCTCTTCCAGACCAGTTTTCTCTCTCCAGGCGCAGCTCGCCCACTCAGAGCCTTCAAGCCACCCGGACACCTGAGGCTACTTTTACTCTGACCGCTGCTGGCCTACGGCAAGAAGAACCATCCCCAGACCTGATCCCAGACAAGATACGAGAATGGATGCAGATGGCTATCCGCCAAGGAATCGCGGAAGGTCTCCAACAGATGGCCAGGCCAGACCTACAAACGATGGTCCCTGACATCAAATCCGTTTCTGGCAGATCTCTCCCCAGACCGGAACCTCACCATGGTCAGGTACTTCCCCAGAGGGAAATCCCCTTTCCAGAAGGGGAGGAGGAGGAGGAAAAGGAAGCAGGCCTAGAACTCTTCAGGGAAGAGGAAGAATCTGATAGGGGGTCTATACATTACTCTGAGCCTCTTTCAGAGGTGGAACCAATGGAAGGAGAAATTTCAGAGGACGAGGGTGTTACCCCTGACCAGCCTGCCTTCGTAGGCTTGTTCAAACCCCGCCTGTTCAAGTCCTTATTGTTCAAGGCAAAAAATATTTCTGGTCTGATGTCTCAGTCACCCTCTGATACTTCCCCAGCAGCCTCTGGAGATCCAGAGGATTCCATTTTCAAACAACCGGTCGTGGAGGCCGAAGTTATTCCTACTCTGCCCATTTTTTCTGACCTGGTAGCGAAACAATTGGCTTCAACACGGGTGCCTCCCACCCCCTCCAGTCAGGATAGGAGATTTTTTAATCTCGATGCGGAGTTTTCCACCTTGTTAGAGACTCCTGAGGTTGACGAGCCCATAGTGGGGTTAGCGTCATCCTCTACCCCAAGCGACGCTCTGGAAGCTCTAAAACCAGAGGATAAATGGGCCGAAATGGCGCTACACCAGGCACATCAATCTGGTGCTTGGACCATTCGATCAGCCACGGCCGCATCCTTCTTTACTTGATCCTCCATTAGATGGCTCCGTCAATTAAAGCAACGTGTCTGTCTATCCAACACCAGGGCACACCAGGACATTGCCAAGCTTACGGTGGCAGCAGAATTTGCGGCCGACGCTACCTTCCATTCCGTTAAATTTGCCACCAAGGCCATCTCATCTCAGGTTAGAGCTTGTCGTCTGCTCTGGCTCAAGCATTGGCAAGCAGACGTTAAACACAAAGTAAAATTGGCTTTTGCTCCCATCTCAGGAGGCAAACTATTCGGTCCGGCCCTTGAACCTTTATTAATGGAAAGCCGAAATAAGAAAAAATTTCTTCCGTCTCTCTTTCACAGGTCTGATTCCAGAGTATCCCAGCCCTTTCGGAGGGGTTTCTTTCGAACCTCCTATCAGACACCTTTCTCTCCCAGGTTTCAGAGAGCCCCGCCCTTTCGGCCGGTCCAACCTCAGGATCGAACCGACCCGGGTGACAGGAGCAGAAGGGGTGCCAACTACAGGAGGCCCTTCCGGGGCGCAGGAAGTAAAGATAATCCCTTAACTCCCTATCCCATTGGCGGACGCCTCAAATATTTTGCCGACCAATGGGAATCATCTACATCTGATGCCTGGGTTAGGGACACCATCAAATTCGGCCTCTCCCTCCAATTTCAGTCCCCCCCACCGGAGCATTTATGATATCTCTTTCCAGGGACCGCACCAAGCGTGTTGTAATAGAAGCCGCTATCAAACATCTCATTGAAAACAAGGCTATACAGCCCGTCCCACCCTCGCAACAAGGAAGGGGGTTTTATTTTCACCTCTTCATAGTTCCCAAACACTCCGGATGTTGGAGACCCATACTAGATTGAAGAGGCTTAATTGTTACATTGTTCGGCATAAGTTTAAGATGCACACACTACAGTCTATCCTCCAGGGCACCAGGAAGGGAGACTGGCTCACTTCCATTGACCTCTCAGAGGCATACCTATACATCGCTATTCGGCCATCCTATTTCAAATTTCTGCGATTTTGCTATAACGGTCAACACTTTCAATATGTGGCCCTTCCCTTTGGTTTGGCCTCGGCCCCGAGGACCTTTACCAAGGTTCTGGCGGCTTTAGCGGCTCACCTTAGGAATTTTCCCATCCACATTCACTGTTATCTTGATGACATTCTCATCCTGTCTCCTTCCAAACACCATGCAGAAAGGGACACCAGGACTACCCTCTCGGTTCTCCAGGCCCATGGCCTCCTCGTGAATTGGGAAAAGAGCCAGTTCCCTCCATCCACTCGAATAGCACACCTAGGAACAGTGATTGACTCAGTTAAGGGAAGGGTCTTCCTTTCTCCTGAAAGATTTCTCGGCATCCAGAAATCGGTCAGGGAGATCAGACGAGCAAAAAAGGGGGCATTACTGGACTTGTCAAAATTGCTTGGCAAATTGGTTTCATGCATTTCCATTCCCTGGGCCCATTTGCATACCAGATCCCTTCAGTGGTTCCTGCTGCCATATCAGCGATCCGGAAGAAGCAACTCAAGGGCTGTGGTGAAGGTACCTCCAAAGGTTCTCGCATCCCTCCTCTGGTGGACCAGACCCGCCATCAACAAAGGTCATTTCTTCAAGGAGCCCCAGAGGGTCACCCTCACAACAGACGCCAGCCTATCTGGATGGGGTGCCCACATCCACTCACTCTCAGCTCAGGGCACTTGGTTAGCAACCGAGCAACGGTGCAATATAAACTGGCTGGAGCTTCACACGGTATACCCTGCGCAGTTTCCTCCCCCAAGTGCGGGGACGTCACGTCCTGGTTCTGACGGACAACATCACAGCCAAGGCGCACATCAACAGACGGGGGCACACATTCCATTCGGCTCATGAGGGAGGCCGAGCGTCTCTGTCGCTGGGCGGAGACCAACCTCTTATCCATCAGGGCAGATCACATCTCGGGGGTCTCAAACATTCAGGCAGACTGGTTGAGCAGGTCCACTGTAGACCAGTCAGAATGGAGCCTGCACCCCTCACTGTTCAAGGAGGCATCAGTGATATTCGGCCACCCGCTGGTGGACCTATTTGCATCACCGCTCAATGCCCAGATCCCGAGATTCTTCTCGAGGTACCCCGCTCAGGGGGCGGAGAATCACGACACCCTACGGTGTCCCTGGCCCACAGGGCTCTTATACGCATTTCCCCCACTACCGTTAATCCCCAAAGTAATCCAAAAGCTGATCCATGAGATGGCGGAACTTCTCCTGGTTACCCCGTTCTGGCCCAGGAGACCGTGGTTTGCTGACCTTCGCAACCTATCTGTGGCCCCTCCCTGGAGGATCCCTCCAGATAGGATCTCGCTTTCTCAGGGACCCCTTCAGCATCCAAATCCTCAGTGGCTTCAATTAGCCGTCGGGAGGTTGAGCAGGACCGTTTAAGGAAAGAAGGCTTTTCCAATCAGGTCATTGATACCATTCTGGCAGCAAGACAGCCCTCAACCACCCGGATATATAATGCCACTTGGAATATTTTCTGTAGATGGTGCCACAAATCGCTCATTGATCCACTCTCTCCATCTATCGCTCAAATATTAGCCTTCATGCAGGAGGGTCTAGATAAAGGACAAGTCCCTAATACCTTGAGAAGACAGGTTGCAGCTTTATCAACCGTCATCTCCTGTGACAATATTGGCTCGCTTTCACACCATCCTCGTATCCGAGCATTCCTTAGAGGGGCCACCAATTTACATCCCCCAGCGGTACACCGTTACCCAACCTGGGATCTTCACAAGGTCCTCATTTCACTTACCAAACCTCCCTTCGAACCCCTAAGGGAGACATCACTTCAATTCCTAACATTCAAGGTGATGTTTCTTGTGGCAGTCACTTCTGCATGTCGGATATCTGAAATCTCAGCTCTGTCCGTTAGAAAGGACCTCTGCATTTTTCACGTTGATCGGGTGGTCCTGCGACCAGACCCTTCCTTCCTACCCAAGGTTAACTCAGCCTTTCACAGATCACAGGAACTCATTCTTCCTAACTTTTGTCCTAGACCCTCTTGAGAGAGGGAAAGACAATGGCACACCCTCGATGTCAGGCGTGCACTTCGTATTTATATCAATCGCACTCAACCTTTCAGGAAGTTGGAATCATTATTCCTTTCATTCCAACCTAAGATGCTGGGTTTCAAAGTATCCCCGTCAACCATAGGCCGTTGGATCAGAGCAACAATCTCCAAGGCCTACTCAACACAAGCACTTCCTGTTCCCAGCGGAATAACCACACATTCCACAAGGAGTGCGGCTACCTCAGCAGCTTGGGCTACTCAGGCATTGATAAACGACATCTGTCGAGCAGCCACCTGGTCTCCCTGTTACCCTTCATTCGTCATTACAAGATCAATGTGTTTGCCTCAGTAGATGCGTCCTTTGGCAGACGAGTCCTACAACAAGTTGTCAGAGATCCAGAGGAGATTTTGACCCAGACGGAGTCCCTCCCGTAGGACAGTCCATGCTTTGGTATGTCCCACTCTGGATGCTCGGAGCAGCTCGAGGGAGAATGGGCGTTGGTGCTTACCTGATACGCCCTTTCTCGCCGAGCTGTGTAGAGCATCCAGCCCCACCCTATTTTATCCATCTGGTGGGGAATCCTGTTTCGGCCAATGAATCAATGAGTCAAGGAGTTAATGTTTATTACAATAGTTAAGATGAGATGATAGTTTGTTTGTCTTCTCGTCTTCGTAAAACTGGGGAACGCTAAGGAGGAAGTCACGTGGTGGAGGAGGAGCTTTCCTCAATTAGAGCTCAGCCTGTGAGTGCAGAGACTGGAGAACCTCCCACTCTGGTTGCTCTACGCAGCTCGCCGAGAAAGGGCATGTCAGGTAAGCACCAACGGCCATTCTCCATCTATTTTCTCATCTTTGGTAAACAATAAATAAAAGTAAACTAATTTATCTACTTGCATAGATTTTGCCAGTTGTTTAAAACTGTTCACTCTATTTTCCATGTTACATCCAACAAAGATCATGGAGGTAGGACCAATGTTCTTTGTTGCATTATAGAAGCTTAATTTGCTACAAGTTATACAGATTTTCAGCCTAAGAACAGTATCAACTGCACAAAAAAGTACAAACACTTTATAATTGTTATACACTTCTAACGTTGAAAGCATTCCTTATAAATTTATTTATACAGTAAATATATTAAATAACCAAAGGAAAATCAGATGTTCTTCTCAATACTGAACTCTGTGCTCTACAACAAACCACTAAATTTGTTACATATGATTTACTTTCTTCATATACCATTCATACCCTCTTTGGAAACTACCTTCACCTCCATGTTTACTTATTCAAGTCCTATTCATATTAACATAGAATTTCTCTACATCAATAAATGTACAATAAAGTTTCATTTTCTGATCTTTGTTGATATACATAGTTTCTGGCATCTGAATACTCTTTCCAAAGACTTAATGGCTACTCTACTGAGATTGATAGTCTGTGGCAGTGGTGGCTAATCTTTTTGGGTTCCTGTGCCAAAAATTGCGAGCACACTGGCACGCGTGCCAGCATGCAGTATGCACCCCACACCCCATGCACATGTGCGCACAATCCCCACCCCCACCCCATTACCTGCAATGCGCCTCACAGCTGATTTTTCAGCTGGTTTGAGGTCTTTTTCAGCCTCCCAGAGGCTTGGAAAAACCCTAAGCAAGGCTTCTCAGGCCGAATTATTGGCCTGTTTCATCACTTCCTGTAATTCCGGAAGTGACAAAACGGGCCTATAATTCGGCCTGAGAAGCCATGCAGAGGCTTTTTCCAAGCCTCTGGGAGGCTGAAAAAGGCCTTGAACTAACCGGAAAAAATCAGCTGTGAGGCGCACACATGCCTATGCCCAGTGAGGTAAGCTTGCCTGTGGCTTGCGTGCTAGCACAAATAGTTCTGCAGGTTCTCCATCACAGGCCTGTGGTATTGATTTCAGGATTCTTTTCTCCTGATAATTGATCCTAAATCACTATCTACCACTTCAATATTTTTATTATTAGTGCTAAAGCTGGTTGTTGTACCTGTTGTCATTGGTTTGGTCTTCTTTAGGTTAAAATTTTAATCCCATTATTTCACTATGCTCTGACTTTCATTAATGTAGCTCATACATCATTTTCATTTTCACCCATTCTTTATTTTAGATCTCACAGCAAATCCTTAACCTTATAATTTTTTTTCTTTCATTCAGAATTGAAGATAAACTCACTGGATGAAGATTTTTCAAACCTGTCATTTCAAAGGTCTAATAGCTTTAAAATGATTAATAGGTAATTTCTTGAAGTGATTAGAAAGTGAGGTTTCACAACTGTTGCAAGCAAGATGCTTAATCTCTTTATCTTCCAGCATTCAGACACATGGAAAACAACTGTCCTGTGTCTCCTTCCAAGGAACACATATAGGAGATCTAGAACACATATAGGAGATCTAGAACACATATAGGAGATCTCCAGTTCTCTCCTTACCTGGAGTGGTGGCAAGAATCTTACCTACTCACCAATTCTTTGGTTTTTACCATTTTCACCTGCTCCACTTTTGCAGAACTGTCTTCAGTTCTTCAAATCTCCCCCCAAAGTCCTATAGACTTCCAGTAGCCTTCTGACCTATGCATGTGATCTTTCATAAACTGCAAATAGGCAGGAAGTTCTTTTTGGAGAGAAATGGCTTTTTCCTTGCAACCCTGCCATGCACACTATTGTTGTTCAATGTTCTTCTGATTGAGGTCTTATGAGCATTGACATTCACCAATACACAAGAACTGAAAAAGGTAAACAATGGTGTTGAATTGCCATTTGCCTGACAGTCCAAGCATTTTGGAAATAGTTTTGTAACCTTTTCCAGTATAGTAAAGTATCAAAAACATCAGTAACCATTTTTTTAGTCCAGCCACGACAAGTTTCCATAAGCCTGTGTTGTAAAGCTCAGACTTTGATAGTAAATACCCCAAATTCTATTCTTTAAATGAGGCTGGACCTCCCACACTTAAAACTGGTTATCATTCTATTGATTGGAACAACTGGCTCTCCTCCCTTTCAAATGAACTGATAGCTTTGCATCATTTTCTTCAATGGCTCATATTTAATTCATTTCCTTTTAGTTTGGGATTTGTGTGAACAGATCCATTTTAGGTAGCATTTATGTAGAAACGGGACTGCAAATCACTAGTACTACTCTATATACAATATTTCAATAGGATCTGTATATATTATAAACTAAGAGGACTGATTCAAAGGATTTAAATATATTTACTTTTTTTAAAAAAAAACCGTATGTTACCTTTCAGGACAAATGTTCTTATAGGGTGGCATATGAAACATTTAAAATGAAAACCTTAAATTTAAGGATTAAAATGTGCTGTATATAATATGTATAGGTAGTCCTCAATTTAGAACAATTTATTCAGTGACTGTTCATAGCTTAGCAAAGAGACTGAAGTTACGACCATTACAGTGTCCCTGCAGTCATGTGATCAAAATTTGGGCACTTGGCAGTCCATCTGCATTTATGACTGCAGGGGCACTTCAGCTCCTCCTACCCACGTATCTTCCCCATCGGTGCCCTTTTGACTCCCTGCACTCTGTCTCCTGATGCCCCAGCTGAGGTACACCATCTTTTTTCTCCTGCTTTTGACCAAGCATGCGCAGCCTGGCCTTTTGCTAGGCAGCTGCTGGCTGTACCAGGCTTTTTTCCCCAGATTGCACACACTGGTTTTCTTACAAGACCTGGGGAAGATGGTTTCACATTTGCAGCAGCTGCCTCGTAAAGGGCCAGGGTGGGTCCACCTCATCAGCAGTGGGAGGAAGAAAACAGCAAAGGCCAGCTGGAGTGACAGAGAGCAGGGCAGCAAGCATCCTGATGTGCAGGGTGTGAGAGCGGCTGGGATAGGTCTTCATGGGGGGGGGGGGGCTTTGCACTGTGCTGCTGGTCCACACTGGGACTGGGCTTCTCATGCCCTGTGGTTCAGCGGCTTCTTGCAGCCTCAGAGCCACAACGCCCCTTTGTACAACAGTATTATCATTTTGCTACTACCTAGTGCCATCTGGATTCTTCAGCCCAAATATGACAATCTGTGTTAAAACTGAGTATAAAATAAATACATAAAACTGTAGGTCTTAGTCTCTTCCATCTAACACCACAAACTGAAACATCTACTCATTTCATTAGGGTATCTAATTTGATTTGGGATTCAAGTCAGAAGCAAGATTCAAAAGTCTAAAGCATGCAAGCCTGGAAATTTATAAATGGCTGTAATTTTTGCTTATTTTTGTATCAGAATGCTAACATTTCTAGATATGGTATGCTGTCTAAGAAAATGAAGCCTAATCAATTTCTAAACGGTAAATGCAGTTTTTGGAGCTAAACTGATTTTATATGAAGAACAATTAAAACTCTGGTAATCAGTATGCATCTGCTGCACATATAAACTTGCTGATAGGTTGCTGTGAGCTTTATATTAAACTTGGTTCATAGTCATGGACTTGTTTCTTATATGAATTTTCATTTATGGAGCAAAGAAATACACTGTACAAGATTTGTTTCCCATTATACCCATGGAACAGTGAAAATTAAGGAGACTAAACTGACTTGCTCAAGCTCACTTAGAAACTGGATCCAAATATATTATGATCTCACTTATTGAACCTTTAGCCCACACATAATTCAAAAAGCACTCCTGTGGGATTGTTTTAGAAAGGCAGAAATACAACTTGGTGTCTTATTTTTTAAAATGTCTTTTTTCAAAATGCTTTACATTCACAATTATATAGTATGCCTTACATACCTCACTTTGAGAGGGAATAGTAAAGACATTAAATAAAAAATGCAAATAACTATACACAAAAGGTTGCAGGGAAAGGTTATTTTTATTTTGTGTATGCATGATCTAAGAATAAGAATCTGTTAGAATCATGTAGATGATAGCTTACCATAATTGATAAAACGTCAATCCAACATACCTTGCAACACATTATTAATGTTTCTGTTTATGTCCATTGCATATAACAGTAATGGGTCATAGTTAAGTCATTATGAGGCGGTTATGTTGGGCTTTGTTCTTATTGGCCAATCATCTGACTTGTATGTGGTACTTATTTGAATAGCCAGCCCTATATAAGAATACATCAAGGGGACAGGACATTGGCATTTTCGGGCAGGCAGGCAGGGAGTTTGGGTGTATAAGCTTAAATTCAAGCAATGGCTGCTACCACCTGGAGAAGCAGGAAAAAGAGACAGATATACCGGAGGCAAAGAAACAGGGCTCAGTATAGACAGAGAAAGCCTAGGGTGGAAAAAAGAAATGCAAGACATGTAAAACGTGGCTATGGAAAGAAAATCTCTAGAAAACCTCCCAGGAAATTGCAGAAGATGAAGCTTGACAGTGTCCGAATGACCAATGAGGCACAAAATATTCTGCATTTTTGTGTGCATGATCTCTACAAGAAGGTGTCCTTGGCAGCTGAGCGATTGAGAAAGAAGAAGCGTCATGTCTCTATTACTGTCTCAGATGTAAGAAATGCCCTGAAAAAAATCATGCCAAAGAAGTATGACAGAAAGTCTGTATCCTCCATGTCGTGCAACTGCCATTAGAAAATAATCTCTTTTCTCTCCTATAATAGACTTAGAAATGAAGGAATAAAAAGGAAGGGGGGAAATCACCAGTCTGAGATAAAATCAAATGCTTTGCCTGCCTGAAAAAAACAGTACATTCAAATTTCCAAGCAATCCTGTCACCTACCTTTTATTACTAGATCAACATCATTACTAGTAATGAATTCAAGGAGAAACACAATCTAGCAAGTTGATTATCGTATTGCTGTTGTGCTGAATTAGAGAGATAACTTCCCATTGTCAGAGGAAGATTACTTCCAAATGTTGTGGAATACCAAGGACTCTGATCAGCCTTATGGAGCATGTGAGATGTACCCTGAAGGGAGATTATTCCCTTTTTCAATAAAACAGGATTTGTGCAGGATAATACATCTTAGTATGTGTCTTTTATATTGGGATAATGATGACATGTTTGTCAGGCTGTGTTTGCATATCATTCAGTCTCCAGAACTTATAACTTTGACCTCTGGCAGTGTTCTGAATGAAATCATTAAGTTGAAGTTGTCTATGACTGCTGTCTTTGTAGAATTTATAGAATGCAATATACTGTATGTCATTTTGCTGTTAAATTTATCTATTACTATAGTTTTGATTGTTTTTTTAAATGTGGTAGAAAAGATGCTTTTATGCCATTCTGTTTGAGAGACTTTTATCCAAGTACATGTTCAGATTGATACATTTATTCAGCAAATATATTTTAAATATTGATCAGATGATAAATGTTATATTTGAAGTGTTTGTCCCTTCTCCAGCGTTCCCACCATATCTTCCATGAGACAAAATCACTGCAGATATATGGTTTTGAATTTGAAGCATTTACAACTTGAATGCTTCATATGTGCTAAGCAAATTATTTTTTAGGTGTCATATATGAAAATTTGATATTAATATTTTAAAATTTATAAATTATAGATTCAAAAGTATCTGATTTGAGATCTAAAAAATATTTTGGTTTGTCTCAAAATAGTACTCCAAAACAGATTTATAAAGAGTTTCACTTTGTCCCTAAAAGGTTTATTCTTAAGTATTTTATCCTTTTCTGCAGTATGTACCATCTTTTGTTTATTTCTCATCCTTCAAAGCACAAAATACTGTAAAAAAGAGTACAAAAGTTTCCTCTTAGCCCTTCTTTGGGTGTCAGAAGTTGAGAGAAAAAAGCAAATAGACCTGAGGAGCTGAGAAAGACTGGAGAGGTGAAATTATAAGGAAAAGGAACAATTGAAAGTAGAACTTTGAAATTGCCTGATAAGTTAATTATAAATTGAAACATTGTTTTAAAAAAATAACCCATTGTTATAATGAACCAGATTGTTTGAGAAATACGTGGAAGCATATATTTCACTGGAACTGGTAGAAGCAGGTAAGCTTTCAAAATGGCTGCTTCTGAGATTCAGGAAATCAGTAGCCATGAGAGACAATGGAGAGCAAAACAAGACATCTAAAAGCATATCATGAAAAACAAACTTGGAATAATCTTTATGTTGTGATGGTGCTGAATGACTGGTACTTAACGACTGATTCCCAAAATTCCAGCTGTCTCAGTGCCCATGCACCCACATGATCATGAATCATGCACCTGGCAACCAGTTTGCACTTAACGATTGTTAAGCATCCCACAGTCACATAATCACCATTTGCAACCTTTCCTGCCAACTTTCCACAAGTAGTAATGGGAAGAAGGTTGCAAGTCAGTCTTGTAAATCCCCCTAGTCTTTCTTCACTCCCATTGGTCCTTGGCTTTCCTGTGCTTCTGCTGCATCACATCATCCGTCCAGCCTCTGCTCTCATGCAGTCAGCACCAGGCCTTCCGTGCTTTTTCCAAAATCATGCACTGCCATCCCTAGCCTTCCCAGGGCCTCCCCTGGCGTTTCTCACCCCTTTGCAGTAATCCTGCATTCCTTATCTTGAACTTCCACCACTTCCCACTTAATGACCAATACATTGTAGGTTATGACAGCAACTGGGACTTTTGGAATTGTTGTCAATTGTAAGTCATACAGTGATGTGATGCTTTATGACTGTATCCTTTAGCAATGGCATTCTATGGTATTGTTACATTACATATCATTTCTTACCTGTGTCTTAACTAAATGATCCTACTGTTCTAAATACATGCAAATTTAAAAACCATGCATGTTATTTGGGATTTTTATGTACAATAAGTCCTAACTTATGGCTAGTCTTTTAACGACTAACTGAAGTTGACAGCTTGAAAAGGATATTTTATAGTCTGTAAAACTCTTCCTGCCATCGTGCCACCCTTCCTTCCCCCATAGTCTCATGATCACAATAGCAATAGCACTTTTATAATGCTTTATAGTGCTTTACAGCCCTCTTTAAGTGGTTTACAGAGCCAGCATATTGCCCCCAGCTTGGCAACTTGTTCACACTTAGGATCAGTTGTCAAGTGCCCTGATCACATTTACAATATTCTCTGGCAGCTTCCCAAGAAAGTCAGTGGGGAAGCTGGCAGGGAAGCTTGCAAGCTGCTGTGGCCTGCTGAAGGTTTTCCCTTTCCCATGTGTGGGGCATATTGTAAATTCAACAACATTACCAAAACAGAATAAAAGATGGTAGCAACAGGTCAAATTGGGTTCTCTGAAAAAGCTCAATCTTCAGAATCTTGTGAAACTTGAAGTAGAGATTTTGATATGGATGGGGTTATATTTTCCTGAAGAATTAGCTGAAGAATTATACTATGTCTGTATTCCTAGATGGAAATAGGTTGGCCATGAAACATTGATAGGCAGTCACATTAACCCCTTAAAAAGCCAGAATGTAAGTGATTATATTTGCCATTCTATGTGATATGTACATTTGGGAATAGCATAGTGTATTTGCATATGATCTTAAGAATTACTTTTTCTATTGTTTCATTTTTTATGACAAACAAAGGAAATAATAGATATAGCAAACAAATTTGAAGTTTTTTTGCAAAGTACATTTTATTTTGTAATTTGTAAGGTTTTCCTCTTATTTGCCTTCCTCTTCTACTTGGTTTGTTCAACTAACCAGCCTGAAATGAAACATTCTTTTTCCTTCTAATTGTAAGCATTGCGTGCAGAACTCTGCGAAAAAGAAACATCTCATATTATCAAAGTTGTCAGACCTCCACATCGCTACGCTATCTATAGTATGACTATGTAGTAGTCATTAATCCCATTTTAAAAAGCTTTTAACTTACCTATATTTATTTTTTTAACGACTAAAATGGTAATGAAAGAAGCACATGAGTTTTGCTGGACATTCTCTATGATTGTGGTCTAGGGAGAAAATGTTAGCAACATGGCAGCTACATATAAGACTACAAACAATTGGTCTATTTGAAGAATGAGAGTGATAACTGAGCATTTAGCTAGAAAAAAGGTTTCAGTGCTTTGAGAAAGATGAATGGATTTGTAGATGGTGTCCGTTTGTACGTACACAGAGCAAAGTATAAGGTGATGTCATATTCTGAATGTTTGTCTAGCAGTGTTGTGTGGTATGTTATGTGGGGTGGTTTCTCCTACTTTTTATTATTTAGAAGAACAAGACAAGAATATCTGCTTTCACTCTTGCTTTTTAATATCTGAGTGAAACCTTTGGTTTGTGCTATTAGACAACATAGAAAGGTCTGAGGAGAAGTACATAAATCAGTTGAACAGATTGGTTTTGTTTAATGTTGTTCTTTCATTTATTTCTAAACTTCACACTATTATCCCAGTGTTGATGCTAAAGATTGATGGCGTTAGCAAAATAGGAGAATATTCTCGCCCAAATCAGAATCGATGCTAATAGGTAAAAATTGGATTACCCATCCATTGGAATATTAATTCTGTATTTGAATCAAATCCATCAAATATTTAGGTATGTATATACCAAAGGATATTTCTCAATAATATACTGTAATATAAATAAAATTTTGAGCAGTTTATTCAGATATTGATAGATGGGAATTATTAAAACTTTGGGGAAAGGTAACCCCCTCAAAATGCATATTATTCCCAGTTTAATTTGCATTCTGAGATGAATTCTAGTTATATATCTGGAAAATATTTTCAGAAAATAAATTTTTTGTTTAGAACATTTCTTTGTTTCTAAGAATATCTTTACCAAAAATGCAACCATCACTTAATCAGGAAAGATTTGTTTTTCCAGATCTAGAACTACATTATCACACTTACCTATTGTCAGTTATTATGTTCTTGAACCCAGCAATTGTGTTAATTTTCCAATTTGTGCAATTTTTGAATATACACATATATCACTTTTGGCTGGATGGATAGCATTAAGATCTATACATACTAAAACTACTATCTCTGGAAACAATTACATCAGTTAGAAAGTTATGGAAAATGATGTCTAATAAAAGTGATTTGACACTCCTAACCTAGAACTTGCTCTGCTTCCCACTTAAAGCTCCTTGCATGTAGAGTTATGACAGCAACTGGGATTGCCAGAATTGCTGCCACATAATAATGCAGTCACATGATATCATGTGCTTTACGACTGCATCACTTAGCAAAGGAAATTCTGGTCCCAATAGGACTACCTGTATGGAAAAAAATTGAGTGCAGTGGGATAAGGTGGTGCAGTAAAATAATTTATAGGACCAAGAATGAATGTGGACTAAATGAATATAGACTGAAAGCAAAAGTGGGTGACCAATATGAAAGAAGTATATTGACATGGTTTGATCATCTTGTACACAAAATAAATATATATATAAAAAGAGTGAATATATGTAGAGGAAGGTGAAAGTCAAACAAATTAGAGGTTAGATGAGGTAAGATTGAGAAATTTAAAGAACCCAACGCATTGAATAAAGAGTGGTTTTGAAATATAAAAAGAGTAACAATATGTCATTTATTAATTAATGGCTAAAAGTTCACTTTAAGTATTATTTAGTTCCAACATAATTGCATTGTTTATTAGAATGAAAGTACCACTTTTTAAGTATTGTCAATGCACTTTAAAAATGAAATTTTATTACTAAATTGTACTCTGAAAAATGTGAATTCTGCAACTTGAACAAATTATATTACAAGTTCTTATTTGGGACCAGCAACTCATTTGTTAAGCAAAGAAGCTGCTAGGTGGAACCACAACTGTGCTCAGTTTTCCATGCTTTACAGACCTCCAAAAGTTGTAAATGTGAGAATTGGTCATAGAGTTATATTTTCATTACCGTCATAACTGCAAATGGTCACTAAATGATGCAGTTGTTAAACAAGGTTGCACTGTTCTTTGCTGCCCGTGTCATCCACAGCTGACCTTCGCAGTCTTCTGCTGCTGCAGACAAGGCACACAAAAGGCCTTGCCTTTTGGGAAGCAGTTACTAACCATAGGCGACATCAGGAAGAAGGCCTTGCATGATCAGTAGCTGCCTTGCAAAGGACCAAGTCAGGCACGCTTCTTCAGCACTGGGAGGAAGAAGTCAAGCAAAGTCAGTTGGAGGTTGCAGAGAAGAAGGAGATAGGGCAGAGATTGGGCGGGGGGGCGGGAGATAAGAGGTGTGAGGAGTTGAAGGGCACCCTGGTCATAAATGCGGGTGGGCTGCCAAGCACCCAAATGTTGATAATGTGACCAAAGGGGCACCGCAGCAGCCATAACTTCAAGGACTGACCATGAATACCACTTAGTGCTGTCATATCTTAGAATTAGAAAATTTCTAATAAAATTTTATTAGAAAATAAACCATTATCTGACATAGCATGTAGTTTGCATACATTTTAGTGTGGGTTAATAAAAATCAGGGAGGCAAATTTATAACTATTTTCTTTTATAAAAAAAAGCTAATGGGATAATTTTCTTGTAAAAAGATTGAGCAATGTAAAGTAAGTAATCATTATACTTTCCTCAGCACATAATTTTTTTATTAATCATGAGAAAGCAATAAAACTCATGGTACTGTGTACACCACTTATTCTGTCTTAGGTATAAAATAGATGAATTATTTTTCAGTAATATTTCACATAAACTCTCCAACAGCTAATTTTATTTTTTTCTGTTTACTTTTTAGGTTATATTTCACACTATGTGCTGACTGTCTGTACTTACAGAAACTATTTAAAAACAGTTTTTTTTTTTTCAAAATAAATTTGATTCCAGTGGAATCTGCTTTAGATTTTGTCTTGTGAAGTAACTCCTGAAGCAATGCCTGTACAAGCTCCACAATGGACGGATTTTCTCTCCTGCCCTATTTGCACACAAACATTCGACGAAACGATCCGGAAACCCATCAGTCTAGGTTGTGGCCACACAGTCTGCAAGATGTGCCTGAACAAGCTCCATCGGAAAGCATGTCCTTTCGACCAGACCACTATCAATACAGACATAGAACATCTTCCTGTGAACTCAGCTTTGCTGCAGCTTGTGGGTGCTCAAGTAAGGGAATGTTTCCTTAGTCTCCTGCTTTAGATTTATTTTAACTAGTTGACATTTTTTTCATCAAATAAGCAACTGTATTTTTAAAAAACCTCAGAAAAAGCAAATAATGAAATGAACAAATGTAACAAACCGTAACATTTTCAAATATATAAACCATCACCAGGCTATGGAAAGAGTTTCCTAAAGTCCCAAAGTTTCATTGTAGAGTGCCTAGGCAAGCAATTAATAGTTTTACCATGTGAAATAATGTGAAATCCATATGAAAAAGATTTGTTTAAATTGTACATCATTAACCAATCTGCTGTTGGGCATCCAACAAGCTATTTTTGTAGTTTTGGAAATAATGTGTTCTTCCTTGAATGTATTTGTGTATAAATAGTATGGAATCACATATTTTTTCTTTATGTTAGAATAACTGCTTTGTCTTCTTCAGGCTAGGAATGGACAGTTAATGAAAAGTGAGGAACTGCACATAAATTTGGCAGAAATAGGTGGGAGCAATAAAAACATAAAAGTAGCCATTTCTTAACATATTGGTAATATTCTTACATTTTCTACAGATGCCAGAACAGCAACCAATAACTCTACGCAGTGGTGCTGAAGATACTAAACATTATGAGGAAGCCAGGAAATGTGTGGAAGAACTAGCCTTATACCTTAAACCACTCAGCAGTGCAAGAGGTGAATCGTGCTTGTCATCCTTTTGTCATGTTTTAATATAACAACATGTGTAAAGAATGTCGAATTAAGAAAACAAGTGCTGAAGCAAGTAGTCTTGAAAAAATGTAAAAAAAAAAAAACACCCTACCATGCTTTTTTTCCCACCTCCCTTCACCTTTTATGGTGTTATGTGGTATTTATGGCACTTGGTGTCCTGAAAGGAACCAGTTTACTTCCAACTGGAGGGAATTGTATTATTGTTTCACAGCAGTTAATATGAACATGAACAAAATTTCAAGGCAGAAGAAATTGTGCCTTGAAGAAATTCTGAAGAATAATGTACAGATAAAAGTTTTCCTCAGCAGATCTAAATACCACAAAATTTTAACCCTTGCATACTATTTGAATAATTAGCCCCCAATAGATTGTAAATAACTTTTGCATTGCCCTCAAGAAATTCTGAAATAACTCCCAATATTTTTCTCTTCGTTAAAGGTGTAGGATTGAACAGCACAACTCAGAGTGTGCTTAGTCGGCCCATGCAAAGGAAGCTTGTGACATTAGTTCATTGCCAGCTGGTAGAAGAAGAAGGGCGGATCCGAGCTATGCGTGCAGCCCGATCTCTAGGTGAAAGAACTGTTACTGAGCTTATTCTTCAGCACCAGAATCCCCAGCAATTATCTTCAAACCTTTGGGCTGCAGTGAGGGCTAGAGGCTGTCAGTTCCTTGGACCAGGTATATATCAGGGGAAATGGCTTTCTATCACTGAGAAGATCAGCTGTTATATGAGCAAAATTGCTTTACATATTTTCTATATTTGAACAATTGAAAGCATTTAAAAAACCAATTTCTTTTTAATGATAGCGTGGTTTATTTCTACTTTACATTGAACAGATTTGACAGATTTTACTAAAGTTTTACTAAATGTTCAGCTATACAGTAGGATGGTGTTTTATTAAATTGTTTAAAGATTCAGTACAGGCTCCAGCAGTACCAGAGTATTAAGGAAAAGGTCTCGCAAATAAAAACTAAAAGTTCAGACTTCAAGAAAAATATAAAATAATATTTAATAAGTTTCCACTACTTTAGTTGTAAAAATTCAGCATTTAAATTTTTGGAGTTAGTTGTTACCCAGAGCTCTCCTAGCAGCCTTCCCTAGCCTGGGGATCTTTCAGACATGTAAACTTCAATTTCAGAATGCCCATCCAGCAATTGGTGGGTTCTGCCTTAGGGGACACAAAATAGCACTCAAGGACCACGTCTTAGTTGCAAGGAGTAACACGATCAACTACTTACACTGATTTATTCATTCATTACAGGGAATCCCCAATTTACAATTAATCCCAAAATTCCACTGCTAAGCAAGGCAGTTTTTGAGTCAGTTGTGCCTAATTTTATGACTTTTTGCCATAGTTGTTAAGCAATCACTGCAGTTGTTAAGTGAATCATGTGGTTGTTAAGTGAATCTGGCTTCCTCCACTGATTGTGCTTTTCATAAGCTCCCTAGGAAGGTTGTAAATGAGAATCTCAAGACTTCAGGATGATACAACCATCATAAATACACACCAGTTGCTAAGCCCCCACAGTTTGATCACATGACTCTGGGGATGCTGCAAGTGTGAAAATTGGTCATGTCGCTTTTTTCAATTCCATTGTGAGTTTAAAAAGTCATTAAATGAATGGTTATAAGTTGAGGATTGCCTGTATTAAATATTGCAATAGTATTGGATGGAAATAATCAGTGGCATAATTAATCCTATAATGAACTATTTGCAGTAAAGAATATACTTGGGGTTTTTAGCATTTTGGGGGGATAGGTTTGTCTTTGCACTCAGTCATTCCTATTTTTGAAACCATGTCATAAACAGACTAGTAATTGATATGAAAGTGAAAGTTGTCTGGTTCCTTCTAATGCAGGTAAATTATGCTCTACGGCAGGGGTCCCAACCTTTTCTATACCCTGCACCCTGGAACACTTCTGATATATTCTTGCACCACTTACAAAAATAACTATATGCATATTATTATGCATCTACACTATAATTTTGAAACTTCTAAACCCAAGTTTTTGCACCCTCTGGAATATTGTCTCCTACCCCCAAGAGGTGTGAGCACTATTGGTTGGGAACCCCTGCTCTAAGAGAATGGCATTTTTTCTTGCACAATCCTGATGTAACCTGGAGATTTCTATAACTTCTAATATAATTGCTAATTGTAATATTTTTACAAAAATCCAATATTAATCCTGTGTGTGGTCCTCTTGATTTTCCAGCAATGCAGGAGGAAGCCCTGAAGTTAGTTCTTTTAGCTTTAGAAGATGGATCTGCTTTATCTCGAAAAGTCTTGGTTCTCTTTGTGGTACAGAGGTTGGAGCCACGATTTCCTCAGGCTTCTAAAACCAGCATTGGGCATGTTGTCCAGCTTCTTTACAGAGCCTCCTGTTTCAAGGTACAAAAGAACTTAAATGCTTATGGATCTTCTTTATCCAGTAGTTATGTCCATTCATAAATGTGTGTGTGTGTGTATGTGAACTTCTTTTGCACAAATAGCATGATGCAAAAAGTTCCACAGAATTATCATTTGCAAGAGAGAAACTTGATTAGGCACACTTATTTATTCCTTAGGTTTATTACTTTATCTTACTTTAATAATTTTGCCTCAACCAGGTGACTAAACGTGATGAGGATTCCTCCCTAATGCAGCTGAAGGAGGAATTCAGAACATATGAAGCGCTGAGACGAGAACATGATTCCCAAATTGTACAAATTGCTATGGAAGCTGGTTTGCGGATAGCTCCAGATCAGTGGTCTTCGTTACTGTATGGAGACCAGTCTCACAAATCCCACATGCAGTCCATTATTGACAAGGTAGTATCTCTTTAAATCATTATCCTTTTGTTTCTCAAATCAATTTTTAAAATGCTTATAAAATTGTAAAGAGAAATTCATATTTATATGTGAAATGCACCAATTCCAATTTTTTTCATTCTGATTTTGTACAGGTAGTTCTCGACTTAACAACCAGTCATTTAATGATTGAAGTTACAACAGCACTGAAAAAAGTGACAGTGAATCTTTTTCGCACTAGTATTACAGCATACCTATGGTCACATGATCAAAATTCCTGCATTTGACAATTGGCATGTATTTATGAGGGTTGCAGTGTCCCAGGGTCATGTGATCACCTCTTGTAACCTTTTATCAAGCTAAGTCATTGGGAATGCCAGATTCATTTAACATCCATGTTACTAACTTAACAACTGCAGTGATTGATTTAACAACTTGGGAAGAAAGATCGTAAAATGGGGCAAAACTCACTTAACAACTGCCTTGCTTAGCAATAGAAATTTGGGGCTCAATTGTGGTTGTAAGTTGAGAACTACCCGTCATGGGAATGGAATATCCCTTTTAGTTGTAAACTTTAGCTTTGGTCCAAAATACCTGGGAACCTTCTTCACCATTATAGACATAAGGATAGACATAAGGCTATCATGAGCATCTAAACTAGAATGCATGGTTTTTTTACCTGTTTTCACTTTAGTATTTATTTGTGAATTCCAGATGAATGCTTTTTACTTCTGCTTTTATTATTCTTATATACTTTAAAACTGTTTTATTATTTTATTGTATATTTTTTATTTTGTAAATCACTTTGAGAGGGCTTTATGTAGAAACTAGTATAAAATACACTTATTTCTAGCAGTAGTAATGTTCCTGAACGTTATTAACTCCTTGAATAAAAATAAAAACAGCCCTAGACCATTTCTTAAGCTTAGAGCTAAGATATAATCATTGCTCTAAGCAGTACTTTGGAAGGTACTTACGTTTGAAAAAAAAAAGACTAAAGCACATTTATATAAGGCTGCATGAGGCAAGTACTTAAAATCATTTGGAAGCATAGTACAATTTCAGAAGTAATTTTTAGCTTTAGTCGATAACTTTTGAAGCCTAGGCATGTATGACACCATAATGCAGAAGCAGTTTCTTGCAGTCCAACTGGAAAAAGCATTGCAGTTTTTCTCCAGCACGACCACTGGAGAATCCATGGATGGGTTGACACATGTCTTTCTGCCCGGAGACTGAGTCCAACTGTTTTTGCTACACCCTTCATCAACTGTCACTCTCCCCAGTTCACGACTCAGTCTTGCCCTAGAAGGTTGTGGCAAAAGATGGAAAGAGCATTGCAGTTTTTCCATGGTACTGTGTTATGAACCTATAGATTTATTTCAATAAATAAAGTTCAAGAGTTTTCTGCATGCTGTTTTTCTTTTGCAGCATTTAATCCTGATAAAGCAAATCTTAATTGGTTTTTCAGGATTTGATACTCGGGATGTAGAAGTTTTCATCCACTTTAACATGCGTTTACTCCTGTGTACTAAGTAAATAGAGCCAATGGAGAGAACTAGAGTCTGTGAGGGAACTCATGTGTATGCAGTGCAAAAGAAACCAGATCTTTGTTTATACATAACTAATAATGATACTGTTGAAATGGAAGGATGAGTGCAAAAGATGCCAGAAGTTAATTTTTTGTTCACTTTTGTCTTCTTACAATAGCATTTTTCTTGATTAAAAACTTATTTTAGTGTCTTTGTATACTCTTTTCTACTATAATTAGGAATTAGTGCAGTATTTCTGGAGAAGACATCAAATTTTTGAAGACAAAGTGCTTTATATCAAATCACAAATAATAAGATAATGTTACATGTATTTTTCCATGGGGTTTGATTGGGGTGTCCATGTGGACAGGAAGCATTTCTGATGATTAATATGTGAATGTGTTAAGTTGCAGACCCCAGCCTCTTTTGCACAGAGTGTTCAGGAATTAACAATTGCTCTGCAGAGGACTGGTGATCCAGCTAATTTGACCCGGCTTCGACCTCATCTTGAACTTCTGGCAAATATTGATCCTAGTCCAGGTAAACTTGTATGGATGGGCAGGCAGACAGGCAGACAACAGTTTTTATATTATCTTAAAACTAATATATTTATTAGGGCATAAGCTTCTGTGCACTAGAGCCAGTTTCATCAATTTCATGAAACTATATCTTTTGACCAGCAATTCCAAATTTTTCCTGTATGTGGACTACAATTTTTAGAAATCTACGCAGCGGTAGGCTGCTACGGGTTCGCCCGGGTTTGGGCGAACCTGTAGTTAATGTTATGGCCGGTTCAGTGAACTGACAAATCCCACCCCTGGCTGGCCCCATCTACCCCACCCCTCCCAACCTGCCCCACTCCTCCCAGGAGTCTCCACACAACACATTTTGGGTATGAGGTAAGTGCAGGGCCTGCATGGAGGCTTGGGGAGGGGGAAAATGGGTCTCCCAGAGGCTCTGGAAGTCCGGAAACAGGCTCGTTTCTGGCCTCCGGAGAGCCTCCGGAGCCCGGGGGAGGCAGTTTTCGCCTTCCCAAAGGCTTGAGGAAAGCCTCCAGAGCCTGGGGAAGGTGAAACACCCCCCCCCCACCCCCGTGGTGCAGGAGGCTGACTAGACCATGCCCACCATGCCACACCCACCCAGCAACCAGGCAGAGAACTGGCTGCTGAAATTTTTAAAGCCCACCCCTGGATCTATGTATAAATCAGAAGTTAGTGCTGACTGCACATTTATATAAAATTTCTACTCCCTGGAGATGATACTCTAACCTCAAAAACCACATAAACATAATCTTATGATAATTTCAGAGTTCATGTTATTTTATGATATATTTATTTTATTTCTGTATTCTTGCCAGAAAAGTCCAGTGCAAAAATATAACAGAAACATTCTAACATAAATTACCATGTAAAACCAGCTAAGTTTATTTTAAAGAGGAAAGAAGTAAATAAATGGCCAGAGGATCCTGTTCTTGTCATGAAATAAACTAATTTGCTTTTCAAAATCAAATCTTAATTCTTGCATATCATTAGTTCCTTGTAAATGTCTTATATTTTCCATGTTATTAAAAAAGCTGAATGTTTTTTATATTGAAAGAGTTTTTTGTTCCATAAAATTTCCCATTGCTGAGAAAAGTAAGCTTTTTCTTCTTCTAAACAACATAGATGCTCCACCACCCACGTGGGAACAGCTTGAGAATGGATTAGTTGCTGTACGGACTGTGGTACATGGACTGGTTGATTACATCCAGAATCACAGCAAAAAGGGAGCAGATCAGCAACAGGTATAGTGTATAGCAGGTCTCCCCAACTCCTCGTCTGCAGTCTGGTGTTGGGCTGCAGCCTGTTTGGAACCAGGCCATGGAAGTGATGGGTAAGCATAGTGTGTGGGCGCACATGAAGCTGCATTTGTGAAAGCGATGCGAAACCATCCCCTTCCCCATGACCACCATGGGTGAGCACACCAGACAAGAAAGGTTGGAGACCGCTAGTATATAGTGCAGAGCTTGGGAAAAATATACTTAGATGAGGGGTTCCTTTCTGAAATAAAACAGAAAAGTATACTTAGATGAGGGGTTCCTTTCTGAAATAAAACAGTTGTTTATTCTTTCACATTGTATGTAAGCTAACAAATTGCCACAAGAGATAATAGATTTTAGACTTTCTTTGAAGCCAAGATCAGTCAACTACTTAGTTTTCTGTGAGGTTAGTGTACTATATTATTACTTATCCCTATCAACGCTATTAAATGATATGATTAAGTGTTCTTTTTAAAATAATCTATTGTATCTACATAAAGGATGATCATACACATCTTTATATGAACAGACTGGTATTATCTATATGCTATGATTTTGATGATCAATTACAATAATCAAACATAGTCACTCATGCCATTTTTAACAAAGATATCTTTCCATATTTTTTCCTGAGATTTTTTTTTCTATTTATTTTGGAGAATTATTTTCCAAATAATCTTTTGTGTTCTTTTACCCAATTTAGCCACCTCAGCACAGCAAGTACAAGACATATATGTGTCGAGATATGAAGCAGAGAAGAGAATGCCCCCGTGGGGCCAGCTGCACATTTGCACACTCACAGGAAGAACTAGAAAAGTAAGTTCCATGTCATTGTTCTACCTTAAATATTATATACGAGCTCAAAGTCAGAATCATTCAGTTCAGTTTGAGTCAGCCTCAGAGGAACAGAATAGTAAAACCTTTGATTTATAAGTTTATAAGTCATACAGCAGCATTTTACGTCTGACTGCATCACCCTCAGAGATTTTTTTAAAATTCTAATTAGGGATTGCTGATATTATAAGCAAAAAAGTTAATTTTTAAAATCGACCTTTAAACACAAGAAATTGATAAGTACTACTGTGGTTTTATTTTTTTTAGAAGACATTTAAGAAATTATAAAAATATTTAATTGAACTTCTGTTTTAATTATTAAAATATTATTAAAGAAGAAATTATTTCATAAATGAAGGCAAATATATGTGTCCCATGAGAATGTCGATGGAGATTCTCAGTCATCCATGTCATGTTTGTCCCAAAGGTGCTTTTTTTTCCCAAGAGTCAACTGGACTTCCTGGTTTTTCTTTGAAGACTTCTTCAGCTCTTGGATGAGAAGCGAAACTTGGATGAAACTTCAACTTCTTGGACGAGAAGCAAAACATCTTCAAAGAAAAACCAGAAAGTCCAGTTGCCTCTTGAAAAAAAAGCACCTTTGGGTCCCAGGATAACGTTGCAGGATCCATTCTGAGTCTGTTACCAGGACCAGAGTTTTAATCTTCCAAGTTTTTGGACTTGTGCTGAAGCCTGGATCCAAGAAACTTTTCTCTCATCAGAATGTGTGCTTTAGGTTATTCTCTGCATAATATTTATGAGGTGTCTGGTTGCGTGTGACATTTTAGTTGTTGATTGGGGCGTTGATGGCTGGCTATTAAGTTGTTGGCTGTTGTTTTCTTGTACTTCCAAGTCCTCAGCTCCTAAGAACTTGATAAGCTGGCAGTAAATCAGCACTTCTATTTACTGAAAGGGCCCCATTTCCCAGGCTTCACTCATTTCCTCAGCTATTTAGGAAGCCAAGGACAGGATCCTTAATTTATTTCACTTGGGCTGAGCAATGAAATATTCAGCATCTTTACATTTGAAGATGAACATCATAGAAATGTGAGTTGGGAAGAGATGTTTTTGAGCAAGTGTAGTCTCCCTTAAAAGCAGGTACAAAAAATTATCTTCTTGCCTACTTTAATCAGTTTTGGATTTTTAATTAATCTTGTGGTTTTACAATTTGTGAACATATTATTTTATTTCCTATCTCCATTTGTAATGTTTTATCTTATGACATGACTCTGATTGTATTTGTTGATAATTTTAAAAAATACAAGATGAGTTGAGGTCTGAAGATGTGTTTCATCTTCATTTATCACAAGACTTCCTATTTAGAAGTAATGCAATTGAAAACAATTGTCAATAATTAATAACCCAGAGTTTGGAATCCTGGTAAACAGCTCAGTGAAAAAAACAAACAAACCTAGTCCAGGGATCCCCCAGGCCATGGCCCATTACTGGTCTGTAAGCCATTAGAAACTGGGCCTCGGAAGTGGCAGGCAAATGTGTGCACTCCATGTGCGCAAGAAGTGGGGGCACATGCCTGCCACTCACAAATGGAGCTGCATGTGCACGCTTACTGGCCGTTCGCGCGGAACCTTCCCTCCCCACCATCACTGGACTGCAAAACTGGAAGGATTGGGTAACTGAGCTACTGGATCATTAAGAAACAATTACTCCAAATAGGTTGTGATATGGCCATACTTGAAGGCTGAGTTAAAAGATGTGCAGTTGACATGTGGGAAATTTTGTGTTACAGTACTGTTTTTTACTCTGAACTCAAGGTCAGAGATAAGCATCAATTAGCTGCTAGCCCATCTGCTAGCATTCATATCCTTTTAGTCTTTGTAATTAATCTCTCTCTCAGTCCTTTCAGAAACATATACAAAATCATCTTCATCTTACCCCTGTTAATATTGGAACCTAATGTTTTTCCTTGCTTTTGTTCCATCATTATCTATAATCTCTATACAATACATGCATATTCTCTCATCCATTTTGCTGCTCAACTGAGTGCAATCACCAGTGGTTCCTGCAACATAGGAATATAAATGGGAGTTACTGAGACAAGCAGAAGCACCATGAAACATTATGTAGCTGTTGCTTCAAAGGATTTCACAAGGAAAGACATGAATAGTAAGGGCCATTGTCCGAGGATTTCACTGTACAAATGCTTGAAGTTTTACTTTCCTTTTGTGGTAAAAAAGAAACAGAACATGGAATCATCAAAATTCATACTTGGAAATTACTTGTCTAGAAACTACAAAGGGAAGGAGAGAGGGCCAAGTGAAGAAGTGAATGTTTTGGTTGCTGAGTATCAAGCTTGTAGGTGGTGGATAAGTGAGAGTAGATATGTTTGCAGCTTTCGAGATCAGCAACTTTTACAGCCTTTGGGGTGAAAAGAATTGCCACAGATGGACTACAGGATAGTCTTCAGTTTCAATCATTGTTCAGTGACTACTGCCAGAGTTATGGCAGCACTGAACGAAGGGACTTCCAATCACTCCCCAAAATTATGTGTATTGCAGTTCCCCACAATCGTGATTAAAATTTGGACACTTGGCAACCTGTTTGCACTTAAAACTGCGGGGGTGCTTTAACTCCTCCTATCTGCCTATCTCCTCACAATCTCTGCCCTTTTGGCGCCCTGCATTCTACCTTCCCCTAAGCCATATGTGATGTTTGCTATCTTCTTGCTTCCACAGCTGACCAAGCATGCCCAGCTTGGCCCTTCATGAGTCAGCTTTTGGCTATACAAGGCTTTCTGCCTAAGGTCGCACACAGCACAGACATGGGGAAGATAGCAGATGCCTTATGAAGGGCCAAGGAAGACATATCTTGTCAGTAGAAGCAAGAGGACGATGAAGGTCAGCTGGCGTGACAGGGTGCAGGATTGCAGGACCCTGGGTAGAAGAATAGTGCGGATGACTGGGACTGGGTTGGAGTGGTTTAGGCTTCCTAGGATACCTGTGACTTTGCATTGCGCTGATGTTCTGGGGCTTCTTGGGCTGGCTTGGGCTTCATACCATGCCATACTGCTGGAGCACCTGAGGCTTCCGGGGTGGCTTTGCAGTGTACTGAGGTTCAGGGCTTCTTGCAGTCTCAGAGCCACAGTGTACCAAGAAGTCTCTGAGCCACAGTGTGACAAGCAGCCCCAGAAGCCTACAGTTTTGAGGCTACTGCCCTCAAGGCAGGTTGTAGAGCAGCCAAAGATGCAGATGGGGAGGGGGATGTTGGGAGGAGGCAGGCCCTTACCTTAGAAGAACCAAGGCTTGGGACTGGGAGGGATCAAACTCAGAATGGCTTGACTTAGGATGGATCCACAGTTATCAACTTGCAGAGTTCAATTAATCATGGGCATGAGGAGTGCTCAGTTTGCTGTTGTTAAGTGATACAGTTGTCAAGGTTCTGGCAATTGCCCTAATTAAATCATGAGCCTCGAGTCAAGCTTCAGAAGAAACTAAAAGATTTATTAGGAGCAACATGTCTAACATTAACCTGTATGAAGCCAACTCTGGCATACGTAATTTACCTGTGACCCTGTTTTCTCCCTGGGTGTGTCATAAATCAGATTCTCCAATGAAGCACTTTCACAGGCTGGGTGTCATCAATCATGTTCTCCAATTAAGGATTTTCATGGGCAGAAGATCCGGTAGCTTAATTACAATCTTTGTAAGATAAGTGTTGGAATGTACTTCTGGCTTTAAACTGCTGCACTGCTCCTTCAGATTTCCTCCCCTCCCCCCTGTTTATGGCAACTCTAAAACAGGCATAGGAATGCTTTATGAGTTGACAGCAGCCATGTGATGCCATGTTTTCCAACCACATTGTATAGAAATAGAAATTCCAATCCCAGTTAGTTTAGTTTACTTTATTGTCATTGCACCTCGTACAACAAAATTAAATACCATCTTCAGTGTGCATTATGACTGAAAATAAACACAAACACACATCCTTCATGTTCTATACATTGAATTGAAAAACCCTGATATTACATTAATATTGCAGTATACAGTAGAATTCAACAGAGTTACTGCCCTGGGATAGAAGCTGTTTTTCAGCCTATTTGTCCTTGTTTTATTATCCTGTACTCTCTGCCAGATGGTAATAGTTCAAAAAAGAGTGCTCAGGATGAGATGGATCTTTGAGAATTACCATTGTAATTCAAGGGCTATTTGTATTATCTAGCTGTATGAAGTCCGCACGTATTTATAATATTTGTAAATATTGGGCCTGATTTAAAATGTATCCTGCTGCAGCTATAATACTTCTATTTTGTTTTGTTGATTAATTGCCATTTTTTTTTCTTGAAGGTTTCGCAAGATGAACAAACGTCTAGTTCCTCGAAGACCTTTGAGTGCCTCTTTGGGTCAACTAAATGAAGTGGGCCTGCCAGCAGCAGCTATTATCTCAGATGAAGCAACAGTGGACTTACCCAGTAGAAAACCCTCTACCTTGCCAAATGGGATTGTTTCACCAGGCAGTACAGTGACACAACTTATCTCTCGTGGGACCGACTCCAGTTATGACTCAGTCATGAAACCTGGGAAGATGGACCACCACAGTAGCAGTGCCCCTGGATCACCTCCTGATTTGTATGCTTCTATATTGTTTATCTTTTAGAATTTGACAGTATAAATAAGCTTTGCAAAAGAGTAATAATCCACACATGTTTCCATATGCAAAAATTGTATTCTGGAAAAAAATGACATATATATAGCTTTGTGGACTGCTGGTGGGGGTGAGGGTCATTCCCTGCAAGTGGCTGGCAAATGTGCACACCACTCATGCAAATGGAGCGTGGGTGCCCCTTTGCCTGTCGTTTCTGTGGCCTGGTTGCAAAGAGCTCACAGCCCAGTAGTGGGCCGTGGCCGAGAGGTTGGGGACCCCTCGCCCTGTATTCAAAGTATAAGAGCTCCTTAAACTTGAATTTGTTTGCTGTTCATGTTGTTCATATCCTGCCAATAATGTGGAAGTAATTTGCAATCATTTTCTTTCAAAATGCTGTTTTAAAACTTCCCAAATTGACCAACCACCATAATATTTCTTTGAAATTTTCCATCCAAGAATTGACTGTGCCAGCCTTCCTTAAGTTTCCAACTTAGTCACAGTCAAGGACTGCCGCTATTGAGATTTTCTGCTTACATTGAATAAGAAAGCAAACCGTAATTTTGTAAGGTTGCTACTGTAATAGTTAAGGTGCAAGGCTAGAAAGCAAGAAACCATGAGTTCAAATCCTACCTTAGCCATGAAAGCCAGCTGGGTGACCTTGAGCCAGTTCTCTCAGCCCAATCCACCTCACAGGGTTGTTTTAATGTTTCTTTTTAATATTTTTGAATATACATCAATATCATTGTATGAACAGTGAGGTGTCTGGGTATCATTCATTTAGGTACAAGTAATAATAGTAATATTAATGTTTGTTACTTTAATCATACGTAATTGTAACACATATTTATATTAGAGTGTGTTTCTTCATTATTTAGTTGTTCAATGTTTTAGTGTGTCATTCTAATAACAATCACAATATTATTTAAACATACATAGTGACACCATCTTTCAACATCTAATCTTTACATCTAGCTATTGCTTTTAGTATATTATATAAAAATATGTATAATAATATTCCCCCTTTATCTTGTTTCTACCTCTATTCTAGCTCTTAATAAAGCCAATCTTATATTAAAAAGCATTTCCTTTATAACATCATCTCTTGTCTGTTTTAGTATTTCGATTCTTATTCATTTTTTGACTTGCCTCCCACATTCCCCCCTTGGGTCTTTATCTCTATCTACCTTTTTCCTGTTTAATCCAAATATTTAATCCATTTCTACTATCTTTTGCTGCTGTACCTCCCAAGGATCTGCCCAAGCCCCTATCTTCTCTTCAAAAATATTTTTCTGTTTATCCAATATCATTTTTTAGTTTCTTAATATATATTTTTCCTGATTTAATTCATAAGTCTTCATTGTCTTCTCCTTTTCTTCTTTTATTTGTTGATTTATCTATTCTATCTTTTCCTCTGGTCTTTCTATTATCTCCTCTATTTCCTGTGCTTTATGATCTTTATTCATTGTCCCTTGTTGAACATTTTCTAATTCCCCATGTATGTCATGCATTAAGTCTTTTATCTCTTTGTGGTTCCTTGTCAACATATCATAAGTACTTTGGAACATCAACACCATTTCTCTTTGAAATTCACTCATCTCCCCCTGGTGCAACATCTTATTATTTTGATAGGTCCAAGTATTGCTCAATAGTCTTGTCAGTGTTCTATCATCGCCCCACAGTCTCAATTGTCTATGACCTCAGAAAGCCAGCTTAGAAACTGTTTACACAGTCCTAGCTTTGCTCCTCAGGGAATACAATAGATATAGTTCTTTATGTCCCACAGTTAGTCAGTTCCATTTAGATAGTCCAGGAAGATTCTCCTTAAGTCCACACTGTACGTTCAGTCATAGATCCTGGCATTTAAAAGTCGCTTTCTTTGGATGTCTTCCATAATGTCACATTATGTGGGGAAAAGAGGAGGAGAAATATGTGTTGGATATGTTTGCAACATTATTTGGTAAAAATAATAAAGGTGGAACATAATCAAATAAATAAAACGGAAAAGGGATTCTTATAAAAGCCATCTGATATTGGTCTAAATTAGAAAAAGTGCTTGGGGTTTCCTGCGATGTGAAACATAAGGATGGAGTGCTTAGATTAGTGGCAGAATATAACAGAAGAGCATGTGCTTGGAATCAGGTGATCCAAAGGTCATTTCCCAGATGTAGGGGTATGAGGAATCCTCTCTCAGATCATTGAAAACTGCTGCTTATCACTGTCAATCACCGTTAGCAATACTTGAGAGAGAAATCCTTCTAAATTTCCCACAAGTAAATGGGAGCACATAGCAACAATAAAACACTGCTGTATCTATACTAAGTTGTAATTGTTCCAACGTTGTGTTTGTGTCATCTAGGCTGGAACCTGTTTCCAAGAGCTCTCACCCAGTGCCCCCCCGAGGACCTACAGAGTTACCTCCAATTTCAGTAGGCAAGCAGCTCCAAATCGTTCCCCGAGGTTCCCAGTTGTACCCAGCTCAGCAAACTGATGTGTTCTATCCAGATCCTCGAGGAACAGCTCCCCCATTTGAACCTCCACCCTATCAAGCAGGTAAATCCCATCTGTATGAAATTTGGTCTTGAAATAAAATGTTGTTTTTTTTCCTTTTTTTTTAGTTTACTTTATTGTCATTGCACCCTGTACAACAAAATTAAACGCTATCTTCAGCATACATTATAACTATAAAAATAAAACACAAACACACATCCTTCACATTCTATACAATTAAATTGAAAACTCCTGATATTGCATTAATATTGCACTATACCAAGGGTCTTCAAACTTGGCAAGTTTAAGACTTGTGGGCTTCAACTCCCAGAATTCCTGAGCAAACATGACTGGAGAAGGAATTCTGGGAGTTGAAGTCCACAAGTCTTGAAGCTGTCAAGTTTGAAGACCCCTGCACTATACAGTAGTGGTTGCATAGAAAATATTGATTAAATCCTATCATCAGAATATGATGCTTTCTATTATCTTTTATGACAGATGTAGTTTGCAAAAATAAATGTATGTTCTCAGATGTGAATGGGGAAAAAAAATATGACATTTTGTTTCATACAAACTCTGATTCTCTGAAGTAGTTAAAACAGTGGACTAAATATTATTCTAAATCTCGTTTCATATACTTAGGTGTATATTATCCTCCAGCTCAATCACTACAGTGCATGTCTCGATTTGTCCGACCTCCATCATCTATTCCTGAACCTGGTCCTCCTTTTGTAGAACAACATTATGCACCCTATCTCCAAGATCGCATCATGAACTCGCAATACAGCACACAGCCACAGCAATACCCTCCAATGAGTCAACCTGTATATCCCCCCCATTATGACAGCAGACGTGTGTATCCTGCTGCTCAGCCATACCAACGGGAAGATATTATCCGAGGAAGTCCTGTTCCAATTGAAATTTCTCCACCTGCTGTATCATCATATGTACCTGAAACAAGAGACAGATATCAACAAGTGGAGGGTTACTATCCGGTTGGACCACATATGAATCAGATTAGACCTTCATATCATAGAGTATGTTACATTTTTAATTTAATGATCATGGTAATAGCAATGCATCATTTTTAGTTTTAATTCTTGCAACAATTGTGTGCTCTCTCATTTTATGGGTAGATAGTTTCATTAAGGTCCCTAAACTAATCAAGCCTGTTAACTCAGGGCAATGTATATTCTGAGTTTAGATTTAAAAATCTATCAAAATACAATATTGCAAGAACAGCCAAGTTGTGCACATATCTCAAATGAAATTTAAATTTATTTTTGTTTTTTATAATTAATTTTGCTTCTGAAAGGAATGAGGGAGGTTTAAGGCATTGAAAACCTATAATTGATTGTTGTAAATCATGAAATGGGACAGAATTGCATTTCTTCCCCATCAAATTCCAGAACAACTCCAGTTTGCAGGAAGACCACAGGAAGATAGTATTTCTGGTGTGTAGCAAAGAATCAGGACAACTATAGAGTGGTTGGCATATGTTGTTTCGGTATATTCCAGAGTTTAGAGAGGCAAAATAACTGGGTATCTCTTAAGAGGCCAATGTGGGTTTTAAATATCTGGATAGCCAATAAATGGCAGGATAAATTGCAGCCCAGGTTACTGTGTTCCAATGTCTACAGACAATGAACTGCTAACTTCTGTGGTCTCCTACCTTCTTCAAAGCCACGGTGAGCAGATTATAAACATCTACAGCATTTTATATTATTCATACGTATGCTTCTGATCGTATAAGTGTTAATGAAACAAGATTGCTTCTTATATATGTGGCTTTGGTGCAGGGGTAGGATTCAGATTTCTTAACAACTGGTTCTGTGGGCGTGGCCTAATTTGTAGGTATGGCTTGGTGGTCATGTGACTGGGTAGGCCTGGCTTGACTGGGCATGGTTTAGTGATCGTGTCACTGGGTGGGCGTGGCTTGTATGTAAATATTGTAAATATTTATGTAAATACTGATTTTTTTTTAATAAAAAAAGAGCAACTTACCCAAAATCAGGCAAAGCAGGCAGGCAGATTGAGTTGCTTGCAGAATCACAGATTCACTCACAGATCTACCATTCTGCAATCTGCTGCCTGAGTCTGCACTGAAAAGTAGAAGCTTCAGTCCTAAGGAAGGTTCAGCTCTGCTCTCAGGCCACTTCTCCCCCCACCCTACCCGCTGAATACCACCCCTGACTCAGGGAAGGCTCCTGGGCAAAGGCAAAGCAGTACAACAGACATTTTGATTAGCTAGAAAACAAGAAATTCAATGATTTCCTGCTTTCTAGCTAATATAAATCACCTGGCACAGCTGATAGTCGGAACAGTTGATTATCGGGGGGGGGGGAGGAAAAACTGCAACATAAAAAATTAGGCGAAGGCATAACACAGGCAAGTTGGATGGCGCACATGCGAGATAAGAAGTGATGGGGCGGGTGGAGAGGGGAAGGGCCAGCCAGTTGCGTGATTTGCCGGTTCTCTGAACTGCGCAGAATCGTAACAACCAGTTCTATAGAACCAGTCCAAACTGGTAGAATCCCACCCCTGCTTTGGTGATCTTCCTTTTGTTCACTAAGTATAATTAGGTACAGACTATAGTCAAAAGTTCATGGAAAACTAGTATCAGTGATTAGAAAGTACATTAATACATTTAGCATAATAACTAGCAGATTATTAGATTCCAAACCTGGAAATGTACACTGCTCAAAAAAATAAAGGGAACACTTAAACAACACAATGGAACTCCAAGTCAATCACACTTCTGTGAAATCAAACTGTCCACCTAGGTAGCAACACTGACTTACAATCAATTTCACATGCTGTTGTGCAAATGGAATAGACAACAAGTGGAAAGCATAGGCAGTTAGCAAGACATCCCCAATAAAGGAGTGGTTCTGCAGATGGTGACCACAGACCACTTCTCAGTTCCTATGCTTTCTGGCTGATGGTTTGGTCACTTTTGAATGCTGGTGGTGCTTTCACTCTAGTGGTAGCATGAGACGGAGTCTACAACCCACACAAGTGGCTCAGGTAGTGCAGCTCATCCAGGATGGCACATCAATGCGAGCTGTGGCAAGAAGGTTTGCTGTGTCTGTCAGCATAGTGTCCAGAGCATGGAGGCACTACCAGGAGACAGGCCAGTACATCAGGAGACGAGGAGGTTGTAGGAGGGCAACAACCCAGCATCAGGACCACTGCCTTTGCCTTTGTACAAGGAGGGACAAGAGGAGCACTGCCAGAGCCCTGCAAAATGACCTCCAGCGGGCCACAAATGTGCATGTGGCTTCTCAAACAGTCAGAAACAGACTCCATGAGTGTGGTATGAGGGCCCGACATCCACAGGTGGGGGTTGTGCTTACAGCCCAACACTGTGGAGAACGTTCTGCTGCCTGCAACATCCTCCAGCATGACCGGTTTGGCAGTGGGTCAGTAATGGTGTGGGGTGGCATTTCTTTAGGGGGCCGCACAGCCCTCCATGTGCTCGCCAGAGGTAGCCTGACTGCCATTAGGTACCGAGATGAGATCCTCAGACCCCTTGTGACCCCTTGTGCAGTTGGCCCTGGGTTCCTACTAATGCACGCCAATGCTAGACCTCATGTGGCTGGAGTGTGTCAGCAGTTCCTGCAAGATGAAGGCATTGATGCTATGGAGTGGCCCGCCCATTCCCCAGACCTGAATCCAATTGAGCACATCTGGGACATCAAGTCTCGCTCCATCCGCCAACGCCACGTTGCACCACAGACTGTCCAGGAGCTGGGGGAGGCTTTAGTCCAGGTGTGGGAGGAGATCCCTCAGGAGACCATCCGCCACCTCATCAGGAGCATGCCCAGGCGTTGTGGGGAGGTCATACAGGCACGTGGAGGCCACACACACACTACTGAGCCTCATTTTGACTTGTTTTAAGGACATTACATCAAAGTTGGATCAGCCTGTAGTGTTTTTTTCCACTTTAATTTTGAGTGTAACTCCAGATCCAGACCTCCATGGGTTGCTAAATTTGATTTACATTAATAATTTTTGTGTGATTTTATTGTCAGCACGTTCAACTATGTAATGAACAAAGTATTTAATAAGAATATTTCATTCTTTCAGATCTAGGATATCTTATTTTTGTATTCCCTTTATTTTTTTGAGCAGTGTATAATTTGGATTGTAATAGCTTTTCGTTCCTTCAGTCACCAAAAAGGTGGTTAATTTGCTATGTTTACATTTTTTTAAAAAAATCAAAACTTAAATATAAAATGTGATATTAAAATCTTACATTAATTTTGTAGAAATTTAAGGTAGCATTCCTAATTTTCTCTAAAATTCTGTTGAGCAGAATAGTTTTGCCCTTCGCCTTATGAAATTGATAATGCCTGAACAGAAATTAATTAATCTAAGAAGGGAGGATTACTGAGAAACTTATATTGTATTGAAATAATTTTGCTGCTTTGCTAGAGTATCTTACAACTTTGGGACTGTAGACTTAAGTTCATTTGTAGAATACAGGAATCTTCATATCTGTATGTTTTTTTAAACCTTCAGGAGCCGTATAGTCGGGCTCCCCCTCAGCCACATCCTAGTTTAGATGAATTGCATCGAAGGCGAAAGGAGATTATGGCTCAGCTGGAAGAAAGGAAGGTCATCTCCCCACCACCATTTGCATCATCGCCAACCCTGCCTCATTCTTTACATACTGATGAGGTAAGCATGTGTTTAAAACAATTTAGTAGAGAATATGACACGTGCTTTAAAAAAATATGGGAAATTTGTCCTAAAGAGAGAAATGTAAACAACCTGTTTGAAGAATATTGTGCCATGATGTAAGTCCCATCGTATCATGTAAAGGAAAGAGGCTGGTCTAGTCTATCCAGTTCACAATATCTGTGTATCTCATCAGATGGCCACAGTGAGAATATGAATAGTATCTCAACTAGCATCCTTAGAATACCCCAATGATGAACTCATGCTTATTAAACTTAAATATATATAGTGCTAAGAAAATTTTGTGAAGTTTTTAGAAGAATCCATAATCCTGCAGACATAATGAGTAGAAATCACTGTGTTTATTGGAAAATATATATGAAGATCTAGATTAACCAACTATCTTAAGGGAAAAGTTGAATCAGGTGTTCCAATCACTGAGATGATAATTAGACACTGAGTTTGAGGGGTTCTTCCCATTAAAATATTGTTGGTGGGCACCATCAGTCTTCATTTCATGATCGATTGTTGTGGAAATGAATCATGTCCCATTCAAAACAGATTTCTGCAGACCTCAGAAAAAGAAGTATCAGTGTTCACAAACCTGGTAAGGGCTTCAAACCCAACTGCCAAAGACTTTGGACTCATCAGTTCAAACGAAAAAAGATAATGTAGAAATAAGGAGATTCTAACAAAAATCATAATCCTAATCATGAAATAAAGGCAATAAAATATATTTTGTTTAACCATAGTATCTCTTTCTTTAAATAGGATGTCAGGGTAGTGAATAGGATGTAGTATAGTGTGGTGTGTAGACCATTTTGAAGGTCACAGTACTCTAGAATTACAGATTCAAATAGTCCTTTGGTTACAACCCCTCATTCAGCAGCCATTCAAAGTTACAAATATGCTCAACAAGGGGAACTTACGACCTATCCAAGAAGTTGCCACCATCACAACGTCCCTATGATCACATAATTGTGATCTAGGCATCTTAATGACTGGTTCATGATTATGACTTTGCAATGAGATACAGTTGTATGATCACCATTTAGGAACTTCCTTGCCAGCTTCCCACAACTACTGTTAATGGGAAAGCTGGCAGGGAAGGTTGCATGTTGTTCAGGTAAGTCTCCTCTGCTGTTTTTCTCCTCATGGTGAAGAAAAATAGATTAGGAATTAGTTTTAAAAGTTTGAGAAATTCCAAACCTCATAGATTGTCTCAAATGTTTAATAAATGTTCTTACCTGTAATTAGTCTAGACAATTCCAAATGACAGCATAGTGCTTCCTTTCTTTTGCTGACATGAGTGGGCTTTGTTTTTATGCAGTATTTGGATGAAGACCTGAAGGTAGCAGGAAAATATAAAGGAAATGATTACAGCCAGTACTCTCCCTGGTCGTGTGACACTATTGGCTCCTACATTGGAACCAAAGATGCAAAACCCAAAGACATTGTGGCAGTGGGTCTTGTGGAGATGGTGGTAAGCATGCTGAAAAACACCAGTGAGATACTCTTAGTAATTGGTAAATTGCCAGATGACCTGTTTATAGAAAGATTTCCAATGAGATTCTCCAGATATTTGCAGCTGATATGGCAACAGCTGACAAGTTTAAGGATCATTACTAACACTGTACAGGTCGTCCTCATTTAACAACACTAATTGGGACTGGAATCTCAAGCCATGAAAGGACATGATCATAAGTCAAAAAGTCATATGATTGCAACACTGGTGGTTGTAGTTCTGGCAGTCCCAGTTGCCATTGTTAAAACAAGGATTGTGTGGCAAGGACCTCATATGACTGAGACTTCCAACTTCCTGCTGGCTGGCTTCCCCATTGACTTTGCTTGTTCCAGTCTTTCTCCTACTTGTCTGTCTGCAGCTGAGTTAGAATTTAGTTCTTCCCTCTCCCTGTTTATAATTTCATATATATAAAGTAAAATTGGGGAGAGAACTTTGAAGTATGGATAATTTTTTTCTCCAGCTGTGCTCCACTTATTTAAAGTTAATACATTATAAATTTTCCCCAAAGTCCAAAATGGTCTGGTAATATTGTATTTTTTTGAGAGAAAGGAATAATGTTCCATAGATAAAGCAATTATTTTATTGTATCTACTTCCAAATGCCTTTGCTTGATTTGTTCATTCATACTACTAAATATTTAGCCAGCAAAGAATAGTCTCAATGCTGTTAATATTATTTGCTTACACCTTTAAAAAATTACTGTTGTACAAGTTTCTTTCTCCAATCAGGCCCCTTCCCAACCATAATTGTGATATGGAAACATCTGAGAAATATGTCAGCTAAAAAGGAGAAGCTTGCTTGTAATTCTGATAAGTTAATCTGTTACTCCAGAATGTGGACAGCAAGGGAATGCGAGATCAACGTTTGGATTTACAAAGGAGAGCAGCCGAGACTGGTGATGACGATCTTATTCCCTTTGGAGATAGGCCTACAGTATCAAGGTTTGGTGCCATCTCACGTACCTCCAAAGCAATGTACCAGAATCCAGGCCCCATGCAAGCCATGGCAGTTCAAGGGGCTTCTGCAAAACCAGTCAGTGTTTCAGGTAAAAAGCTTTATTTTCTTGATGTTTTCTTTTTGGGGGGCAGGGGGAGGTAGTAGTACCTTTGAATCAGTACTGTGGCTTGATTATGGAAACAGGTCTAGACATAGGTTGGCAAAATAAAAAGAAAGCTGAAATAATACTCCCCATGAATAGCGGTATACAAGTAGTCCTGAACCTATAACAGATTGTTTGATGATTACTCAAAGCAATTCCGGCCATCCATGAAAGGTCAACTCTGCCCCCCCCCCCCAGTCACGTGACCCCTCCTTTCAATGGTGAAGCTGGCAGTGAAATTTGCAAGCGGAGGAGAAATACCTCAGCAGGCTTCAAGAATGGACCATAGATCTTTATTCCTTCAGTGCACTGAGGAATTTCCCGTCCTCACACAGATGAGAAGGGAAATTCCTTGGTGGGCTTCAAGAATAGACCTCAAATCTTGAAGGTTTGCTGTCTTCCTAGGGCTAGAAAGCTAGCAAACACTGTCATTCTGAAGGCCAGAAAGATTTCTAACCATCAGGACAATGGCACTTGCTAGTTTTCTACCCTAGGCCAGGAAGGGTAGAAAACACGATCATTCTTGCAGTCATTTGGAAGTTCTCTTCTCCAAATTGTGCATTTTGGAGAAGGAACCTTCCCATTATTGCAATAAGGGGGCCCACTTGCAGGATGCAAGAGGTGGCCTCAGAAGGATGGCTGTGCCTTTGGATTGGCTGGTTGTGCCTACAACTGCAGGAAAAGGTAAAAGTGGACCCAGGTATGGGGGGACGGAATCCCAAGACATTCCAGATGTGATGAGATAGGGAAAGTGCCCTCTCCCTGGCACTCCATTTAATGACCCCCCAAAAATCACTTTTAACAACCACAACTGGGAAAGCGAGAATTGTGATTGTTGAGTGAAGCGATCATGTGGGTATCTTGCTTAGTAACTGTTTTCACTCAATGACCAAGATTCTGGTCCCGGTTATGATTGTAAGCTGAGGACTATCTATGGACTTTAGATTTCTTCTCGTAGCTCTACTGTATGAACGCAGTTTATATATATTTAACTAAAATTAATGCTAGTACTCATAAACTGGTGGAAATCAACATAGAACAAGGTGTACAACAAGGTGATACAATATCACCTATCCTTTTCTCAGCCTGCCTTGAAGAAGTATTTCGCAAACTAAACTGGGCAAAAGATGGAATAAAAATCAGTGGCACCTATTTAAATCACTTAACACCTAGAAGAGCTACAAAGATATATACAAGAACTGCACAAAGCAGGAGAACCATTTGGCTTAAAAATAACCGCGAAAAAGAGCCAGGTGATGTTTAATAAATTCACCAAAGAAAGAAAAAAAGTTATATCTGGAGAAGAGCTAGATGTAGGAGACCACTACTTATACCTTGGTCAATGGATCTCAATGGAAGGTGATACAATAAAGGAAATTGAGTGGCATATTAAATGTGGTTGGCAGGCATTCAGCAAGCTAAGTGTAATTTTCAAGAACAACCTCCTATGCCTGAAGAGAAAAGTTTTCAATCAGTATGTGCTACCTGCTCTAACATTGTTCTGACCCAAGCCTCGTTCAAATCAAATAAACACAAAGTACATATGAAAGCAAACCTTTTTGATGCATCTCTGTGAATTTTGTTCATTCACAGCAAAGATTCATTAAAACTAATTGCCCCAAATAGGAGCAAGTTGTGAAAGGCTGCCAAGAACACAAGATTAATTGCAGGGAAATATCCAAAAACAAAAGTCTCTGAAAACAAACCAGAATAGACAAGACTTCCACAGGAACTTGGAGTTGAAAGAACTTCATTGCTTCCTGCAAAGAACCCAACCTCTGAGGGCTGGCTTTTATCCCTTATGGGAGGGGCCATCACCTTGCAGTCTTAGTCCCGAGTCTTTGGGTATAAGACAGATTTATGTTCTTTTTTATTCTTTTGATAGAAAAGGTTATTTTCAGATCATTCAAATTTTTAGTTTTCAATAGAATATTGAAAAGCTGGGGGTATTCTTTTATGGAGCTTACCAGAACAATCGTAGTAGGGATGGAGCCACTACTCCTACTACTGTAGGCTTACAAATAATGCACAAAACTTGCAGGATTCTTTTCCAAAGGAAATTTCGGCTGAGATCACCAGTTAAATTTCGAATTACATAGAGAAAAGATAAAAGTTAGAAACTAAAGATCATGTTGCTACCTTGTAATGTTGCTAAGGAAAATTGATGGAAAAGTCAGCCAAGATGGCTTAATTCCTCATAGAGTGGGCAGTAAAGTAGTCACAGATTGGGCCATGCAGCTTTAAGATATGCATGTTCAGATCTATTTGCTGTGAACTACAGCTGTTTAAGAAAGGAAGAAAATGTGACCTAAGGCTATTAAAATTGTGGCAAACATTAAAAAACCCTGTTTGTTTTACGTAGAATCAATATATATTAAAAAGAGTGATAATATGTATTAAAATAAATGGTGACTCATAGTGATCTGTTGTAAATGCGTTCTTTACAAGATTGCACAGAAGGTTGATTTGTAAATTGTTAATTACTAGGTTTCTATTACAATAATTGTAATGAATAATTTTTATATAGGATTTTTCTGTTCTGAATAGATTACAGCCCATATGGAACACACAGTGCATGGGGAAGTTCACCATACTCACCCCATCAAAATGTACCTTCTCAGGGACGGCTTGGTGACAGGTAGGAGATTTGAGCTTACACATGCTATATATGTTTTAAGTTTTCTCAATTAAACTGAGAAGCAACAACAACAACAACAAAACCTTTTTCCCCTTCCAAACAATTATTTATCCAAAAAGGGAGAGATTGTCTATGACAGACATTGCTAATCATGGGAAATCTTTGCCATCATCTGAGAGAGAACAGCAGCTTCGTCTTGAACTGCAGCAGTTAAACCATCAGATAAGTCAGCAGACACGAGGACTTGAGGTATGTATTCTTAGCTCTGTACTTTTCCTTAGAAAGAACTAGAGAAATGAAAAAGAGAGGGAGACAGAGCACTGTAAGTAGATTTTTATATTGCGTTCAAATAATGTCATAGAATTTCAGAATGAAAAAGTCAACTCACCACTATTCAGTCACTTTGAATGTGATTTTAAAATGTCAGTATTAAGGAAGAAATGGCTGGTACCATTGACTTCTGTATTCGTTTGCATATAATATTTGTTTTCCCTGTCCTCCCACACACATTCACAAACTTGAAATCCATAAATCTTATGTAATGGAAATCAGTATTATTGCTGTTTTACTTCTCTGTACTTTTATAGTGTTCTTTTCCCCCCTAAATAGCAGACAACATGATAGCTATACATAATTTATTGAGAACCTATGTAGAAAATTTATTTCTTGGGTTGAAAAATTAAATTTATGATAGCATAATGGACAGGAGTGTTGATTATCACCCAGAATATCTGTGTTTTTGCAAAAAGACAACATGAGGTGGCTTACGGTGAATTACTTTACTAATGTGCACCTTGAATTGTACCTGCAACATATCCATTATTGCTCAGGTTGCTGCATTCTGAACCAACTGTAGTTTCTGGGTGGTCTTCAAGGGCAGCCCTGTGTAGAATGCATTGCAGTCATTTACTTACGAAGTGTCTAGGTCACAAGTAACCACTGGAGATCTTCAATTCTTGTGTTGCTGTTGAAGGCAACACAAGTTCTGCTTAATTTGTGCATGCTGTGTTTGCTGGTGCTTAATGGAGGAATATTGGATGGCTTGAAAATATCCACATTGATAATCTCCTTTATTATCATTAAACCTTTTCTTTTTAAAATATATTTTAACTCATTATAAAAAAGGAGAGAGTAAAACATCAACAATATTACAACTATAATGTACTCATCAAAATTAATCTTATATATGCATTCATATCGTACAGAATAGAATACAATGAGCTGGAAGGGACCTTGGAGGTCTTCTAGTCCAATTCCCTGCTCAAGCAGGAGACCCTATACCATTTCAGATAACTGTCTTCTTAAAAACCTCCAGTGATGATGATTTCTGAAGGCCAGCTGTTCCACTGGTTAATTGTCCTCACTGTTAGGAAGTTTCTCCTTAATTTCAGGTTGCTTTTCTTTTGATTAATTTCCAGTCATTGTTTCTTGTCCTGCCCTCTGGTGCTTTGGAGAATAATTTGACCCCCTTTTCTTTGTGGTAGTCCCTCAAATATAGTTAAGCTGTTAAGTTTTTATCAATTTATTTGTTATAAGAGCATTAATTATTATATTTCCTATTTCTTAATCGCCCATCTTCCTCAATTAAACATATTGGCATGTCTAGGTTACTGCAATTGTTCTTTCTCTAAGAACTTTATGCTGTCATGCAAAGTCAAAGAAAGACATAAGCCCCAAGGCTTGTCTTCAGTTTCTTTCTCCTGTCATTTGTTATAATAGACTTTGTTTATCATTATGATTGGTTGATTAACCCTGACCTCTGTCTTGTCCATTGCAACCTATAAATAAAAAAAACTTGAATATAGGTATTCCTAAACTTACAACCATAATTGAGCCTGGTATTGTAGTCATAAGTCATGGCAGTTACTGTGTGAGTCACACACGACCATGACCGATTTTATAGCAGCAGTCATTAACTGAATCTGTTTTCCACAATGGACATTTTTTTGCTAAAAACTGGCGGGAAACCAAAAATTCTGGCCAGATGACTGCAAGACGCTGCAAATGGTATAAATGCAAACAGGTGGCCAAGTGCCCAAAATGCAATTAAGTGATCATGAGGGTGGCTTCAGAACTAAGTAGTTCTGAGGCAGTCTTGTCATAATTTTGAATGGTTGCTAAATGACCAGTCATCGAGCAAGGAGTACTATATGCAAGTCAGATTTCCTAACAGTAGTGTAATCAGGATTATCAACACTAAACATTTTGTTCAAATATAGAAAAGGATAAAAAAAATTAGCTCATTGTAGAGTTGATAGAAATACTATATTAGAGTATTGATATTTTTAATCATTAAAAAGTATATATTATCATCTTATTATCCCAACTATTGCAGTTCATTTTTATTAAGAATAAAATCAGTGAATTAATTAACAGTAACATATTAAAACAAAATGGTTTTCCCCTGGATTGAAGACTTCTTAATCATTTCCTCCCTATATTCTAGTATATTTAATGTGATGTACCAGTTTCTAACAATATTTATAAATATTTTAAAAATTAATCTGCATAGGTTCTCTACTAAAAGCATTACCTGGCTATTTTATTTTGGGATTCTCAATTTACTATGTTAATGGCATTTAAATTAGGATGATGTACACTAGTATAATTTACTGTATAGTAATTATTATCCATTGGACGTGAATAGTATCTATGTATTAGATAGTACTATGCTGTCTGCCAGGTCAGATTTTCTAGACACAGACATTTTAAAATTATATATTATATCAGTTTCCCAATCTTTCTGGCTTTGCAGACTGGCTGGGGGTGGGGGTGTAGAGAGGATGGTTCTGCACGAGCGGCCGTACTACATGCACAGCTCCATTTGCGTGAATGGCATGTACGTGCGTATGCCGCTCACACAAATGGAGCGCGCATGCACATGCTCACCCGCTGCTCAAGCAAGTCAGGATGCATGTGCACTTGGTTGCCTTTTCTACAGCCCAGTTGCAAATAGCTCATGGCCCAATAGTGGGCCACAGCCCGGCAGTTGGGTACCCCATATTATAATTATTTATGTAAAACCTTCAGTGCTAACAGGATTTTAAAAACAAAATATTTAAACTATTTTTCATTTATATAGTGATACTATATAGGTTGTCTTCATACCACTCATTTCTCAACCATTTGAACTTAAAATGGCATTGAACAAATGGTAGTTATAACTATAACTCGTACTATAAGTATGAGTTATAGTTATAACTACCACTTGGTCAGTGTCATTTGTCGCAATGCCCCTTCAATCATATGATTATGATCTGGGTGCTCAGGGCAGGCTTGGATTATGATGTTGCAGCATCCCCCAGTTATTTGTTCACAATTTGTGATCTTTCTTCCCAGTTTCTTTTCTTTTCAAGATTTATTAGGTTTTTATTTTTAAATAAACATCAATATCACTACATGAACAGTGTGGCCTCTTGGTATAATTCATTTTGATACAAACATCAATAATGATATTCATAAGTGGTTGTTATGTTAATCTAATTTATGTAATCCTAGTATTAATATACATGTTTTTTAAAAGTAGTTATTCAATATTATATTCCATTTTAATGCCAATGATAAGCATACATGATAAAACCATCTTTCAACCTCTAATATTTCTATCAGATGATTACTTATATTCTATTGTATAAAGATTATATCTGCTAATAATCTCCCTATTTCTTATTTCTAGCTCTATTCTAACTTCTAGTCAGGTCACCCTTGCTAATCCTAATATTAATACACATATTTACATAAGGCATAGCCCTTCATTATTTGGTTGTTTGAAGTCACAATATGCCATTCAAGTACCAGTCTTCCTATTATTTAAACATGCCTTATAATACCCTCTTTCAACGTCCAATCTTTCCAACTATTGATTCATATAAAGGTGTGTATTCTTATTTCTACCTCTATTCAAATTTTTAATCAGGCCTCTGCGCATTCCATTTTTTGCCTCCACGTGCCCCATTTTCTGCCCATTCTGATCCCCACTGCCCGGAACTGAAATGGGGCACGCAGAGGCCAAAAATGGGACATGCAAAGGCTGAAAGCAGGATATGGAGGCCAAAAATGAGGTGTGCGGAGGCAGCAATAGGCAATGGCAATCCGTACAGCTGGAAACAGCTGATTGTTGGGAGGCTGATCCAACCAACAATCAACTACATGTGCTAATTAGGCTGTGCATTGAAGCTGACCAGGCTATTTGCTGCAAGGAGGCAAATTGCTGGGAGGCAGAGGCAGATTATTTTTCCTGTTTTCCTCCCAAAAGCTAGGTGTGTCTTATACTTTGGAGCGTCTTATATCCAAAAAATATGGTTGGTTGGTAGGTAGGTAGGTAGATAGATAGATAGATAGATAGATAGATAGATAGATAGATAGATATTAATAATTCCGTTCTATCCATCATCTCTTTTCCATTTTAATATTTCAATTCTTATTCGTTTTTCTCCCATACTCCTCTCTTGGATCTTTATCTCTATCAACATCTGTATCTTCACCATTAAGACTGAATATTTCTCCCATCTCTTTCCTCCTAAGCTGTCAAGTCTCCAGAGTGTCCACCCAAACCCCTATCTTCCTGACAGAAATATCTGTGATGACCCGTAGTCTCTCAAAACCCAAAACATACATTAAAGTCCGTAAGGCTTAACTTCACTTAACTTCACTTCAACTTAACTTCACTGTTTTATTAGGCACAGTTTAAAGTCACAAAAGTAAATAATGAGGCAAAAAGAAAACCAAACAAACCGCATTGACGAGAGTTCCGAAGCAAGCCAAGATAACTAATCATAAACTCCAGGAAAATAATTGAGGAGAGTCCATGGGAAGAACACCAGCAAAGATAAACCTCTTTCAAGGTGAACACTAAATTGATTCCTGCAAATTCTAACTGCGCAGTTCCAAACTTATACACATAGCTCCCACCTGCAAGCCACGAGGAGGATCATGGTAATCTCCTCTTGAGTAGACCTCGCTTTTCCCTGATCCTCTCCTCCCTGGGTGACCTAGGATGGATAGGGGATGGGCCTGGATCCTCCTCTGACTGCTCAGCCGGCCTCTGCCCTTCCCCAGCTTCCTCCACCACCTCTGGAGCCACACTCCCACTCCCTGTTGGCCGTTCCTCCTCTTCCTCAGAGTCAGTCTCCACCAGGGGCGTGACAATATCTTCCAGGTTATCCGATTCCCTTTTTAAATCTCTTAAAGCGCTTTACTCTTAGTTTATTTCATCAGCCATTATTGTCTTTGTCACCTTCTCCTTCCCATCTTCCTGCTTTATATTCTGGTTTGTCTGTTCAGCCTTTTCTTCTGTTCTTTCTGCTGTCTCCTCTCTTTCCTGTACTCTTTCTAATCTTCATTCATCAGTTGTAACATATTTTCCATTTTCCCATATATGGCTTGCATTAGGTACTTTACCTCTGATTGTTTTCCATAATACCTCTAATGCTTTGGAACATCAACACCATTTCTCTTGAAATCTCACTCCTTTCTCCATTGTCTTGTCTTAATCGAATAAGTCCTGCTCTTACTTAAGTCCCAAAAAAATATATTCCAGTACAATGTTAGTTCTCAGAAAGTTCAATAATCATAGTTCTTTACATTTCAGGATTATTAATCAATTCCATTTAAAATTCCAGGAAGCTTCCACAAATCAAAAATCACTTTGCTTTACTTAAATATCTTCCATAATTAGAGTCTCCAGTGATCATAAAGTAACTAGTTATAGAACAGTCAATGTCACCACAGTCCTCCAGATGAATGTTGTTTATTTTTCACTTCAAAAAAAGTTTTTTTCTAAAATTGTAGGGGTCTGGTATATTCCATTCACCCACTAGATGGCGCCCTCAGCTTAGGTTTCAGCATTGTTTCAAATCTTAATGATTTAATTAATCCAAATTTAATTCAATTTATTGAAGCAAAGTCAGCTGTTTAAATAGATTCAAGTGGATAGTCCAGCATTTTATAATGCCTTTCTAAAACAACGTCTATCCAATTTAAGAATCCAATTTTCTGTGTTTGAAACAGTCTTTAGCTTCTCCCCTCTTAGTCCTCTTTCGGGTCTAGGATTTTTCTCTCTGTGGTTGTTAGCTGCTTTGAAAAATAGTTCTAAGAGTCTCTTTTTCTGGATTATTTTCCTTTAAAGTTAAGTGTCTAAATAAAAAGGAATCTTCTCACCCAGCTCCAATCACTTGTTCATCTGTACCACTCCTGCACAGTTCTTGGCTGTCCCAGCTTCATTGCAGCCATGATGGCTGCCTCTTCTCGTGAAGGGAGAAAAAAGAAGCCCTGAATCCAGCAGGAGAGTTCCTGCTCTCCGCAAACTGCAGGGCGTCTCTCTTTTCTTCACCACCCCTACACGGTGGCTTTAGCTCCTTTCAGAGCCCTCCAACAGAGAGAACTCAGCGTGGCAGTGCGGAGACCTGCTCCTCATGTCCAACAGCATCATGACATCAGCCGGAAGTCCCCTTTTTTGCCAGTTTCTGACAAGCAAAGTAAATGAGGAAGCTGGCAGGAAGTCATTAGTTATGTTCACATAGGTCCTTGCTTAATGATGGCTACTGGGACTGCCCAAACTGCTATGGCTATATGGACAAGATAAATCTTTACACTACTATATAAATCAGTTATATCAGTGTTTTCACAGTTTGGACTCTAGTAGAACTCTTAATAGATCAAGAAGCACATACTAGGATGCAGTTAGTTTGCAGTGAGCACTGGCCAAGTTATTGGGTCTTTTCATTGGCCTGCTTAAGACTGAATATACTACAAAAGAGAAACTTTATTTTTAAAAAAATATTTTTAATGGATTTTTCCTTTTTATATATCTCAATCACATATTAAAGAGTACTGTGACATTTTTATACAACTACGTATCATGTCCAATACAATCTATATGTTCTACTTCTATGCCTTCTATATCTATTGTATACATTTCCTTTTCTTATTTCTATTATCTATTCAGTTGTACCATTTCTCTCATATTGCATAATATTCAGAATCTTCTTTTCCTTTTAATTCTATAGTCAATTTATCCATTTCTGCGCATTCAATTTTTTAAAAAATTACTAGACCTTTGGATGTTATGCAGTCTTTCTTCCCACACTGCGCAAAGGCTATCCTTACTGCTGTTATTACATGTAACACCATATATTTTTCCTTTTATTGGATTTCCCTTTAATTATCCCTAGGAGAAATAATTCCAGAGCAAATTCTATTTGACTTCCTGTTATTTCCTGTAACCACTTTTGTATTTTCTTCCAATATTTTTTCACTTCAGGGCATAACCACCATATATGATAGAAGGTACCTGTTTTTGTCTGCATTTCCAACTGTTTGGATTTGAGTTTGGATAAATCTTAGCCAGCCTTGTGGGTGCCAAATGCCAGCAATAAAACATTTTGTATTGGTTTTCTTTGTAAGGTGCCGATTTTGTTATCTTGTAATTTATATTCCAAATTTTTTCCCACTCCTCTAGCTCAATATTGTACCTGAGATTTTTGGTCCATGCTATCATTGATCCCTTCACTATTTCCACTGCTTTGTCAAATTCTAATAGGTAATTATACTTATTTTGATAACAATTTCTCTTCTGGGCCAGTCAAAAGTTTATCTAGTTTTTGTGGCTCAGTGTCAATTCCATATTCCTCACTATCTTTTTTGTATTTTGATTGTAGTTGCAAGTAAGGCCATCAGTTTATAGATATTCCCTGATCCTTCAATTCCTATTTTTTAATTTCCTTTGGTTATCTAAGGTTTCCTTGTATCTGGCCATTTTGTCTACATCCGTTGTGTTGGGGTGGATCATTGCTTCCATGATGGATAGCCAACCTGGGATTTTTATATAATGCTTTTTTTTTTTAAATTTCTCTCAGCATTCCTTATTTTATGTCTATAAAAATATAGATGTGACTTTTTTTCCCTATCCCACTTTTTTCCCTATGCCACTCCCTTTGTAGATCATGCCCTTCAAGTGTTAGTATTCTTCTATTCCTTAAATTAATCCAATCTTGCACCCATACTAATGTTGCCACCTTATAATAGAGTTCCCAATCCGGGAGTCCAAAGCCACCTCTGCTTCTGCTGTCCTGTAAATCTCTTTAATTTTATCTGTGCCTTCTTACATGACCAACTAATTTTATGGTTATTCTATTTAGATCTATAAAAAATTCTTGTCTAATTTTATAAGAATTGTTTGGAATAGGTAAAGTAGTTTAGGTAAAGTATTCATTTTGAATACGTCCTAATAAAGATAATTGTAGAGTCCCCCATCTTTCCAAATTTTTTCCAAAATTTTCCAAATTTTTTTTGACTTGATGGAATAATTTCACATAATTGTCTTCTTTTATTGAGAAGCAACTCGCTGTTATCCAAATTCCTAAATATTTAATCTTTTTTATAATTTGTAATCTGATTACATTTTCTAATTCTCTTTTGTATTTAATGTTATGTTTTTCACTAGCGTTTTAGTTTTAACTCTATTAATTTTAAGACCTGAAACTTCTCCATCTTTCTCTATTTCTTATATCAAAGTTGGTCCGGACTCCGGTGGTTTCTCAATAAAAAATACCAGATCATCCGCGAATGCCTGTACTTTATACTCTTCCTTTTTAATTTTGGTTCCTTTTATTTTGGGGTTTGTTCTAATTTTTATTAATAATGTCTCTAATGTCAGAATGAATACCAGAGGTGACAGTGGACATCCCTGATGAACTCCTTTCATTATTCTAAATATTTTTGTAGTGTCCCCGTTTATTATTACACTAGCCTTTTGGGAGGTATATACTGGTTTTATCATTTTTTCAAATTTATCTCTAAATTTCATCTCCTTAATTTCTCGAATCATAAGTTGCCAATTTAAGTTATCAAATGCTTTTTGGGCATCCAGAAAAACAAGCTCCAGTCATGTTCTATAATCTTTTTTAAAAAAGAGGCTCGATCCATTTCTAGATGTATCAGGGAGTCTTCTAGATCCTTATTCAATGCCATCATTCATTGATCTACCTATTTCAGTTTTTTCTCTGTTCTGTTTTTATTTCCACCGTTTTTATTTTCTGTTCCTTTTTTTGTATCGCCTCTTGTATTGAATCCACTTTGTAGTCCAATTACTGAATATCAGTTTTCATTTCACCATGGTGTCTCAACATTGTCTTGGAGTTTTACCATGGTTTCTTGAATCATTAACAACGTGGATTGCATTGTTTGTGTATTCAGTGTAGAACTTGATTTCTCTGTGGTTAACATCCCTTCTATTGACCGCTGGTTTGATGGAGATGCCATCGCCACCGTTGGATTCGATGTAGTTTTTTTTCCTGCCCTCAGGGTTGTTGTTGTGATAGTGATCATTTCCTTCAATATTTTGTTCTGTTCTCCTGAGGTTCTATAGATAGTTTCCCAAATTACCATCCAACAGTTTTATTGCTAATAGTGATAACTTTTTATCGTTCTACCTTATTTTTTCTATGTCTTAATATCTTAAATTAGGTTGAATTAGATTGGAACGTAAATCTACCTCTAATTAATAACTATTACCCTTTTATTCATCCATAATATGATATTCACTATTTTAGGCATTTAACTATTCTATTTCTATTTCTATGAATTATATAGTCAATATTATTACTTTCTGTAAAATAATCAATAATTATAATTCATCTAAATTAGTTATAATAAATATAGTATGATATAATTGATATAATTGTTAATATAAATGCTATAAATATTAAATATACTTTAACTGTACCTTAAATATAATTCAATCAGTAGAGTCTGTATACTATAAGTAATATGAACAAAACAATCAAAGCAATCACTATAATAATCAAGTTAATTCTATACCATTCCTCAAATAGTCTTAGGATCAGATTTATCCACAGTCCCATGATAGTATTGCATTCACTGCCAACTCCGTTTCTGCTGGTATTTCTGATTACTTGTTCGTTGTTGCCTATGAGTCTCATATAGTTCACACTCCTTCTAAGTTTAACTTCTCCACTCTCTCACACTCTCTTTCTGTCCTCTTCACTTCTCTCGTTAATCTCAGGGCTGACGAAAACACCCGCCTTTCTCTCCGCCACTCCCCACAAGTTTTCCCCACCACACGCCACCCTCACCACCTCTTTTACTGTCTTGATGCCTCCTCCGATCCTCTCTCAATCTGTCCCGGATCCCTCCATTCTTCTTCAGGCTCGGATCGACCTGCGTTACTCTGTTACTTTTGGCAAGTATCAGATCGCAGGTTTCTCCTTTTGCCTCTTTTTGGTCTGGTGCCTTCCATTCTCCCACTCTCGCTTTCACACTCTTCCCCTCCAGCTTCATTGCACTTCTCTCTGTCACTCTAAACTTCAATTTTCTTCTGCTCTTTCAGTTTTTACATCTATAAATCACAGCTCTTTCCTTTGAATTGCCACTAGGATTTTGGGGGTTACACCCCCCGCCTCCCCCCCCGAACTTCCTTATTTACCAAATCTTCTGTAATTTACTCACTTTGACTGTTCCACACACTGCAAATCTGGGAATTTCTCGCCAGTTAGAATGTCATTGTCTGTTCATAGAATCTTTTTTTCCTCGTCTGCTGTGGCTTGTCACGGTCTCGAGTCCGCCATGTCAGAATGACATGACAGGACGCTTTTCACACCGGGTTAAAGAGGGATCCTTTAGTTGCGGTGGATGGTTGCATTCCACCTCGCTGTCCCTCCCTGTTTCACGGAGCTCTCCGGGCTCTCTGCGCCTTCAAAGGGTCCCTAATCATGAAGAAATCAGAGTTTAAGGATGGAGATCGTTTTTTTCCCTCTGCACCGCCACACGAAGTCAGAAGAGAAACTTTAATTCCATGTTGCAAAGCAGAGAAAATTGTTGTCTTTAATGGAAGCTCGATTATTCTAATATATCATTGATGAATTCATAAACTTCAAAAGAATTCCAAAATTCATCAGGAAATTCCCCTAAAATAAAAAGTATGGTTTTATAAAACTTAGAAGTGTGCATACTTTACCCACTGATTTAAGCTGTCTTATGTGTTATAATTATGAGCATGTCTATAAGGGCAGTATAGAAAGTATAAATAAATCAGCCTCTTTTTTTTATAAAGAAGAATGTTGGGCACTAAAAGCCAAGCAATATTCCTGCATTTTGGCCTGATTCCCATGTCTGCATGGTATATTTTGTGTGCTCAGTTGTGCTTGGCTTTGTGCATTTAGGCAGTTAGTAACAGGCTGCTGTTGCAGAGGGAAGCGACCCCTTTGGCAGGCCAACCACAGCCCCCACCACCACCTCCTAAGTGGCCTGGAATGATCTCAAGTGAACAGCTGAGCTTGGAGCTGCACCAGGTGGAGAGGGAAATCGGGAAGAGAACCCGGGAACTAAGCATGGTGAGTGTTTTGTAAGCTGGGCAGAGAAGCTGCTGCTGCTGCTGCTGCTGCTGCTCCTGCTGCTCCTGCTGTTTGGTGAGTTGCAGTGTTAACTGCTCTCACAGTTTCTGGACAAGAGTCATTTATTTTGAATATTCGGAGCTGGTAGCTTATAATTTTTTTGTTTTTCTACAAATTTAATTTTGCAAGCTACCATAATTGAATGTTGGCAAACACTCAAATTTACAGCAAATAATCAATCCTCTTAAGCATCTGAAGCACACTAGGTTACAATCTGCACACAATACTTTTGAAATGTCATTTGAAAAAGGGACACTGGTTTTTCCAGCCCATGGTGATAGACTTCCTCGGTCTCTGCTGCTTGCACATGTGTTGGAAAGCTTTCTAGTCTAATAAAATAAAACAGCTTGGTCTAGGATTATGTTCCTTTGTTTGTAGCTTTCGTGTGAGTATGGATGTAGAGCTTGGCTTGTTGCTTCACAATTTCTTCCCACTCATAAAGCAAACTTACAAGTACATGTGAACCATGGATTTGTCTTTCCTTTCCCAAGGAGACCCAGTCTTCACTGGATGTGAAAAACAAAGCAAATGCTAGTAAACAGACTGAAAATGGACAGCAAGGCAAAGTACCACCTGAAGATCTTTCTCTAGCATTCAGGTAATAGTATTATTTTTATTGGTAATTTAATTCAAACTTAAGTATTACATTGGGTACAGTTATTTTAATTTTATGTATTGACATTGTTTTATTTTATCAGCCAGTGTTTAAAATTCTTTCAGTGTTTTCCAAATGGCAGTAGTCAGGATATACAGCGCATGCCTGACATTTCTCAATAGGCGCTTCTTTCAGTGATAGTGCTGGTTTCTTCCAAAGACATTCTCCAAATTGGTGTTGGTACTTAACCAGCACAGCAACCTTAGAATATTACTGTCTTTAGTACTTTTGACAGTGCAATCATCTAGAACTGGCTTAACCTTCACAGAATTTCTAGATTGAGCCAAAATAACTTGATACACAGCAGAACATGCTCATTGTGCCAAGTTTGATAAACTCTGCTATTGCAATGGTGGGAAGGCAACTTTAAAAAATAATTTCTTAAGGTAACAATGTGTCAAAGATATATCAATCAATCAATCTTTATTTCAGTCACACTCCAGCAAATAAAAGCATGAAAACAATAATAGGAAAAAATAAAAATAAATGACAAGCAGAATAATATATTGTGATTGGTTGTGGATTAACAATGAGCAATTAGTTTGTCCAATTTTACATATAGCACAGCAGAAGTTGGCTACATTCAGATAAACTACTTCATACTGATCTGATAACAGTATTTGCCTGTAAAAATATCAGCATTTCCTAGATATATTATCAGGTAAGATTTTATAAATTGAGCCTGTGAGTTTTTATAAAAGATGCAGTATAGCAGGATGTGAGTTATAGTTTGAATGGCCCATTGTCCACAGGGGCAGAGTCTCAGCTCATATGATAGTTTTTTGTATCAGACCTCCAAAACTGCTATGGGAAGCACATTACAGCATGCTAAAGTTAATGGCATTCAGGTTTTTGGGACGGTTATTTGATATAAATATCTAACTTCTTTAAATAGGGCAGTTTGACTGCTCAGAAAACATTCTTGGAAAGAGCAGTCAGATCTTGTTGGATTTCCAGATCTTTAATAGGTTGTTTAAGTGCACTAAGTGCACACTCATACCCCATCGGTCAAAGATATATATACTAGATTACCTTTCCCAGTTATTGCTTTTGTTCATGCTTATTAGGATAATGTGCTAGAGACAGAGTTCTAATAAATTATCCTACTTATACTTGTGGAATGGCCCAAATGGTGATAGGGATGTCCAAGTACTGTAGGTGCAACTTTCTGTGGTTAATGAAGAATGTGAATTTAAACAAGGAAACCCACAAACTGCAAGCAGATCCCTTTAAAAATATATCTTCTATCTATAGATCAACTAAGTTTTGATGGTTTATTATTCTCCAGACAGATTATTTCAGAGTCCAAACAACCAATCCTCTTTCTACACTTCAGTTCAGCATTCAATACCATCATTCCAGACATTCTTCTAACCAGGGGTGGGATCCTACCGGCATAACAACCGGTTCAGCGACTGCACGCTGTGCGCAGGTGCACAGTACTTGTAAATCAACTTCTGCAAGCAATAACCTTCTCCTGCTGACCTGCGGCACTCAGCTGTGCTGCGCAAAGTAACTAAGGTTGCTTTAGCAGGGAATAAAGGACAGCCTAGAGCCCAGGCGGGTGAGTGGCTCCAACCGAAGAAAAGAAGATCTTTAGACCAAACCGGTTCGGTGTCAGCTGCTCTTCGGAGCTACCGGTTCTATAGAACTGGGCCAAACCGGTAGAATCCCACCCCTGCTTCTAATTAAACTAAACCAGCTAGCGGTACCTGAACACACTTGTAAGTAGATCATAAGCTTCCTAACAGACAGGAAACAGCAAGTGAAGCTAGGCAGAATCACATCTGATACCTATACAATTAGTACAGCCGCCTCCTCTCCCCTCCCCCCCCCGCCCAGGCTGTGTGCTTTTTCCACTTCTTATATACCAATGACTGCATCTCAAATGATCCATCTGTTAAAATACTGAAGTTTGCAGATGATACAACAGTAATAGTTCTCACTTGAGAAAACAACAAATCCGCATACAGATGGGAGGTTGTACAACTTTCCTCGTGGTGTGACTGGAACAGTCTGGAACTGAACACATTCAAAACAGTAGAAATGGTGGTAGATTTTAGGAGAAACCCTCACATATTATCACCTCTTATAGTACTAGACAACACTGTATTAACAGTAGAGACCTTCAATTTTCTAGGTTCTGTCATATCACAAGACCTAAAATGGGCACCTAACATCAAAAACGTCATCAAAAAAGCACAACAAAGAATGTTCTTTCTGCACCAATTCAGAAAGCTCAAACCACCCAGGGAGCTGCTGATTCAGTTCTACAGTGTATTAAGTCTGTCATCTGCATCTCTTTTAACTGGTTTGGTTCTGCAACCCAATAGGATAGATACAGACTTCAGAGAGTAATTAGGACTGCAGAAAAAACAATTACCGCCAACCTGTCTTCCATTGAGGACCTGTATATTGCACGAGTCAAAAAGAGGGTTGTGAAAATGTTTACAGACCCATCACATCCTGGGCATAAACTGTTTCAATTCCTACCCTCAAAAGGATGCTACAGAGCACCACACACCAGAACAGCTAGACACAAGGAGAGTTTTTTTCCCTGAATGCCATCACTGCTAAACAGATAATTCCCTCAACACTATTTACAAAGTCTGCGTTTCTATTACTATTAATCTTCTCATTACTCCTTATCACCCGTCCCCTCCCACTTGTGACTTTATGACTTTAACTTTGTTGCTTGTATCCTTACAATTTATATTGACTTTCCTAGTATGATTTGATTGCTTATTGTACCCTGTGACATTAAGCGTTGTACCTTATGATTCTTGACGAATGTATTTTTTCTTTTATGTCCACTTAAACATTTGCACCAAGACAAATTCCTTGTGTGTCCAATCACACTTGGCCAATAAAGAATTCTATTCTATTCTAACCAGGCCTGGAGGAAAAATTAGAAATTGGAGATTAGCAGTTTAGAATTAATCTGAAGATGGAGATAATAGGCAGGTATTATGAGCATTAGATTATTCCTGGCAGAGTGTAGAAATAACGTAATTTTTTAAAAAATAGTACTGATAGAGAGTAATTTTTGTTTAGGATTTGGTGCCATACTGATTCTGCTACATACTAATTCAGAGGGCCATCTGAAATAGCTTAATTATATCCAGTGTCTTTTCTCAATGTTAACCTTTTCTCTTTTTTTCCCTCCATCCCTTCATTTTTTCTTTTCTTTTTTGACACTGATTACTCAACAGTGATCTTCCAAATGGATCTGCCCCAACTCAAGAAATTATAGGCCTTCTGTCAAACAAAACTACAGCTCTGAACTTGTCAGAGGACACCGACGTAGGAGCAGGTGACCAAGATACCCAGAGAACCGGAGCAACGCCCACCTCTGCTCCTTGAAAGAATAAGACTATCCCTCCACTTCTGTCGGGGGTCACCTTTTCCCATCCTTGGATTGATGAAAGACGCTAAGCAAAAGTCTTCAACAATAGCAAGTCTGAGACAATGTGCACAACACCACTACTAGGAACAAACCCTGCACATAGTTCACATTAACACATTTTTTAATTAAAAAAATGAAAATTAGCAGTATCTGCAAACAACTCAAATTAAATTTGTTTTTGTTCTGTGAATGAACTTTATTTTAATAACTTTGGATGCCTTGAATGCCAGGGCTTTAAAAAAACAGATATTATATATATATATATATATATATATGTACACACACACAGAGACACACAGACACAGACACACATTTTACACACAGAGACATACGTACTTTGTTTGATTAATTGTATGATCTAATGGGATAGGCTTTCTGTTTTATTTTGGTATTGTTACATACCCAGTGTATCATTAACTTTTCTAAATGTTGTTCATTCCCCCCCCCCTCAGAATAAGCTCATTCACCATTTCTTTTTGTGGTTTTTAAAAATAAGGAGTTGAGATGGAGGAGAAAACTCTATAAATTGTCCCAAATCTGTACCTCTCTTACAGATACTATCATAACTTTTTGTTAATTTAAAATTGTGAAGGATTTTCCATTGCATTAGAAATCAAACATTTTATTGGACACTGAAAACTTCAAGGAGTAGCAATAGTTATTCCATTTTAAAAGTAAATGGAAATGTGCTGCCCTGCATTCATAATAAACTGGCTAAGAAGCATTGATCATGGCATTTGTAACATAAAGCAAAAGTATTTCATTTGCATAAGTAAGCTTAATAAACCTGCCTCAGAACTGGATTAAAGCAGAATCTAGAAACTAGTATAAAATGGCTTCAGGTGAGATAAAGGTGCAAAGATTAGTGTAGTAAATATGAGTCTTCAGCTTCTTTTCTTCCTTTGAACTACAATTTCTGTATCATCCTATATCCTTGAGGGAGGCAGGTACATGGATGATTTTCTGATGCAAGATAATTTTGGAGTCTGCCTGAGATGCAAGATGATAAATTCTATTTTATACATGATGGGAAACATAAAATTGGATGTAACAATATTCTCCTTCCTGCTTATTTTGCATCCAAAGCTAGTAATACCATGATTGGTCAGCATTATCTTTCATGGCAAAACTGAATCTTTGAAACTCAAGAGATTTGAGTTTAACAAAACAAATGATTCTGAAAAAATTAAATCATGTTAATTTCAGCAAGTCCATTACAGAAGCAGCAACCTTTCATGTATGGATGAAATAAAAAGACTTCCTAGCTCTGCAGTATTAGTTCAGTTATCACATTTCTTAAAATGCACAGAAGTGTTCATATACACACAGCGTGTAAAATTGACTTTTGTCCTCCTCTCTCCATTTTACTTGCATTAAGTAAGGTGCATATGTGAAAAGTCTGGAAGAAAATTCTTGCATCCTTTCTCTGTAAATTACATTTTTAAATTTCAAAATGCACTGGCTATGTAATAAATTGCTTTGGTTGGGTAAAAGCAAATGTTTATTAACCTTGTTCTAGATTACTTTTCTTCCCTTAAAATCCATTGAGGTTAAAACATCCTTTTATATCCATTTTATTCTTAAACAAAATATGTTGTGAGCATACAGGCCCCCCTGTTGCCTACCAGTAGGAAGATTCAAAATAGAGACATTTGCAAGTACTGATTATTTAGTATAGTTACCTAGTCAAGATGTTGCATTTTTACATTATTTCACAATCTGGCTGGCCAAAAAATTAATGTCCTTATTGCCTTGGGATTTGAGCATCTGTTTAAATAAAAAACTAAAATATGTACATGTGTGTATACACATTCATGTTTGTGTCTGTGTACATATGATATTTAAGGATATTTCCTCACGTTTACTGCTATTTTATAGCATCCAGGACTTGGAAGCATTCTGTGTGGTGTGTCTTTGTGTATGTATGTATGTGTATGTATATGTGTTCATATACGTACAAACACACACACATATACACTCTCCCTCTCTTTTTTAAAAGATATTTTAATTCTCTTTTCTTTGATTTAATTCTGTATCAAAAATCACTCTTGATATCATACAGAACTTTCTCTTTTCATACTACCATTCAGTCTTTCACTTAGAAGAAAGTGGAAGAAAAACTTTGCTTTTCTTTAGGTTCTCACTTAATGTTCTTTATGTACTTTGTTATATCTTTCCTGTCTTTCTTTCTTAAGTAAACTAATGTCATGGCATAATTAAAGAAAGTTTGCTTATATAAATTATTTTTCTTGCCATGTCTCCAATACAAGAAGACTTTTTAGTGAATCAGGCTCGCTATTCCCAATATAAGGCCATTCTTAAATGTTTTCTCTTCCAAAGAAAATCCAACTTGGAATAACAGAAAAATTGGCTTCCATCTAGATATGCCAAGCAGACTTGTTTCCTATAGGACATTTTCTGGCTAAAGAGAGGGAAGACTGAACATTTTTAATGCATTTAACTATATATATATCAGATATAAGTATGGAAGAGTTGGGATTGTAATGACAAAACCATCTCCTCTTAACATTAATCCATTCTTTAGACCATTTATAGCACGTCTGTGCCTCTAGATATTGTATATGCATAGGCCCATATTTTGTACACATGCATATTCTTCATGTTGTACATATGATTATTTTACATATGTACATGTACATATGTTCATAAAGCACTAGGCAAAAAAGTGTGTGGAAGAAGTTGTTATCATTGAGAAATCTCTGCTAAATGCTTTGAATCTAAGCTAACCTCTCATTATTTTCCTGTAGTTGTACTTTGTGCACAGTGCCCTATCTAGGTTAATGCCCTTTATACATAAGCAAATAGTTTCTGTTTAACCTTTGCAGAGCACTTTGATCTTGGCTTAGTTTGCTGTTTTCTTTTTTAGGATCTAGAGGATAACTTGAAGTGATGAGCATGTAAAGAACTGTCTGGCTTTCATACAGAACAATGTATAATACTGTATTCTCAGGTGTCTTTTTTTTAAAAGCTAGCTTTTTTTAAGTCCATGTGTTAAAACCCCATAAAATTTCTATTTAGGAGCAGAATTCAGGTTGATGTGGAAACAGTGACACTTTGGGCTTATATAGTCATCCACATGAACCTTAGCTTCACATTCTAGATTTTGATTTTTTGCAGGCCAGAAAAATATTTGCCTTCTGTCCATTAGAAAAGAGGAAACAAGCCAAATCCATATGCATGGCTGTGTTATGATCATAGCTGAACTCTTAAATATCCTCCACTCTTCATTTAGACTGCTTGTGGAGCTAAAATACATTTTTCTGAGAATTGTTGAATGAGATTCATGGTTATGATCAGTCTTTTTTCTACAGAATATCAATATCACTGTCATCCAGCTGTGCTGTACATAATAAAGAGCAGTATGTCATTTTTTAAAACATTTTAATTTAAACTTGGCTGGAATACACTGAATTGTATGAAATAGATTGTTCTTTATATTAGGATGCTATGGCATCATAAGCAAAACTTGTATTGTGTATTTAAATTTTTTAAAAAAGTATTTGAAAGATACTAAAATATTTAGCCTCAAGCAAGTTTTATGAAGGATTTAAGTCATTGTTTTTAAATAAAGCAAAACCCCAGGTTTCGGAATATCAATTCAGTAATACTTAATTCAGTGCATGCAACTCAGATTTACAGATTAAATGTGTTTGGCTAATTAGGACCTGCAAGATCCATTTGAACATTGCTTTTTCAATTTCTGCTTCTTGTCTTTACATCTCTCCTTTGTATGTTCCCATCATCATCCCTTTTTCATGCACCAGGTAACAGCATGTTGCCTCAAAATAGAGCATTCAGATGAATTTGAGTACCCATAACTTCTATGAAGTTGCATTTCCTTATGGTGTTATTACTCAGTGATGCATAAATGTGGTATTGCCCCTACTTGTAGGCAAATGAGGGGTCTGTATAAATATGGAAAATACCCTATTCACTTAAGGAGAGCCAAAGACTTGTGCTTTACTCTTGGTTTGATTGTTGTTGTTTTTTCTTTCTTTCTATTTTCTTCTAACCATTTTACTACAAAAGCCTGTTTGGATTGAAAATCTTTTATGTTTTCAAACCTTAACAATGGTAAATAGATATAAAAATTCTTGACTGTCAAGTCTTACAAAATGCATTCTATGATGATGACTTATTAGCTCATTTCAGAAGTGCTATGTTAAGCGTCATTACATTTGCAGTCATTACACCTTAATTACCTTTTTAAAAGATGTGTGAATGTTGTCCCAAACACACTTAGATTTATAATGTACAAAAAGTGTTTTTAGAAGAAACATTGTTTATTTTCACTGTTCCTTCTTGAAATTTTCTATTGAACTGTACTAGAAGTAAGTATGCGGAAACTTGAAAGAAACTGGAGAGAGATTCTGAAACAGTACCATCAGTCTAATATGTTTGCATAGTCAAGTTAAGTAAATTGTTTCTTTACATTTGACTGTGGAAAATAAGTTTCATTGTTGGTTGGAAACACAACAAATAGTAACCTATTGTCTGCTTTTCCAAACCTATACAGAAATCTCTCTGGATAGGAATCACAAACCACATCCACCATCTCAGCAACATAATTTAATCAAAAAGCATTCTTGTTTCCTAATTCTGTCCACTTGGTAAGCATAAACTTTATTAAAGCAAATAGTCCCAGAAAGAGCCTCCTCCAGTTACACTTCCTGTTTCCAGTTGAAAAACTGAGTTGGAAGTCATGCAGTTGCCTACTTCTTATCCATCTCAAAATACTAAGAAGGATGGGCAGAAACTTCTTCAGAATATGACAATCCTATCCAGATAAGCTATTTACTTTGTGTGTTTCGCTATCACCTTGTGACATCATTTACTAGTATGAGTGAGAATTTTAATAGATTTTCTTTAAAAATTCTCACTATTGTCAGTAACATGGATTCATAGTACATATCCAGTCTCTGAACTGATTTGGCTGGAAAAGACACTTGATACAAACAGGGAAGCACTTGAAGATGCCATCAATATTTGACCAAAAAAATAAATAACCCTGAGCTGTAATTTGTGACTAGAATGAGCCACTGTGAACACTGAGCATTTATGTTTCCCCTAGAATAGCTAAAAGTTCACAATATTTTGTTTTAGATTTAGTACAAATTGCTATGTCATCTAAACCTAGATAAAATGTTTGTATTAATTTCAGAATAATTCATATAGTTGATTTGTTTCAAACAGTGGTAAGATGAAGCATGGTTTAACCACTTAACCACCTAATCAGACAATATGGTGAATCAAATGCAGAAGTAATCGTATTTCATGTCCAGAAAAGAAATGAAAGGCATTTAATGAAAATACAGTTGGAAGTTCATTCTCATAGCACTAAATCATGGTTTCACTGGAGTTCTCTTGTCCAGACCCCCTATTTCAGTGTGGTACATATCACAAGTAAATAACACATAATTGTTTCATCATAATACAATAAAAAACAGCAGTTATAAGGTTGCAGATTGCCTTAGCCTACACCTCTTCCTGTTTCATGAAATAATTATGATGCAATTATGTGACATAAATAGGAAGTACTTACCTCTTTTTGTGAAGCATGGTTTAACTTTTTTTTTGCTGCAGAACAAATATCACCCCAGAATTATAAGAGTCTTGATTAAGTGCCATTTGAAGTTTTTTGCACACAAAACAGTAGCTCCATATTTTTTAAGATCTGTTGTGCAAAATTCAGATATTAGAAAGTGTCTGTTTTTCATCAAAACAGCCCAGAGATTGGTATCTATGTCACAAGAGTAAATTAATAAGGCTATGTAGGTTGGCTCAGTATAACACCAAGAAGTGCCATTCTCCTATTATAAAATTTGCAGTAAGATTTCTATGTTGTGTTGGATACAGTAGTGAATACCCAAAATGAAATGTTATAGCCGGGACAATTGCATTTTGACATCTGTATGAAATTTAAAATTTGGAACAGTGATCCTTCATTGTGTTGATAGTGTCTTAAATAGCTATAGTTACCATTCAGTGGCTGCAGAGCTTCTATTCTTGTATCAAATATTACTTTCCTGCATGTTACATATGGCTGCCTGATGCTTTTTTCACATATAAAAAAGTATCTTGTCTGACGACATAACATACTGAAGGGAGGAATCTAAAAGAACACACCAAAGTGCATCCTTCTCTCTGAAAATTAAAAGTACTAGGTATGCTAATGTTAAATGTATACATATATATAAATTTTATAAAAACAAAATCCTGTGGCATATTGGTGTTCGCTGTAAACAAAATTTGTTTGCTTTTGTGTATGTTAAAAGTGACTTCAGGCACAATTGTAGTGGGAATGTCTTCCACACAAATCCCTCCAAAAGAGTGGGATGTGTGCAAGAAGACCACCTCTGTGCTCTCTTGTTGTTAATGTTAGTTTGTTGTAGCAGACAATACTCACAAGTCTTTGGCATCCAAAACCAGATTGTGTAACTGGATCAGAATCCCACAGCTGGATTTGCATAAGGCACTCTTTCCAAGTTAGCCATTCAAAGGGAGGGACAGAGGTGGAGAGCAGGAGGGCAGACCTAATGAAAATTGTCTGTTTGGCCAGCTGTCTTGGCAGCCCTCAGTTCTAATCCTGCACAACCCCCTAAAGGGTTCCTCTGCTGTCTGTTGTGAGTTTACAATTGCCTTGCAGTCTCTGCTTGCTATGTAAGCAGCCTTGTTGCTAACCATGAACCCTTTTCCTTGAAGGCAACTTTAGTTTTTTTGTTTTTTTTAAATTAGTTTTCAAGGATTGGCAGTCAGCAATCTGGATTTTGCTCCTTATTTTTATTCAGCCAACTTGACATACATTATTCTCCCTCCTTCAAAACCTCCTGGTCATTTCCAGTTGTGGGATTTCTCTCTCTCTATGTGCATTCTTATGGTTTGGGGGTGGGGTGGGGTGTTAAGCCAAGTTTCCTTTGGTCTTTTTAGGATTGTACCAGTCTCCCCGAGACATTCTTAAGTCATTATCACCTTTTTGGGTGGAGTTCATTTTTTTTAATAACTTTTTTGACATTTTGGTGCATTTATGCTTGGGATAGAGCTCATGTAATTTACCAATCGTATTGATTGTATGTGATTGTGCCCTGCGGAGGTATATTTAACAAAAAAAAATAAAAGAAAAAAAGAATTAGTCTAGGGTGATGCTGATGATAATAAAGATTCCAAGATACTAAGTAAAAGGTGTGGGTGATTTTTTTGAATTTGCTTACATGTATCTGTTAGTTGGTATTATAAAATGTTTATTCCTTTTCTCTGACCTTTGCCTTCCTTCTGCTTGGTATTTAATGTTGCTCTCAGTATATGTGTGCAATGGCTGTTCCAGATTCGGAAAGGTGCGCTCATGTGGTATGAGCATGGCTGGGCAAATGTGCCGTAGAGAGTGCAGGCAGGGAAGTGCTGGTGTGGAACATGCTACAGCGTACAGGAGATCTTTTACTTCCCCGCTGGACTTCTCAGAGGAAAAAGTGGCAGAAGAAACTTTGAGAAGCGACCTGGAACCTTCCTTGCCAGCTTCCCTGCTGAGTTTGCTTATGGGAAACTGGCAGAAAAGGTTGCAAATAATGATCACATGACCACAGGCACAGCAGCCATTGCAAATTCAAGCCATTTACCAAGAACCAGATTGCAATCTCATGACTATAGGGGTACTGAGCCAGTCAGAATTTAAAGCACCATACCACTTATTTTGCACCATCAAACTTTGAATGTTGCTGAATGAGTAATCATTAACTAAGTTCTACTTACACTCCTTTCCTGAAAAAAAAAAGGTTTTTCACTAGAACAGGTAAAGATAATAGGTTTTGTAGCTTTTTACTTGTTTTACACTTAGCCTAACCAATATTGTTAGGTTGAGAGCCACTACTACAAGTTTTAAAGCAGGAAAGGTAACTGGGCTAGAACAACTAAGGGGAAAGGAGAGCAAAATTTGACTTTAAAACAGTTACTGTGATCGATGATAAAATGTTTTTTGGAACTGCCTCGGGCTCTTAGCCGCTATATCTAGTTTCAAAGCTCATATGAACTGTGGGTATACAAAAGAAAAACAATTCTAATCTTTCACTTTTTGGTATTGATTTTAGATTGACTGTAGATAACCAACAGATAGAAGTTGAATAGGGTTAGACTTTGGGCTATGTACAACAGGGTAAAAACAAACCAAAATACACAATAACAATAATTTTAAAAGATAAAAACAAACAGATGCTTGGAAAAGCCCCACATGCCAGTCAAGCTGGAACCAAAAGCTCATAGAAACAAATCTTTATAGAGTCTTAGTGTTTTCTGAGACTCTGGATATCATTCCATAATATAGGTAATCCTGTAGGAAAGGCTGGCAGTTTTGTCAAAGTCCCATGAGCTGTGCAAGAAGATAGTCTGCCCAGAGTTTACTGTGGCAAAGTATTACCTATAATAATTCATGGTAATGTGAAGCCTGTATGGTAAACAGTGATGGGCCAGACAGTCTGGCACTCAAATTCTGGATTAATTGAAACTTCCAATTATTCTCCAAAGGCTGCCCCTCATAGAGCACCCTCCAGTAGTTCAACCATGTACTAAGCCAGGGGTGTCAAACTCATGACCCACGGGCCGGATGTGTCACATACTGGTCACCCCTACCCCCAGTTTAGTGAAGGGGAAAAAAGTTGTGATACATCACATGATGTTTGACACCCCTGTGCTAAGCAGATGGGTTGCTCTCATCAGGGCCTCCTGATTCAGGTAGGAGGACAATTGGCATGCCAGTTAATGCTGGACAAAAAGTTTTCTGGCTATGGCTTCTACCTGTTTAAGCAAATTGCAGGTAACATTTGGGGAATAGCACAGCTTTTATTTTTGGAGAGCCCTGATGTTTATTGGCTTAAAAACAACTTGATCTTGGAAGTATTTCATTTGAGCCTATTTTATCCATCTAGATACTAACAGCCTCTATACATTTTCAGGCAGTCCATAACTTCTCCAGCTCAACCTGGGTGTTGGTGCAACTTTGTGTGTGATTACTGTACTTGAGGTCCTTCCCTCATACCAATGAATGATCGCATCCGGAAGCTCCATATAGGTACTAAATAACATGAGAATATCGAGCAGTACAATATCTCATGTTGGGAACATTTTCCTATGAGTACTAATCAAAACTGCTTACTGGGTTGAAGTGGAACTACATAGAATCATTGCATTGGAATGGACCTTAGAGGCCATCTTGTTCAACCCTCTATTTAGTGCAGGATCCACAGCATCTTTGAGAAACTACCATGCAGCTTTTGAAGACTAACAACACATGGTATGATAGCTGGCCTACAATTGGTACAATCAATCAAGTTTTTCCTCAAGTCAAACCTAAACCCATTTCCTTGGAGTTTTAACCGACTGATCCTGTACCTGTTAAAACACTCTTGAACCTTAAATAAAAATCCACTCCCTTTTTGGTGTGACAACCCTTCACATATTGTAAGATTGCTTTTCTATTTCCTATTACCACTTTTGTAGGCTAAATAAATCCACATCCTCTCATAAGCACAGATTCAACATATGTCCACCTATGTGTTGTGACCAAGATTGCTTGCAACAAGCCCGTGTTTACCTTCTCACATGACATGGAGATTACATAATCTAAAAGCAGAAGCCTTGGGAACTCCTCAGCATTGGCCCTGTGATGATATCCCAAGAGCTTGTGAACAGTCCAACAGTAGGAGAGCAACATTCCAAAATGTCATGGAAGGGCTTCTATACCGTTTCCTGAAATATTCCTTAACCTTGACTATGGTTTGAAGCATCACCATAGTTGCTTTCCTCATGCAGTTCATTCCAATGCAAAAGTTTGTGAAAACCAATTTCAGATGTTCCTCTTCCCATTTTCCGGTAATTGGTAAGGTAACTATGAGAAAGAGGAGGGGAGGATATGCAGTGATTGGGGTTCTCCTTTATGTCTCTCTCCTTTTAATAGTTACCTGTATCATCCTGAAGCTTCCCAGAAATGTAGTGTATCCTTCACTGAGCAGCATTATGTGATAGTTATGCCAAGAGATAGAAGGATGTAGAAAGCATCAAAGATGGTTGCAAGAGGGACACTTTAAGGCAGGGGTCCCCAACCACCGGTCCGCGGACCGGTACCGGTCCGTGGAACATTTCCTACCAGGCCGCCGGTTTGCTGGGCGCCGCCATCTTGTTTGACGAGAAAGTGCTTCCAGGTGAGCTTTTCCGGTTGGAAAGCGGTGTTTGGGTCCTGAAGGAATCCTCGCACCTTAGTTTCATCGAAGGGGCGGGCTTCGAATGAAACTAAAGCACGAGGATTCTTTCAGGACCCAAGGCAAGGCGAGATGAGCGACCGTCCCGAAGCGAAGCCCATTGACAAAGGTACAAAGGAGGAGTTGAAGGTGGGGAGAAGCGGGGGACGGCTGGCTGGCCGGTCGCTCGGCTCGCCTTGCCTTATCATGTGTGCTGATGCCGGTACCGGGCCGCGGATCATTTTGTGATGCCGATACCGGGCCGCGGCACAAAAAAGGTTGGGGGCCACTGCTTTAAGGGACACAGTTGGCCAAGAGCTCTGGCAATTCCAAAGACATAACAGGGAGAATGCCTGAGGTGTCATGTGTTTTGTGCAAAGCAGTGTTATTCTGGGAGCTAGAAATCAGGATCTGCCAGTAATGTAGTGGACTTTAAGCAAGGGAAATTGCATACATGAGCCTTTCTTGAGGGTCTTAACTACTATCTAATTCAAACATTCTACAGCAGTGGTTCTCAACCTGTGGGTCACGACCCCTTTGGGGGTAGAATGACCCTTTCACAGGGGTCGCCTAAGACCATCGGAAAACACATATTTTGATGGTCTTAGGAACAGAGCCATAATTTTATGGGTGGGGGTCACCACAACATGAACTGTATTAAAGGGTTGTGGCATTAGGAAGGTTGACAACCACTGTTCTACAAAGATGCACTCTTGTATTTGATGCAGCATATACAAAAATTATGTTGGTTTGTAGTCATACAAGGAAAGATGCACTTGACAGAATACACAGCTGGTGGCAGATTCTAACTCAGGCTGCTGTAAAGGCCCCCTTTGAGGCATTGGGGGAAATACCTGATAATAAAAATCACAAATAGGTCTTCAGTAAAACTACCTGTCCTCTTTTTCTTCTACCATGTTTTCACTGTTGCTCTATTCCACCAAAGAACTTGAATCAAGGTCCTTAAGTGGTCATTAAAATCAGCAAATTGTAGATAAGTCCCTAATAAATGCCTCTCACCGACAAGCCCCCATTTCATGGATATTTAATAATTTCTGTGGGACAAGTATCTCACCCCCCAAAAAAAAACAACCCTGGATTTCAATTTAACAGTTTTAAGTTTTAGCCTGCTTACTTTAGGGAAAAGAATAATATCTAGCTATACATAGAAAGAAAAGACATTCAAGGGAACCTATTTTCTGCTCAGCTGTGAATCCTTTAGCAACCTGGTGTTTTGTTTATGTTCAACTGTAACCACAGCTGTTTGTGGCTGGAAAGGCAGAGTGGGAGAGGCAGCCAGAGGCTTTTCTTGGCTTGCAGACTCTGGCAACTCTTCTGGATACAGCCACCAAGCAGAGTAGGGTGAAATTGACCAGAGGTCTGACTGGGACCTTTTTCTTTTCCTCAAGAGTCAAATAGAAGAGCCAGAAAGCTACTTGGTGTAGGTATGGGTTGGTTTTTCTTACTGAAGAATCTTAAAAGGGAAGTTCCCCAAAGGTGCATTCCAAACTGTAGAGGGTATGAAGAAATAGTCATGGCTGCTGTTCTTCATGAGACAGTGGAAAGCTGGTGGGAAACAGCTCAGAAGCTCAGTATTTTGTAAAAGGAAGTTTTAGCTGTGCTTGGAGTACCAGATCTGAGCTGCAACAATCCTGACAACCAATAGATGGTAGCAATATGTTAGAGATCTAGTAGCAATAAGCATCTTGGAGGTTTCAGTACACTGCAGAGAGAAAATGGGGGAGGGGGGGGCATTCAGAATTTCTGTCAGCCTAGTACATTATCCTTTTGTGGAACTACCATTGTTAAAATCCTTGAAAGATGCTCCTAACCCACTGGTACTTCCCCACTGTTCTCTCCACTATTTGTTATTTGTAGGCTCTGACCTCACCATGGTGTACTTTAATCACGGCTTCTGGCAAAGGGCTGGAATTCTAACTCCAGCACTCTTCAAAGGGAAGCCTTTGGAAAGCTCCATTGTTTGCTTTCTCCCCAAAGAATTCTCTCTGGTCTTAAAATCTCTCTCAGTTGCCAAATGAAGATTGTGTGCAGCAAAGCAAAGAAGGTAACTTTCAATGACTGTTTTCTCACTGGGTTGGGTCTCTGCCATATGTGAGGCATGTGTCCTCGGGTTGAACATTAAAGCTGCTCTCAGAATAAACATTGCTTTGCCCCATTATTTGTTTAACTTGCTTTTCGAGATCACTGGCCTTTGACCTTCCCGCCCCCTTTCTTCTTCTCTCCTTCTCTTGTTTGGGAGCTGGTTGAGGTGAGTACAACTGGGCAATAAGCTCCATCGGGAATATTCTTACAGATTGAAGTGGTTTTTTGCCTAAATTAACAAATTAGCTCTTTGAACATCCTACGCTACTGGAGAGAATAACACAAGAAAGAGGTAAGACATTTCAGATAGTTATTATGCAAAGAAAACATAAAAAAACAATGATAGAAGTATGTGATTACTTTCACTGGAAAAATAGGGATGTGGTAAACAGAATTGGGGGGAAAGAATATAATTTTCCATATTCTTTTACAAAGTTTATTGTGTTTCATCCAGCATTAAAGGTTTTCAATTAGAATCTCAGTATCCTATGTGGAACCAATCCTGAGTGAGGTAGTAACCTTCTTGGGTAACAGGTTTTAGGGAAAGTTTAAATGGCTATGAGCAGTCAATTATCTAGCTTAGTATTACATATTTCTCCCGAATCATTGAAATGCTCAGCCTTTAGGGCCATTTTTAAAAAGAAGGGATGAAGTAGGGTGGCTAAAATAAAAATTACACATAATCATTAAAATTTATGTAAGATACAGCAAGATTGATATTGGGAGGTAAAGGTGCTAGCCTAGAATCCAAGAGGTGGTGAGTTCTAGTGCCACCTTAGGCATGAAAGTCCCTCTCTCTTATCTCAGCCCAGCTCACATGGTTGTTGTTGCAGGAAAATAGGAGGAGGAAGGAGTATTAAGTATGTTCATTACTTAATTCAAATTAATTTACTGAGTTACTTAAATTAATAGAGGCAGGGTAAAAAAGGGGTAAATTTAAGATTTTCTTAGTTCTAGAACTCAAGGCAGTTCAATGGAATTTGATACGGTAAATAACAAGATAGTCAAATCAATTTCTTCATAGGCAACAACTTTAATGGTTTTTCAAGGAGGATTAGATAAATATATGGAAATTAGGCACTTAATCCTTGATAGTCACAACAATGTAGACTACAAGTTGCTGAAGAAACAATGGCAGAAGATGGGTACTGTTTTTGGTTGCTTGTTACATAGCTAACCAAATATCTAATAAATGCATCTCACCCCAAAATATTTTCTTGGACATCCTATAAAAATCAAATTTCCCATTTTATGTGAAAATTCCATTCTTAAATTGCAGGTTAAAATCATGTATGGGATATAAGCTAATTGATGTGAATTTATTATTTTCCTTTTGGATCTGCTCGCCGAGGTTTTTTTGTGTTTTCTTTTTCTATTTCAAAGTAGACAAGCAAAAGTCCATTTATATGAAGAGATTGACATACTTGGTCAAGACTGTGGGCTGTGACTCCACTTACCCAACTCAAAGTAAAAAAGAAATGTCTGTGTATCTATAGTAACTGCACTTAGAACGCTACCCATCATTCCTTCCTATTTCTCAAAGCAATCCCTAGGAAAATCAAATGCCACTCAGGAATATATGCATATGTCTCTTGACTTTGGGGTGCTTCAATGAAGAGTGGCGTTAGCTTTGTGTCAACCATTCAAACCACTCCTCCAAATGGTTCACACCACACTGGGATGTAAAATGGCCTTGATTTGAAAAAGAAAAGTGTTGTAACACACAGTCCCTTTCTCTTGATTACAGGAAGATGCAGTTCCTGATACTGTGTTTCTTCTGTTTGTGGTCTACTGGCACCACAAAGCCCCACTCAGTACAAGATATATGTACAGCCAAGCCAAAGGATATCCCAGTAAATCCAGTCTGTATTTATCGTAACCCTGAGAAAAAGTTGCAAGAGGAGGCGGATCATGAGAAAATCCCAACTTCTACCAACCCTCGTGTCTGGGAGTTGTCCAAGGCTAATTCCCGTTTTGCTGTTCTCTTATACAAGAATTTAACCAATGCCAGGGATGATAATGAAAACTTCTTTATGTCACCAATCAGTATTTCCACTGCCTTTGCCATGACCAAGTTGGGTGCTTGTGGCACAACTCTTCAACAGCTAATGACGGTAAATGTCAGGAACCGTCATCAGGTTCCTTGGTGATTAGGTTGGATTTAGCTACTCTTGCTACCATATTAGCAAAGATCATTCTTCTCTCATTTTATATGCACAGCCTTAACATTTTTTAAAAGAAAAATAGATGTCATTATCAGGGAAGCATATTACAGAGCAGTGTATATAAGAGACTTTCTTGCAATCTATCATCTTAAAATCCATGGATATTAAAATTGTTATGCACTAAATGGTATACATGCATGTACACACTCAGATTCTCAAAATCTGAATTAAAAACCTTTAATTGTTCAAAATGAAGGCAGCTTCTTCCTTCATTGCTGTGGATCAGCCTGGCATACTAAATTTTGAAGCCTGAAAAAGCCATGTTTTCTATGTACTTTGCACTGAAAACATCTGTGAACGAGGGTGCCCTCCATACAGTCAAATCTTTTGAGGGACTAAGATTTCAAAGTCAAATGAAAAATGGTTATTTAGCATAAATGTGATCAATCTTTGCACAATTTTCTAGGCTTCTAAAATAACGTGTCAATGACTTCTGAGGCTTAGTAAATTTTCCTATATACATGAAATCATTACAATGTTAAGTTTTTCTCTGTCCTTCAAATATGCCTCAAGTGTGCCATGGTAATCTGGCATCACAGTCTTTGCAATTCCATTATCCCAACTGAAATTGGACAGGCCACCCACCAAGTGGCATTTCTAGGCAGGGCCACTTCTTCCACTAGCTTTAACTGTTTTCCAATTTCTTTCTCCTTGGTCTCTTTTTAAAGGTTTTTCAGTTTGATACCATTTCAGAAAAAACATCTGATCAAATCCACTTCTTCTTTGCCAAACTGAACTGTCGACTGTACAAGAAAGTCAACAAATCCTCTGAGTTGGTATCAGCCAATCGCCTTTTTGGGGAAAAATCTCTCAAATTCAATGAAACCTACCAGAACATTAGCGAAGTGGTTTACGGAGCTAAACTTTGGCCTTTGAACTTCAAGGTGAGCTATGCATACAGTATAATGGGGTAATGTTGCTCTATTTGCAAGTAGTTGAATATCATCTGCAAATCTTAGGATCCTGTATGCCTCTGAAAACCTTGCTCTGGCTCTGTGACTTTTTGAAAGTTGGACATTCCTATCCAAAGCACCCTTGATTGCTGACTCAGTGCTGCTGTGGGTGAATGCAAAGTTACAATTTCTGTTGTACTTTAGCTTTTGGCCTGGTAAGGCCTCAGCCTTTGAATACTGTTGATTTCCCTGCTTATGTTACCCAATGTTACCCCACACTCTACTTGGGTTCTCCCTAGTTTATCACCCAGCCAGAAAAAAAGGTTCCAAAGAATTCAAACCTTTATACACATCGTTGTGATGTTTTTGTTGTTCCAACAAAGATATTGCCTTTGTGTGTGCAAATTTTTGTACAGTCAGCATGGCTACTTTTATCACCTTTCCCCCAATCCATACAGTGGTGGGATTCAAAAACTTTTTACTACTGATTCTGTGGGCGTGGCTTGGTGGGCGTGGTCATGTGACTGGGTGGGCGTAGCTTTTTTGCAGCACCCCCCTGTTTTGGGGAATTTCTTAGCCACAGAGGAGCCTCTGGGTGGGGGCGTTTTTGCTCCCCTACGGCTCCAAGCTCCATTTTGGGAGCTTCCTAGCCTCAAAAGAGTCTTGCGGGGTGGGGGGGAGTTTTGCTCCTCTGGGGCTCTGGAAGGCAAAAAATGGAGGGGGAAGCCTCAGTTCCTCCCTCCATTTTTTGCCTTCCTGGGCCTCAGCAAGGGGAATCCCGGCATAGCTGATCTTATCTACAGCTGATTATCGGGAGGGGGAAAAAAGAAAGAAATACCTTAGGCGAATGTCAGGCAGGCGGGCAGAGTGAGTGAGCATCAGGCGGGAGGGCGACCGGGGGGGCGTGGCCAGCCAGAACTTACCACCGGTTCGGCGACCCACGCCAAATTCTTGCTACCAGTTCGCTTGATCTGGTGCGAACTGGCTGAATACCACCACTGAATCCACATATTGTATGCTTCTTGAATACACATTTCTTCAAATGTTAACACTAATAAATATATTAAAGTTATAACCAGTGTGGCGTGCATGACATTACTTCCTCCAGTTTTTCACAAGAAGAACCCCTTGACTTGCCAAAAATCATCCAGTAATATTTGAATTAGATTTCTCCAGTGATGATCCAGCAGTGTAAATGCTACACCATCCTGTCTTACAGGTGGACTGGCACTCCAATAATCTTTTATAATTCTGAGTTTATCTGCTTTAAGAGGAGAACAGAATTTGGAGTGGGACAAATCTGTTCCAGGTTGCCAGGGGAATGAATTGTTGCAGCTCCTGAAGTATTTGAGAAAAAAAGTAAGAAAGAAAATAAAAGAACTAGTTCAGCCAGTTTTGACACTGTCCTATTCCATTCAATGGGGCAGTTGTTCTTGCTCTAATCCCACTGATCCTGGCATCCAAGTATCGTTTTGTCGCTTAGTTTACTGCACTATGAACTTCTGCTTTTTAATTTGCAAGGTCAGTCATGAGGTGGAAATAAAGTTGAGGTAGCTTTGATTTGAATTATCTACAAGTTTAAAATCGTTTAATTCAATCTTTATTACCATATAAGGCAGTATTTCCCATCCTTGGAAACTTTAAGATGTGTGAATCTCAACTCCTAAAGTTCCCCAACTGATGGCACTTACCACCAGTGAGACTAGCAAAGATGTTTGAAAATTTGTCAATTAAATGTTGGAAATGTAATCAGATACCAGGTTTGTATTATCATATGTGGTGGACATGTTCAAAGGCAAATAAATACTGGTCTAAAATACTGTTCTAACATACATGGTGAGAAAAACTGATAGAGCAACATATAGATTTTAAACCAGAAATATTCTTGTTGGGTATCTTACCAGAACAGTATAATAAAGGAAATGCATATCTAATTTTACATGTGCTAACACAGCAAGAACTGTGTTTGCACAGCAATGGAAAAATGAAGAGATCCCTGCATATGAAAGTGTTGTGAAAAAAAAAAATTAGAATGTGCAGAGATGGATAGACTAACACTTAAAAAAAAAGAAAAGGAAGAAACAATACTTCCTAACATGGGACTTGTTTTACCAATGGTTAATAGAAACAGAGGTTAGAAACTAAAAATATTAAAAGGATAATTAATTATACGCATATTTTTTTTAAATTTGGATGAGCTAATTGTATTACTACTATGTGATTATGTGATTATTAATTATATGTACATAAATACCATTATAATTATTGTTGTATTCTTGCTCAAAATCAATTGCACCCAAACAATACATTGCTCAGAGATATATAGTTTTTATGCATATTAAGAAAAATAAAATATTATATATATATATATATATATATATATATATATATATATATATATATATATATATATATATATATAGATATATATATAAACACACACACACACACACACACAAGAATTCCCCAGCTGCCATTCTCGTGAGGGAATTCAGGGATCTGGGTTTACCTGTCTTATAGTTCCCAAGGTTGAGGAACCTTGTGTTGTAAGGAATGAGCTAATAATAACACGGGAAAGTCAATTGAGAGGGGAGATTCTCCAAATGGTCACAATATTTTATATTAATAACATTTAATGGCTTTCATTGTATCTTGTATACATTGTATTTCTTGTGTTTCCAATCATACTTGGCCAATAAAGATTTATATTCTGTTCTATTCTGTTTTGTTCTATTCTGTTCTTATTTTTATAAATATTTCATTTACATTTTAGTTTTATATGCTGTAATTTGCCTAGAATCACTGGAATAGGGTGTATCCAAAAGGATATACAATATATAAAACAAAAAAAATTACCTTTTTCCCTATTATCCCTTTCAGGAGAAGCCAGAATTATCTAGAGGAATCATCAATGATTGGGTGGCAAATAAAACTGAGAAACGTATAACAAACGTGATCCCAGAAGGAGTCATTGATGAATTCACTGTTATGATATTAATCAACACAATTTACTTCAAGGTATGGAAAATAAACCTTAAAACTGAAACTTGCACTTAAAGTAATTTGGCTAACTAAGACTTCAATGCAACCTGCATTTTTTCAAGTTAAGACAGGCAAGAAGAATGAGGATTACCTAATTTGATAAGTACAATCTTATCTTTGATAAGCACAGACCATTTTACAAATTTCTGACAGGCGTTCCTCCTTCAACAATAGGCCTTGCTGTTAATGAAAAAAAGGAGGAAGCTTGACTGAGGCCTTCGATTTATTTAAATGCCTTTGTTTAAATTCCTTATTCCTGAGTTGTATTTATAACCAAATCTTGCAGGAGTTGACACATATTTATAATGACTATGTACAGATGACTGAATGCCTTTTGGCACAATATTTTTTATGGAATGTAGTAAATTCTTCCATTGCTTAATTTTAAATTCTAAATTTATCACAATTACATTTTACATCAAATTCTTCTTTTATTATCGTCTCTTCAGAGTGTGATAAGATGGAAGTGTTTCAGGTCAGGCTGCCAACAACCTCCTCTCTAAAATCCTGTTATAACCATCATCAGGTCAAGGACCTCTGATGACCACAAGCCTAACACTTGTGCAATTACAGTATTTTGCTTCTTATATAGGGCTTTTTCTGAATCTGGAGGAATTTAAGAAAACTCAGTCTTAAGGCAGCATGTTAGTGAAGGAAGCACAATCATGTCTGCTTCTCAGTCTACAGGTTTTAGAACATCTTCAAACGCTTTCAGTTTTTCAGGGGTGCCTGGCCAACAGCTGATGATAGAATATCAGAACATATTAATAGAATTTCCTATTGGTTCCAGCCAGTGGTGGGAATCAAATTTTCTTACTACTGGTTCTGTGATCGTGGCTTGGTGAGCATGGCAGGGGAAGGATACTGTAAAATTTCCATTCCCACCCCACTCCAAGGGAAGGTTACTGCAAAATCCCCATTCCATCCCAATCCACTAACCTGCTTTCCAGCTCTGTTCTCCTGTGCAGGGCAACAAAAGAAGACCCAGTCGATCAGCTTGGGAGGCAGAAAATTGATGGGTATTTGTCGGTTCTCCAAACTACTCAAAATTTCCACTATCGGTTCTCCAGAACTGGTCAGAACCGGCTGAATACCATCTCTGGTTCCAGCAAATATTGCAAGATTGTATATTGTGCAGGGAAAAGCATATCTTCAAATTTAAAGTTAGCCTTTCCCCCTTTCCATGTCAAAATATTTGCAACCTACTAAACTTCTCTCTCCCAGATGCCAATAAAGTGTGCCTACTTAGATCCTGCTTCTAGACTTCTCCTTGAGGCTTTCCTCTTTCCCTATTTCACTGTTTGTCAAGAAAGGAGATTGACTCCAGGTAGTGAAAGGACGTGGATCTGTTTCTGCTTCTCCTCTTCTCCAGTGTCCAAGTTTATAGAAGAATTTGTGTATTTGTTATGATATGTACAGAATAACCCTTGAGTAACAAGGATATGCGCATGGAAACGTTTATGAGAGTAGTTATGAATAATTATCCAGCCACACACAGATACACTAAATTGAGTTAAAATTTACTTTAAGAAATAGCACAGTTCAATAAACGGTCCAGGTCATATATGTTTAATAGTCCAAAGAATATCCAATTACAAAGTCTTCTTAGCGGTTGCCTTTGTCATTTACAGTAAACAAAAATATCAAAGTATAAGCACAGCATAAATACAACAGAGAACCTTAGATAGCAACAGAATGTCAGAGAGAGACAGAATATCAGAGAGAGCAAGCTATGATCTCTAGCTCCCTCTTATGGTAATTTGCAATATAATCACCAATTGGAATATAGTATAAATCTATACAGTGATTTTGTCTTGAAGCTACAAACTTACATTGTTGGTTTATATATTGCCAACCCAACTAATTGGTGGACAGATTCCTAATAGTATTTAAATCTTGTTTATGTTGTGAACATTTTCTAGAGATGTGTACTCAATTTGTCTAACATGGATTGGGTTGTGTGTTCCACTTTCCTATCCTCATGCTAGAATAGATTTTCCTTATAAACTTTCAATTGATTTTGTGGAAATCTGGATCCATTGTAAGAAAACAAATGCACAATTGTATAGAATATTTGTTCAGATAATATTTGTTCAACTAACATTTGAGGGTTAGTTTGGGGGTGGGTTGGAATACTGCCCTAGTCCATTCAATTTCTGTTTTCTGTCACTGTGTTGATCTAGGGTCACTGGAAATCCAAATTCCCTCTTGAAAACACAAGGGCGGAGCCCTTTTTTAGAGCCACTGCTGAGCCTTGCGTGGTGCCCACAATGTATCAGGAAATGACATTCCGTTATGCTTCCATCGCAAGTGCCAAAGTCCAGGTGTTGGAGCTTCCTTACCAAGGGGACGATCTTACAATGGTTTTTATCCTACCTTATCTGAACACACCTTTGGCCCAAGTAGAGCAGCAGCTGACCGCAGAGAAACTGGAAAGCTGGTTCCGTGCCTTGAAAGAGGTCTCCCTCTCAGTGCATTTGCCTCGTTTCAAGATAGAAAGCAGCTTCAGCCTGAAGGAGAAACTCCAAGAGATGGGATTAAGGGATCTTTTCAGCCCTGAACGGGCCAGCCTGCCAGGTCAGTTGTGACGTGCTTTAGTGGGGAACAACCATTATTTTGATGAATTTAGTCAAAAATTCATCTACCGACCAGAATTCCCTCCTCAACATACTATCACATGCATTGTGGAAAAAAGGTGGTTTTCATTTTAGTTCAAATAACCTTTTTGAAATGGCACTATAGCCCATGCCAGAGAATCTGGTAACACGTTTTCTGATTAACCTGATTTATTGAAAAATGTGCATGATCTGTAGCTCACTTGAAGTCTAAGGAATGAAACTTTATGCCTTTTTATGTGTTAGTCAGAAAATGTGCTACTAGGTTCCTAATTTATTACTCCAGATAGTTCACAATCTTCATGCTATTTTGTTTAATATCTTGAAGAAGACTCTGGATGAAAAAAAAATGTTTTGGATGGTTGAAGTAACACCCATGCTTAGCAATGTGCTTAGTTCCTTTTTCTTGCATAAACACAAGGAACTCTGAACTGATGGTTATTTTTAAAAATACCACACAAACATACACAAATTTGTCCCTCAGATTTTAACTATTATTTTAGCATACACCTATTTTCTGGTTTTAGATGAAAGGTGAGAAATGTGGATCTCCAGATATTGTTGAATTGTAACTCCCAGTGTTCCTTACTGTACATCAGCTGGTTGATGCTGTTTAGAATTGTAATTCAGCAATTTCTAAAAACAAAAAAAACACACAAAAAAACAAAGATCTCCTGCTGTTAGCTATTAACTAGTGGTATGAACTGCAAGCCTCTTCTCTTGTAAAATGTTTTTCCTGATTACCTTCCACAAATTCTTCACAACTAAACAATCCTGAAGCAAATATAGAAAAAGGAATGTCTACCACTTAATCATGAAGCCTCACAGCACCTAGAGCGGCACTCTCTCCCACCAGAGGCAAGCACAGAGAAGGTGAATTTGCTATGCAGCACCCCCAGAATGGTTTAACTCTGGACTCCTGACCTTGGGTGGGACAGAATATCTAAAAATATTTGCAGTCTTTTATTCCAAATAAGATGACTGTTTTCTGCAGAGCATCCATTTTAGACCTCTGGGTCACTGTTGGTTTCTCCCACAATAAAATTCACTTTTTTTCACTTTATGCTATTGTCTTTTTTTCAGGTATAGTTGAAGATCCTGAAGCAGGCCTCTATGTTTCTGAAGTATTTCACAAAGCCTTCCTTGAGGTGAGTCAGGTGTCTTCTTTGTTTCCATTCTACCTTGTTCTCTTTCCAAAATTAAGCTTGTTGTTGAAGTGATCCTAAAAGGCAAATCATTCTGGATCACCATTGCACCATGGTAGAAATTGGTACAGGCAGGACCTATTTCAAGGAAGCAAAATATTTGAAAGGAAATTATTTTATAAATGCGATCCTTTTAAGCAGTTCACACTGTTTTTCTTTATGCAACCCTGTGAGGAATGCTGGGCAGAGATAGCGATTTTGGGTGGGTTTCATGATTGAGTTGCATTTAAATCCAGATCATTTTATTCATATGAAAGATCTCCAAGTCTGCTCCTTCGGGGATACCAAGAGCCCATTTGGTTTAGTGGTTAAGGCACCAGGCTAATAGTCGAAAACCATGAGTTCTAGTCCTGCCTTAGCCATGAAAGTCAGCTGGCAGTCCTTGGGCCAGTCACTCTATCTCAGCCAAACTCACCTTACAGTGTTGTTTTGTGGGGAAAATAAGAGGAAGGTATGTTGGGTATGTTTGCTGCCTTGAGTTATTTGTAAAAATAACCAAGGCAGGAAACAAACAAACGAACAAAGCCTGCTCATCTAACAGTTGCCACTTGTTTAGATGGATGGAAAATCTTGGTGGACAAACTTGTTAGTGTCCAGCTTCAGCCTCTTGGTTCCATCCACACCCTGAGATTATGCCCCAAAATATCAGCTACCCTCATTTAGCAGCTTCATACAAACATTAAAGATGAGGCGAGAGAGGATGGGTCCTGGGGGGCCTTCACAAACCACTGTGCTGACCTCTTCTCCATTCTTCCTGTTTGACTGAAAGTTTTCAAGCCACACAGTACTTAAAAAGAACAAGATAAAAGGATGAATATCATGCTCTGCTGAATGAAAGGAAAGGAGAGACAGATCCCTCACTACCTCACTGATTTCTTAGTAGAAACATTTTGAAATGGAATTAATGTCTACTTGTGTGAATTAAATGATTTAAAAGAGGCATCTTTGGGGAATGGGCAACAAGGGGAAGAAATGGCATTACTGTATATATTATAACTTGCAATCCAATTCCACTGCTTTTATATTTGCATTGGACATTGTAACACAAAGATAAAAGGATGCCACTTGGGTTGTGATGTTGTGATGCATATTTTGTCATTTTAACACCATCGTGGAGACTTTTAAACTGATAATTGGAAGACATTTTTTAAAAGATCAAATGACTTGTTGCATATGAATTCTTCTGGAGCAATTTTTTTTTTAAATCTTAGCTGTTTGGCTAACCTAATTTAGCTCTTCTGCTTTAGAACAGGATAGCAAAAGAACCTTATTAGATGGAGTGACAAAGTTATTATCTCTGAACCGTTTCATAAGAAGTAACTATCCCAGGCATAGTATCAAACACCAGTTGAGAAGATCGGTGCTATGTTAAGATAGGTGAAGAGCATTGCTTCAAATAACAAATCAGAAAACTTAATATAAACACAAATATTCTGTCCCATTTTCCACCTCTTTGTCTAGTTAATCCTAATTTGGCAGTAAATTCCTCACCCCTCTCTTCCCTTTCCAAAACTGTATGGCTCCAACAACAACAAAAAAGTGGGGAGGAGGACTACATGGCTGAATCTGAAATATAAACCAAGCAAATGATTTTGTTGCATGACTGATTTCATTAGTTCAATCAGTCAAGCTTGCTTAAAGTAGCATAAGGTTAAAAGATACATTTTGTAACAAAAAACATATTTTTAGGCCCTGCAAGCATATATTGCAGTAGCATTTTAGGGAAGAAGCCTTCCTATCCTATGGGTAAAAAGGAAATGTCTACAGCTTTGTTTGTATGTCTGTGGCACAATAAACCGGGGATACCTGTAGTCATTGATTCAAACTGTGCAGCCCTAATGATGTTCTTGGGGAAAAAACATTGTCAAAGGGGGGGAAATCCCCACAACTATTTCTGTCTGGTCTCTGACGAATGTTCCTAATTCAGCATGCACATTTTATTTCATCAGGTAAATGAAGAAGGCAGTGAAGCAGCCGCTTCCACCACCGTTGTAATTTCTGGTCGCTCATTTCCTTTGAACAAAGTTGTCTTCAATGCCAACAGACCTTTTATAGTACTCATTAGGGAAGTGGCTATAAATGCCCTCCTTTTCTTGGGCAAAGTGGCTGATCCCTGTTCCTCAAATCTCTGATTTATGATGCTCTTTGTCTTCTTAAACTAACACCCACCTCTGTGTTTCTGTTGCATTATAACCACTCGGTGCATGCAGCTAAATAAAAGTAATCTTTCAAAGAGAGCCTCCCTGTTTTGTGACTTACTTTAATGGCCTGTCCTACAGTCCAGCCTTGCTCCAATAGGAGGACCCTGGGAAGCGGTTGATTCAGCAAAATCCAGCTTTCACTTGCAAACAAGGTCACCATCTGTGCTTCTATTCTTTATGGTTTTCCCTTATATAATATTATACAGTATATTATATATATCACACAGTCTCAAGAGTTCTTATTTGAGATGGTAGCTCTTTAGGAGAACATGTAGCATTAGAAATGATGGAATTATAACAAATATATGTTTGACACTCTAAATGAAATGTTAAGATGCTAATACAGGTAGTCTTCAACTTCACAGCCATTAATTTGGTGACTATTTGAAGTTACAACTGCATTTAAAAAGTTACTTGTTACCAATTTTCACACGACCATTGGAGCATTCCCATGGTCACATGATCAAAATTCGGGCCATTGGCAACTGGTATGTATTCATTACAGTTGCACTGTCCCAAGGTCTTCGGATTACCGTTTGTAATCTTCTCAGCCAGCTTTCGACAAGCAAAGTCAATGGGGAAAGCCAGATCTGTTGAATGACCACATGATTCACTTAAGAACTACAGTGATTTGCTTAATAAGTGTGGCAAAAAAAGAACTTAAAATTGGGCAAAACTCACCTGTCTTGCTTAGCAACAAAATTATGATTGTATGCCAAGACTACTTGCACACTTAAGACTTCCCAGGCCCATTCTGAGGGCTGAATCAATACAGATATATAGATAGTCAACTTACAACCATTCATTTAATGATTATTTGAAGTTACAATGGCACTGAAAAAAGTTGACTTATGATTGTTTTGTTCACTTATGACTGTTGTAGCATCCCCATGGTGATTAAAAATTCAGACACTTGGCAACTGACTCATATTTAAGATGGTTACAGTGTCCCAGGATCATATGTTCTCCTCTTGTGATCTTCTGACAAGCAAAATCAATGGGGAAGCCAGATCCGCAACTGTGTTACTAACTTCACAACTGTAGTGATTCACTTAACTGTAACAAAAAATGTTGTAAAATAGTGCAAAAGTCACTTAAACAGAAATGTTGGGCTCAATTGTGGTCATAAGTTGAGGATTATCTATATATGCTATTATTTATAATCTTATTGTAAAATGTTTTGCAATGAATATGCCCCCTTATTTTCAGAGTACAGCTGAAGACTTAAAAGGAAGAAATAATTTCTTATGATTCCAACCAGCGATTATATTGTACAAATTCTTGTCTCTTCCATGGTAAATGTACTGTGAGGGCACCTGCCTGAAGTGGAGGTAGAGATTATTCGACAGCAAATCAAAATGTACAATTCAGCAGACAAAGCTAGAACCTTGAGAATGATTGTGCTTATAGTAATAATGGACTTTGATGTGAAGTGTCAGATGGGTCAATTGAAGTGTTCCTTCCTTGGAGATGATGAGGGTAGTTTCTTGTCCGTCGAATGCCGTGTTGATCTTAAGATGTGTAAATCTCTTCCCAATTTTATGTTGGATCTAGCATAATTTTTTTTCCTTCTCTTGAAGGATTCTATTTCCTGGAGACATACGGTATGCTTAATCAATTGCAGCCCAAATGTACAGTGTTGGGGGTACTTTGCCAGTCAGCTGATTAGAGAATTGCTAGAAGTGCAGTAATATATTGGAAGATTTCCCAAGAGATAGTACTCTATTTGAGTATGTACAATCTGTACTAAGGGAAACGGGACGAAGCTTCTTGTGTGTGTTTCTATGGATATGCAATACTCTTCTCATACCCTTTTGAGGGCTGGGTGTGATGACCCAGAGTATATCAGAAATATAACAAAATCCAAAACGTAACTAAAAGTCCTTTAATGCCTTCAACTTGGCTTCACAGTGGAGAAGTAAACTATTTTCAAAATAACATTTCAATGGAAAGAAACACAGTTCAAATTCAAAGAGCCGATAACGAAGCAAAAACCAAAAACAAACTGCACTGAATAAAGTTCCATGACAGACCAGGATAGATAATTGCCAACTTCAGGAAGATAATCAGGTACAGTCAGTTGGAAGAACGCCAACCAAGATAAACCTTCTTTCGGAATAAAACACTAAATTGTCTCCAGCCTCTGTTAGCAGGCAGGTCCAAACACTTACGCAGATCTCACACCTGCAACCCATGAAGAGGATCACTCTCCTCCTGAGTAGTCCACATTTTTTACCCTGATCCTCTCCTCCCTGCATGCCCTAGGATGGATAGGGGATGACTGCCCCAGGGGCATGACACTGGGGTTGAGGAGATTACATAAATAAATGTGGAGTGAATGGCAAAGAAATTCACATTTTGCTCAATGTATTTGCTTTTTTCTAAGTGATACAGCTTTGGGGAAATACTATAACTATCGAAAGCTATTGTATTGCTGGAGAAAAGGATGGAAGCTGCTACCACGAGGATCCTGTATCATTTATCATGTTCCAAGGGAAACCGAACAACTACTCTGATAACTGCACAATCTAGAAGAGCAGACATATGCAACTTCTGAGGAAGGCAGACATAACTCAGCAGCTATGTGGGGTTACTCTTCCTATTCTGATAGTCAAGCATCAGAAAATATGGTTCTAAGTTACATATCAACCAGAACAGAGCTAGAAAAGATCTCGGAGGTTTCTATTCCAGCCCCCTGCTAAAGCAGGAGACCCTATACCATTTCAGATAAGTGGCTGTCCAGTCTTTTCTTTAAAACCTACAGTGATGAAGTACCCACAACTTCTGAAGTTAACTTGTTCTATTGGTTGTCTCACTGTTAGGAAGTTTCTCCTTAATTAGTTTCCCTCATTTCTTCTCTTGCCCTCTGGTGCTTTGGAAAATAAATTGACCCCCTCTCTTTGTGGCAGCCTCTCAAATACTGGAATACTGCTATCCTGTCACCCCCTAGTCCTTCTTTTCTCTAGACTAGTGAATCCCAAATCCTGCAATCATTCTTCATACGTTTTAATCCCCCAGGCCTTTAATCATCTTAGTTGCTCTTTTTTGCACTTTTTCCCCCAAAGTCTCAACATCTTTTTTGTAATATGGTAATCAATACTTGTTGCTCCAGGTGTGGTCTAAGGATTTATAAAGTGGTACAAATACTTCATGTGATTTTGATTCTATGCCTCTGTTTATACAACTAGGATTGTATTAGGTTTTTTTTTTGGCTGCTACCACACACTTTTCCTTATTATCTTTGACTTTTGTTGCAAATCTTTGTTAATTCTAAGCCTTTGCTTTCCTGACTTTGTCCTTGCCAATTCAGACTATCTGCTGATATTCTGCCTTAGTTATGTGTCCCTCTTTCCATTTTTTATCTTTTTTTCTTTCAGTTTATCAGAAAGATCTTTGTGCAACCATGCTGGTTTCTTCTTGGATTTCTTGTTTTTCTTTTTCAGTGGTATTGTGTTGGACTGGGCTTTTATGATTATATTTTTTCAGTTTTTCCCATGCTTCTTGGGTTGTTTTCCCCTTTAGGATTTTTATCCATGAAATTTTGCTTAGGGTCTTTCCAAGTTTGTTAAAATCAGCTCTTTTAAAGTTTAAGATGCTGGTTGGATTATATTCTATTGCTTTTGTTTGCATTATATTGCATTTCAGTATGATGTGATCACTCTCAACCAAGGTTCCAGCAACTTCAACTCCCTCTATCTTGTCTTCTCTATTAGTAAGAATTAGGTCCAATATAGTTCTTTCTCTAAATCCCTCCTCTACCTTTTGGATGACAAAGTTGTCAGCTAAATTGGTTAGGAAACTGTTCGATCTCCCACTTGCTGCAGAGTTTGTTTCCCAGTTGATATCAGGGAAATTAAAGTCTCCCTTTACTGTGGTATGTTTCCTATGTACATTTATTAATTGATTAGCAAAAAGTCCATCTATTTCTTCTACTTGGTTGGGTGGCCTGTAGTATATGCCTATAGCAATGTAATTTTTTTTTCAATGCAACTCCACCTCCTCTTTT